>NC_090246.1:60277654-60375154 GCF_037325665.1 Littorina saxatilis | reverse complement strand
TGAACGGACCGATCGTCACCAAACTTGGTGAACAGGTTCTATACATTCCTGAGACGGTCCTTACAAAAATTGGGACCAGTCAAACACACGGTTAGGGAGTTATTGGTGGATTAAGATTCTACAAGGACTTATAGAGAAACATATTCATGGTCAAAGGGAAATAACCTTCTCAGTTGGTGGCAGTGAGAATGGGTGCAGTGAGAATGGTTATTTCCCTTTGACCAACGGGGGTGTTTTTCCTACCTCGAAGGAATTTCTTTATTGATAATACAACAGCAAACATCTCCAACACGGGTCCAGACAAATAACAGATCAGTACAAATAAACACACGAGTGTTTTATTTAAAAATTAATTTTTTTTTTTTAGAGATGGTCGTTTTTCTCCTCAGGAAATCCACAAAGTTGACGAATCTATGGGTGTTCTTTCCCCCTCATTTATCCGTAAAGTGATTGTGTTGTGTGTTCTATTTTGTTTCTCCGTCGGTGGTCTTCATGCGTGATCATCTGATTGTTGATTTGTTTACATACATCCACAGTAGAATCTTATTACTTCTTTCATAGGAGACTCACTCAATTCCTTTTCCTTTTTCTACAACACTGAAGGCAGGACCTCAATTCCAAAGAAAGTTGGAAGGGAAACAAGCCAACAAAGACTTCAATGCAAAATCCTGGTCTTGACAGAGTCATTTCCCCTCTCATATCGTCGATTTCCAAAAAGACTTCCCAAAAAGCCCTTCGAACTTTATTGCACGGCGCTTTAGTTTTTAATAATTTTTTTTTTAATCATTTTTTTTCTTTGTTCTTTTCTTTTATATATACACATGCACATAACATACATCATTTACAAGGTTTATCAACAGAAAATATGACTGACTATGCATTGACTTCACTTATACACACACACATTATTGGACAATATGATGGAGGGGGGGAGAAGGGCGGGGGGGGGGGGGGGGGAGAGAGGGGGGACGGGAGAAGGGGGTTGGGGGTGGGGGTGGTAAATGGGTGGGTGGTTGGGGACGACGGTCACACTTTAAAATACACTGGCACAGTGGCAGCATATGGTCTTAATGTATTCATAGGGTACAATTATAGGCGTAGACATACTGTATAATCTGTGTTATGGGTAAATGGAATTGGGAAAATCACTTAGAAAATCTTCATACCGTGTCAATAAAATCTTCCTACGGCATCAATGAAAAAAGTCCTTTATATAAACACCAATCTCTTGCAAACTTACCATAATTATTATTAACACTGACATTATACTTTGTAATCAAAAACCGTTGTTTAACAATTTTCAAAAAAACATTAAGTGTGGGGACAGTCTTATTCAATTTGGCTCCAAATATACTTTGTTTGGCAAGCTAAGAAGAATAAACATATCAAAAACAACATCAGTAGAGACATTGTCTAAATATCCTAAAATAACCATTTCTTTTTACCATTTAAAATTGCTGCAATGTGTGAAATGAAGGCACAACCATTCTGTGAAGTCAGACCAAAAAAGCTGAACTCTAGTGCACTCCCAAAACAAATGTTCTAAGATTTCCTCGTCCTGTGTACAATTAAAACACTGGGGTGTATCAGAATTTGTTTAATTAAGATAGCAGGCGTTGGATGGGCAAAATTCTATATTCTGTATTGGAACCATCCCAGGTATGTGTCCTGTGAAGTTGTCCTTATTGTCAAAAACACTTTTCTAACATTCACATCGACATTCAATAAATTAGACAATTTTTACATGCACTGTAAATTGCCATCATTTTTCACAAGGTGGGTATAAGTATGTTTTACTCAACCTTTAGACATGTGTTTACATACGACATCTTCATCAATATGAAAAACATTGTTTTAATCTGCATCCAACTTTAATCTTTTCTGATAATTCTGAACTGAGAGTGTAACGCCCTCAAAAAACACAAAATTCACATGTACATTTTGATGTTTTAATTTAAAATCGTTTTTTGACAAAAAACAAACATCGGCTCTCATCAAGTGACCGACTGTCGTAATGCCGTTTTTCATCCAATTCCTGTTAAAAATATTTTTTTTTATCTATGCAAATATGTACATTACAATACTGACGTTCTAAGGCAACATCACTCAAGGAAATGGGGACACATTTACATGCAAAATGCTTATAAATGTTTAAAAACGTACATCTCACCAGAAAGAATTCTGAACTCGTTGCATCAATATGTTTTCAAACTCACCTCCTCTCTTGTGAATATTATGTACAAGTGGACACAAAAGCATGTAAAAGTGTCGTTACTTTTCCTTCGCTACAAAGTACTCGCTGTAACCAGGAAATCTTTAGAGCTGACAAAACACATTTCAAATCCACCATGTTGAGCCCTCCAACTAACTACATACGAATGATACGCTGTTATTTTCTTTATTCTGTCCTTCTTGCTATTCCGCAGGAAGGAAAAACAAACTCATTTAAATAAAACAAAACCCTTCTCATCGGGGTCTGGTAAACTCATGAACAGATGAGTTAACTTAGACAGCACCAAACTCTAAAATAACCGTGTTAATACATTTTTCCAAAGGACCAGAAACTCTCAATTTCTACAAGTTTATGTTCATCATTTAAGAGTATCATTTAATCTAAATTGGTTGAAAACACAATGCCAAGAGCTTTACATGTTACATGGTTCCAACTGAGCACGGCGCTGTTAAAGGCTTAACGAAATTCGTGCCGCATTTCACAGCTATGCTTCGACTGGACATGTCGTTGGAAGCCTCACTCAATATACAGTGTGTGCTTGTGCAACCAAGTGCGCGCACGAAACACTAGAATTATCTTTGAGGCAAAGCAAGTCAGACAGGAGGGAGTTTGGGCTAAGTTATTAGCCTTATAACATCTGATTTGCTTAACACAAAGGTTTGTAAGAGCATGCCAGTTGACAGCAGCAGCCACACCCTATCACACGCCCTCTACAACAGGTGTTTGATCGGCAGCCATTGAGCTATAAATAGCACAGGACCGTCAGACAACTATGCAGAACAACTACAGTCGTGAAAGGGAGGCTACTGCGGCACCCTGTCATACATGTGTCTGTGTTTGTGTGTGTAATATTAACAGATATTGTGTTTTCAGCGTAGCAATAGGGTCCGATATTTAGACGAGACAAGTATAATGCCGACGAGTCGAAGATGCTTTTGGATATTGGCAAAAATGGCCGACTTCCGTAGCATTATGCTTTGATGATCGGAAGAGACCATCCAATCACAGCCCCCGAATTCCCCCACGTGTCCATCAGAATAGCTATATAAATCAATATTGTCAAACTGTTCGACACAAGTAAAAGAAGGGGCATCTTGAACAAACAACGACTATTCGACAACTAGACTGAGCAAACTTGGCACAAATACACCCACACATATCCATTATTTTGTGAAACTGTACACGACAAATGCACGGATATAACAAATATGGGAAAGATACCCTTCATACTACAAGCAGTCAATATCAAACTCTATTTATGGTCGAAAAACACAGACAGACAACAGCACAGACACAGCACAGGTAGACACAGAAGTTCGCCGTAAGTACTGAATTGCATTGTTACCAATTATAGACTTAGAATTCTACCGATGATGCCGACAAGGACACCATAGCAACAAACATCATGGACGTCCGTTAATCCTTGGACAAAGCTGCCGGCATAGACTGACTGTATCTTGCTTCCTTTATGCCAGTACTCTTCGCATGCGGATTAAAATGTTTTAATACGGTCTCTCTTTCTGTCATATATATAAACACATATCGATATACAACATAGTATGATGCTTTGACACTTTACAGTCCCACACCCTCATTGACACAATACGCTTTGTCCAATCTTTCAGCAGCATCAAAGACACCTCCAGACGACAGCTACGAGCAAAGACACCTCTAGACGACAGCTACGAGCGACGCTGTCAAGGCACTCACTGAACTGTAAACCTGAAGAAATGTCTGATACAATACAATAGCAATAATAAAAAACACTTTATTGTCCATTAAAATATGACATAAAAATTAATGGAAAATGTTCTGCGGCACACCCTGCCTGCCTGTAAACGATTATAACAGATACAATGTGGTAGATGATACTGTGTTACGCTACTGTCCGTTACACTCATTATGGCATTACTGTTGCCCGCAACAGCCAATGCCATTTAAAAGACCATGCATGTGTCCGCTCCAAGCAAGGCTATCAAGGCTCTTACTGACCGGTAAACACTGAAAGAATGTCTGATACATTCTACTATGTACATATGGAGAATAACTTTAGAGAGGGCAACTCCAGGCAGTACTGGCAGGACGTCCAGACCATCACCGGCTACAAGCCGAAGAAAGTCCCACTCAAGACGACGGATGAGGCGACGCTGGCAGGAGAGCTGAACACTTTCTACGCCCGGTTCGATCAGCGTGACTTCAGCAAGATTTTCTTTCCCATCCTCTTTCCCTCGTTTGCCGCGCTGCTCAGATTCTTGGACACAGGCATGCAGATGAGGTCGCCTCTTTCTAGCGATGCCGGTCCTAAGAAAGCAAGTTGTCCGATTGAGAACTTTGCTCTTGCTGTTTCTTGATTCTTCTTATACTTGCCATTCTTTTCAAACGTGCAGTCCTTTTTGGAATCATCATTTTCTTCCTTTGTTGAATCAATGTTTTCTTCATTTCTGGACGTGGCTTTCTCATCGCTTGTAGAAGCCTCATCGCTTGTAGAAGTCGTTTTTTCTCCCAAAATGTGAGCAGCTGTTCCATCATCAACAAAAGTAGTTGACTCTTTATCAACGGGGGTCGTTTTCTCTTCTTTCATGGAAGCAGCGTTGGCATTGTTGTCTGGATTCGTTTTCCACAGATGTTTGGTACTTTGCGAAGGTTGAAGAGGCTGGGATCGGGCTCCGGCCGCGGCATATCAAGGCTGTCCGCTGGATCTTTGGGCAGGTTTACCTCGAGACTGACCTGACTTCTCAGAATCGGTGGCTAAAGGCGCTTTGTTATCCGCGTGGATTTTAAGCTGCCGGGCGAGAGAGGACGCAGCTGGAGGAGCGGCGATGCAGACTTCAGTTTTTGAAACCGAGGTTACGTCTGAAGATGCAGATATACAGCTACAGAGGTTCTCTGGAACGGCTGCTCCCGAGCCTTCAGTTTCACGTAGTTCGGGATCAAGATCCAGGCTAGTGTAAGATTCAATCATACTCTCGGCTCTGATGGACAGCGATTTTTTGGGGAGGTTGTCATTCAACCCCTTTGCAGAGCTCCATTTTGGTGACGAAATGCACTTTCTTGGCGGCCGTGGAGAAGGCATCGGGTTGTCTTTAAGAAACTGCATTGACAAGCAGTTAAAGAGTTGTTTACGTTGTTACCTGGGTTCTGTGAATGAGTGGTAATTAAGCTGTCTACCTTTGCAATGACGTTCCTTGTTGAGCCAGCACTTTGTTGTCATCTGATGGCCCAACAAAGCTGGATCTGTGTGCTTTGTTTCCAGGGTTCAGTGATGAATCCGCGGTGATTGAAATTTCTATATTGTCAAGTGAGTTCTGCGTGGACACAGTGGGTGTCAAATTCCTGTTGTTGTCAAAAGGTTGCTCTCTTGGCGCATTCGCAGTTGACTGTCTTTCAGTTGTTTTTCTTGTTCTGGTTAGATGGATTGATTGTTTGATTGGTTGAATCGTGGGTTGATTGGTTGGTTAGTTTATTGGTTGATTGATTCATTGATTAAATGGTTGATTGATTAAATGATTGATTGATTGATGAAAGGGAAGACATATGTGTTCCGAGAAGTGCGGCGACCGGACTTGCAGATTGTGTACTACACATATCATAGTGTACGCCGGCCTCTAATCATTTGACCTGGGAAGAATAGGCTTCCAGACTAGATGCTTTGCAGATTTTATGAAACGATAAACTGTCGCCATGCCAAAACCAAATACACAACGCACAGACATGTAATGTCTTGGGGTTGTTATGCGGACAAAACCTTAACGGACACATGAAGGGTGAGGTGCAACGGTTTATTCGGTGACCACATGGCAGGCTCTCTGTCGGGAAGTATCAGTGCGCATGACTGATCCAAACATTGAACCCCGATAGTACATAGGTACCGCAGATACAATGAACTGGTCAAAGGGAGACAACAGCATGCTAGTCATTATAACAAACACTTGCACGTGCGCGCGCAAGCACACACGTACACACGCACTAACACACTGAACTGTAGTTTCATGAGAAGGAGTGTGCCTGTAAGGCTGCAAACACTTGTTTCTATAGATGCTTCTAATAACGTCTGAAACCGAGGATAATGATAACATCCGTTTTCAGTGGAGGCGAACGGTTGGACAGAGCAAACACACCCAAGGGACGTAAGAAACCCGGAGAGGTAGGGGTGGGGGGCAGTCACAGAGATATATCTCTGTGGGGGCAGTATATGGTCTGGAAGCATACTCGATCACTACATATGGTCAAATTTTCCTTGGTCATACAAACAAGAATACCAAATCAGTAAATGCAATCAGAATTTTTTTTTTTGAATACAGAAAAAGTTAGAAAGATTTGAACAGACGAGAAAAACAAACAAACAATTAAACAGACAGACACAGACAAAGAGACACAGACAGTTCTTTCTTTCTTTATTTGGAGTTTAACGTCGTTTTCAACCACGAAGGTTATATCGCGACGGGGAAAGGGGGGAGATGGGATAGAGCCACTTGTCAATTGTTTCTTGTTCACAAAAGCACTAATCAAAAATTTGCTCCAGGGGCTTGCAATGTAGTACAATGTATTACCTTACTGGGAGAATGCAAGTTTCCAGTACAAAGGACTTAACATTTCTTACATACTGCTTGACTAAAATCTTTACAAAAATTGACTATATTATATACAAGAAACACTTAACAAGGGTAAAAAGAGAAACAGAATCCATTAGTCGCCTCTAACGACATGCTGGGGAGCCATCGGGTAAATTCTTCCCCCTAACCCGCGGGTGGGGGGGGGGAGGGGGGGTACACAGACAGTGATAGAGACAGAGTACATATATATATATATGTGTGTTTGCTTGTGTGTTCTCAAACAGGAAATCACCAAAGATGAATGATGAATGCTGTTTCACAAAAAAAGATAAGAAAAATTAGGATGCCAGAAAATAAGTGCTGTTCAGTAAAAAAAAATGAGAGAGGAACGCTGTAAGATGGAGATAGGAATGAGTCAAGGTACTGTTAAAAGCTGTGCATCCACAATTACACAGTTAGCAAGACAAGACAGTTACTGACATCAGTGTGTACAATGTATTTTATTTCATAAAAGCTCTCCCCTTCTTTGTCTCATCCTCTCTCCCTTTTATCCTCGCACTCGTACATCAAACAAACAAACAAACAAACATACAAACAAATTAACACTCAGAGTGTGCCAAAATAATATTTGTTAAAATGCAATAGATCATATTTAAAATGCGCGCTTAAAAAAGATTACAAACTTATGCAACCGCTAGTTTTATAAGATAGCAGTGAACCGACTGACAGTCAATCGACTGCGACTGTGGTTGATCGCCGGGTCACCGAAAAGCGCGTTTCATGAGCGAATCACCGTCACCCGTGGACAACCGCAATCGACCGACTGTACGGTAATCCGAATGGCCAAGTCGAGGGCTAAATTTAGCAACATTACCACTTCCGTTTGCTCATTCGCACGTGGAAATGGCCGATTTCGAAGAAAAAACTAGTCTCGGCCCGCTCAAAATAACAATGACCGAGACTTTTAGCAATTCCTTCGCGTGCCGTCGAACCCTCTTACGCCATAATATGACGTCTTCAAGACATAACCCTGACTTGTCTCCTGGATTACTGCGTCATGATAGATACATTTCGAAGAACAATCACAAGGTTTGGCTCACAATACAAAAAAGTGTGAGCATTCTGCCATTGACTGTGCGAATAATTACATTTATTTTCCGTTTACCGCAGTAAGCCGAACACAGTGTTGGGGGGAGAGCATCACCGTGTTTGGCCAACTTCCGGTGAGACGACCCGCAGTCGGCCGACTGAAATTTTGTTCGTGAAACCCGATAACGTCGGATTACTGTGGTTCTCTCGGACAACTGCAGTTGGTCGACTGTGTTTCTGGCTTATGAAACTGGCCCCTGGGAACCCCTGTTTTGAGTGTTCTAACAAAAAATTGGTGTTTTTTCAGAAAAATTAGTGTACGTACTCCACACAGCATTCAAACATCCAAAATACTTGATCGGCTTCAAGATACGCTTGTGAAAAATAGTAGTCTAGGACATTTTTGTAATTGTATTTTTTTTCCACAGACCGTACAGATCGTATTTTAGACAATCGAGCATACAAAATACGGCGAAATCGAATGGGTTGATCTCGGATACATGTACAATATATAAGAATAACACTATTCGATCCTTTTCTCTGCAGATTTGAAAAGTCTGATCAGATGTGCAATATCTAAAAAATGTATTGCATGGTTGATTAAGTGTGGCTGTGTTCATGTTATAATGTAAATGCGCTTGTGTATGCCTGTCTGTCTGTAAATGTGTGTTTGTCTGTATGTATGCATGTACGTGTGTGTGTGTGTGTGTGTGTGTGTGTGTGAGTGGGTGCATGCATGCATGAGTGTGTTGTGTGTGTGTGTGTGTGTGTGTTCAGAAAGCCTTCTTCACTGCTTGCGCACACGCGGTACACAAAGGATCCAGCTCACCATCCCCACCTAAAACAGAAAATATTCATTCATATTCATTCAGTACAAATTCCAGAACGCATCAACATAATTTCTGAGATAAAGTACATGTATATCAAACATGCAGACTACATAAAATTGCACACACAGTAGTGTCTCCATTTCACTGTGTTCACCATTGACAGAAAGAAAGAGTAGCCTAGCAAATTTTATGATATGTTCAGAACAAAATGAAGTCACCATATGTGAGCATGCATGGGAAAACCCGGCTAAAGACGCAGCGAGCTATTTTTGGCTACAGTGGAAATAGGTCAGAAGGGATAAAATTATCAATCTTCAGATTTACTGCTAAATCACTTTATTGATCATCCACCTTCATCATCCCAAAAGGATGTCACCTGTGTATTTCAAAACAGCACTGTGAAAAACTATTACAGTTAGATCAATTCTGGTTTTTGTACAATATTTGTCAAAGTCTGAGGTTTCATATCATTTCAAAAAGTAAAAAGTCAAAATTTTCACATTTAGCCTGGTTTTCCCATGCAGGCTCACATATGGCAAGAGTAGTATTTTCACAACAAACGCCTCAACCTTTGCTACACAGTTACTTTAAGTTTGATATCAACAACCAGGTTTAATGGTTTAATACTTTAATCATGAATAACATACTCTCGCTCAGAATCTTCTTCTTCCGTTTAGCAACCACGGTCATAAATGACCATTATTGTTGCATGGTGGGGCGAAGAGAGGTCAGGTAAAAAAAAGAAAGAAAAACAAAAGTTAAAATAAAAATAAAAATAAAAATGAAAATAAAAGGGAAGGGAAGGGATGTTACGGTTGGCATGATGCCCCCCCCCCCCCCCTGCCAGTGGTAGGGGCATCAGCATACAGGGCCAGAATCTAGTAAATCAGTACAGTACGTACCATATTCAAGTTCTGTGATGTCACATTTGAAGACCAGCTCTCCATTGACCCAGATCTCAACCTGGTTCCTATCCTTGATACATTCCAGTTTTGTTGTGTGGCCTGCTTCGTGTAACACTTCTACAAACACAAAATTCATCAAAGTATAGGGTACCAAAAATGTTCATTTATCTTTTAACTTTATCTATTTCTTTCCTGCATTTAATATTCAGTACGCAGCCACAGACACACACATATACACATATATATACTCACACACACACACACACACACACACACACACACACACACACACACACACACACACAAACACACACATCATAAATAATAATAGATCAACAAGAATGGAAGCACTGAAATGTGTTTTTGAAAGGGGGCATGTTTCTTTTCACAGAAGATAGAAACCAGTTAGCAGTATCATCAGATATATACTCACTCTGCATTCCCTCCAGCCTAGCTATACGATGTTCTACGATACCACAGGCCTCATATGGACCATAATGAATCAGCACCCGAGCATTGGAAGGCATGTTTTTTTCCTGCAAAAGTGAAGACCAAACTAAACACAGCAAAACATAGTCAACAGAACATGCATGCAAAACGTACACAATTCTTTAGGAATGCCCCACACTTTCCAAAAATGTACTAAAATGTCTTTAACTTTCCCAACCTGGCAAATATAAGATGTGACACTTCAAAGCCGCGAATCGTGTGGTACCCCCCTACTGCAACTACTATACGTACTGAGAGAAAATGTCAACAAGAACATAGGCCTGGACTATACATATTATATGCTCAAAGAAGCCTATGACGACTAGCATGAAACTCCTACGGCAAGCTGTTATGTTTACATTCAAGCGGTAAACATAGTTCATAATTTAACTCATCCGTACTCACCTCGCGGTGGCAAAAGCAGAAGAAAAGCTGACTGAACACTTCGAGTTTCTAGGGAAGCATTAAAGGTCTGCAGTTAATTCCAGTTACTTCCGGTCGTTTGTGACGTTTCATTAAAAATTATATAATTCTTAAATGGTTCACAAACAAATATTTGCAACGAGCTCATTACAGAATGTACTAAGAGTACGTTTAAGTGGATTTTTTCACAGTATATTTGAGTCTATTTTTGCAGTCACTGCGAGATTGCAAAGATGGCAGCCTGCAGGGTGCTTGGTCGAGTTCGTCGCGTAAACAACTGCGCAGAGAGCATACTGCGGTAATATTTTACAGAGTAATTATTCCTTCATGCATGTTATAAGGAGTGCCGATGGGTTTCATTCAATATGTATAGTTAAGACCAACAGAAGCGCTAGTGCGTTCGATGTGTGGGACCTCTTGGAGTAATGAAAGTGAAGGTCGTTCGTTATGATTTTTTTTTTTATGGAAGAAGCGAAAGGAGTGGACCCAATACGTGTGTATGTACTATAATGCAGAAGCAATACCCTACATCATTTGCTTTGGTTACTGTAAGAAACACTGTCAAACTATCTAAACAGTAAAATATGTTGATGTACCAGCTGCCCTGCAAGTATAGATCTGCATATCTGCATCTGCATGGGTAACGCGGGTGTAAACACCAGAAAATTACTCCCACGAGAATTTTTACTCCGGAGTAAACATTTCGTACGAAAAAGTTACTCCCTTTACGAAAAAAGCACTCCCCCATTACACGAGAAAATTACTCCCCAAGACAGATCGATGAGTTTCGAGTAAACATTGCGTACAAAAATGTTACTCCAGTGGAAAGTGGCGTTCCTCAAGGGTCCGTGCTCGGGCCGACGCTATTTCTGCTGTACATAAACGATCTCCCGTCAGACCTGACCTCGACTGCGCGACTTTTCGCTGACGACACAGCGTGCCATACTGAGTCAAGACAGCAGCGGACCAAGAAAACCTCCAAACAGACCTCGACAGACTGGCGTCCTGGGAACAGAAGTGGAAGATGGCATTCCATCCTGCCAAATGCACCACCGTACACATGACCCGATGCCGTACCACTCTACCATACGAGTACCAGCTCCATGGCCAGAAACTCCAGGAGGAGACCCAGGCCAAGTACCTCGGCGTCACCCTGACCAAAGACCTGAAGTGGAACACCCACATCGCCAACATCACCACCAAGGCGAACAGAGCACTTGGCTTTGCTAGACGCAACATCAAGCTCAGCAACAAGAAGGTCAAGGCGGCTGCATACAAGGCACTAGTATGACCCATCCTAGAGTATGCCAGCCCAGTATGAGACCCACACACCGCTGAAGACAGTGCCTCTCTCGAAAAGGTCCAAAGAAGAGCAGCCAGATGGGTGTCGCATCGCTTCCGCCAGACCTCCAGCGTCAACAACATGCTCGAAGACCTTGAGTGGCCCACGCTTGAGAGCAGACGGAGGCGAGCGAGACTAACAACCTTCTACAAAGTCCACCACGACCTTGTCGCAGTGAAGAGCAACCACGCACCAAAGCCAAGCCCACCCAAGTGCACGACCAGGCAGACCCACACTCTATCCTACGAAATTCCCCACTCTAGGACAGCCTACAGGCAGAAAACATTCTTCCCGCGCACCATTCCAGAGTGGAACCGCCTGCCTGTAGAAACTGCCACAGCGCCATCCCTGGCATCCTTTCAGGCCAGGCTGGCAACTCGATCTCCACTGACCCATCATCCCCCCCCCCCCTACCCCCAACCTCCCCCCCCCCCCCCCCCCTGAACTTCACCCCTGACCAAGCATAAGACCGGAACCACCATCACCCAAGCGTAGCAGATTCATCACCATGCTGATGTTGGCTACCTATCACTAAGAAGAAGGAATAGGCCTAAATAACGAATAAATTACTTCACCCCAACACAAGCAATTTAACTTCCCATGCCAGGTGTACGAAATTTTTACTCCCTTGTCCCCTGTTAGTCTTGGGGGTGGAAGGAGGGTAGCGCGACATTCGTGTGCGCGAGATCACGTATTGGCATTATCCCTTCGCCCGCATCCCATTTTTGCGTACGAGATATTTTCTAGCTTGTTGCTGTTTCTGTGAACTTTGCACACATGTCATGATTGTAACCTTTGTTAAAATAAACTTATGTTTAAACCAATGGGGAGTAAAAATTTCGTGGAGGGAGTAATTTTTTCGTGCCTTGGGGACTGGAATTCTTTTTTCGTACGAAAAGTGTACTCGGAGTAAGAATTTCGTGGAGTAAAAATTTCGTGTTACACCAGCAGAATCCAAAACTTTTGCTTAGTTCCGGCGGTATCAATTATTAAATCAATAAATTGATGGACAACAGATTGGCATTGGGTTAGGTACAGTGTTATTTGTACACACTAACAATGTGAAAGTGATAATCCTCCTCTTCATTCAGCCCTTGGACTGAGTATCTCCCCCCTTTCCCCTATCCCATCTCCCCCCTTTCCCCGTCGCGATATAACTTTGAATGGTTGAAAACGACGTTAAACGACGTTAAACACCAAATAAAGAAAGAAAGAAAGAATTCAGCCCTTGGAGTGGTAAGGCACACACATCAGTGGTTTTGGCAAGAGAACATAACTTTTTCATGGTTGTACCGTTATACAACTTACAGTAAAACTGCATTGGGTTATAAAAGTATAGTGTTATTTGTACAATCTAACCAAGTGAAAGTGATATATTCTCCTCTTTCGATTATCCATTTGAACCAGCGCTTGGAGTGCAAAGGCGCACACATTGGCAAATCTGGCAAGAGGGGTACTACTTGACTCCGAAAACCCCCCCAAAACTCTTGTTACAAGTATTGATGACGTCATGTGATTAGTGCTTCCGCTCCTTCGTTAATCCTCTCACAAACACGAAAATAAAGCCGTGAATTTATGAGGTTTTCGTGTTTTTTCAGAGGTTTTTGGAGACAAGTAGTACCGGGCAAGAGAACATTATAAGATGTTTGGTGGCTTGTTGACAGACCAGCTTTTTTGTTGGTCCAAGGGGACCATATCGTCTTTTGTTTCATCTTTATCGACCAAGGCCGAAGGCCGCGGTTGATAAATATGAGACAAAAGGCGATATGCTCCCCGAGGACCAACAACAAAATGCTGGTCTGACGACAAGCCACCAAATATCGTTTTTGTCATCATTTTGGTTGTGCAACAAAATGCACAATAACCCACTCGAGATAACACGTCAACCTTGTATGTGACGTCAAACGTAGCTTGTTGACGCTTTGCTTCCAGTCTGAAAATGTACAGAGCTGCGATCATACGTGTGAGTTCAGTAAGTGTTGAGCATATTTCTTTTCTTTTTGAGTGTTTATGACTTTTTGTTGTGGATTTTGCGATTACAGAGATAAGTTGCAAATTGACCATGAGTCGTCGCGGTAAATATCAACATTGATTGGGTCTTTGAGAGTGAATGCTTACAATCGTTGTCCTCGGAAACACAAATCCAAAGCCGCGATGGTTCCACACATCAAACAATCAGCCTGATTGGCTTTTACTTTGACAATCCACGTTTCACCTGAAAGCTCAAACCCATTCACCACCTCGATTTATTGCATGGGGAACATGAGATTTATTTCCCAGGTGTTTGTGAATGAAAACTCGTGAAAATGATGACAAAACTTTTTGTTAATGGTTATAGTAACATTATTTTTGTTTGTTTTTATTTTAACCCCAGATGTTGGAGAAGAGTAGCTTTCCTTGTAATGTCTGCAAAATCAAGTTTTGTCATTGTTAACTTCTTTTTTTTGAGGGTCAAGAAAAGTTCAAGGGTTGGGAGAAACTTTAAAGGGTTGGTCGGGGAACTGGAAACATTGAAATTTGTTTTGTTTTGTTGGCCTAGTGTAACTGACTCTCACATGCCTATATTTTGCATGGCTTGTGACATCAATCAGGAGAGGTTGATACCAATTGCTAATCACTATGTAATTGGATAATACATTTAGGGTGATGTTATCTTTTTCAGGCGTGGGGCTCTTTGTACCACACCTGCTTTGCAGATTCCACCTTATTCCTGTCGACATATCACTACACAGAGGTAACGACTAATTCTTAATTATACAATTATATACTCGCATCTTTGATCAAATAACTGCAAATGAAGAAGGTAGTGAGCGTTTGTGCTTATAAAATGAGCACACATTTCATATCATAAGCAAGTGTTGGTGATTGTAATCATGTATCTTTCAAGAATGTTTCGTTGTTTTGCGACTTAGTATGATCATTTCAGTCTGTTTCATGTAAACATGTCATTGTCATGAGAAATTATTCATGTGTCGTTTGCAAACACTATTCCTTATTACTTGTTGGACTCTTTTTTCTAGAGGTCAGTTTAATTATACATTTATATTCTTTAAACTTGATTTACATGACAGCTATTTTAATGTTCATAGAGAGCCATTGTGGTTAGAGTGCTTGCCGGCGGTCGAGCGATCGGGTCGAATATAATATACAAATACCCGATTTTTCCGAGCACTCTTCAGTCCACCCAGTTGGAAGTGGGTACATGACCCTAGACAGGGCCAGGGAAGGTGAAGGCAGAGGAAATGGGCAATGCCCTTATAAATCTGGCCCTAGAAATTGAGACCTTGAACATCTCGCTCCCCTACGACCAAACATGGCTATGGGACTATACCTTTAACTTGACCTGTGTTGCTGAAATTCTTTAATCTACGTTTGCATAATTCTCCTATTTTTCTCAGACCATGGAAGAAGGAGAGGTTGTTGTCAGGGCAACCCAGCATGATACAGTCGCGCTGCACCATGTTCATACAAACGATGGATACCCCAAATCCTAACAGCCTCAAGTTCATCCCTGGTGATGGGGTCAAAGTGTTAGAAGGAGGGACCTTTGACTTTCCCAACCCACAGTCAGCCTACTGCTCACCCTTGGCAAAGTAAGGGCTGTACAGACATGTGAATGTGTTGAAGCGGTGGTTGCTGTGTGTGTCAATGGACTTGTCTTCATTTTTCTGTGTGAGTGAGTGTCCATATGCATGAATCCAAAAACAGATAAACTGCTAACGTTCGAAAATTCAGAATCAAAAACAAGAATTCTAGGTTATTGAATTTTTGTTGTTGTGGTCAATAATTAAACATTCCAACAAACGAAAATTCGTGTTTTTGTTGTTGTGCATATGCATGAACTCATTTGTGTGTGTGCAAGTGCAAGCTAATTGAAAAGGGTTAAAGTTGTTGTGCTTGACATATATATCTCATCTCTGATTAGCCTTGTTTTGTAGGTTTCTTGCATATCACCTTTTGACTGCTCATGCAGCCATATTATGAGATGAATTTGAATGAAATGGATTGTGATATTTGACTTTTCCTCTTTCTCTTTCAAGGATGCTCTTCAGAATAGATGGTGTGAAGGCAGTCTTCTTTGGACAAGACTTCATTACGGCAACAAAGGTATGCATTCATTCAATAACTGCAGAAAAGTGTTCTACAGTTGTGCCTGCGATGTGTGGCCCCTCCGATGAGAGGACATCTCCCTTAAAAGGACACCTTATGCACTCCCTTTGTCTATTATCTCTACTGATGTAGCAAAGTGCACTTCGCTACCCTAAACACTCTAATCATCGCATAGCGAAACAGCCTTGTGTACAGTACAAACGGGATAACCCATCCCATAGCAGACGCAAATTCTAATACAATACCTTTCTTTATATATCTACCTAACTTCTATCTTTCAAAGTCCCTTTTATCTTTGATACGGTCCTAATTATATTTAGGTTTGCATAGAAGTCACTGATTAGGCTGGATGGCTGCATATTATTGTGTTATTTACGATAATGCTTCGAACTGACCAAAGCGTCACTCTGACCTTGACCGGTTTTCATGTATCGTCGAGAGAAATTGATTCTCACAAACTCATCTTTGTCTTTTCAATCATTGTTTTGTCATTTTTGTATCACTATTACATATCCCGTACCTATGTTGCATATGATTTTAGTTTGTTTATAAGGATTTGGTTGTAATGAGTGATGCTTGGTTCCTCTGCAAAGATTGCTAATTTATGCAGACAGGTACTCGCGCAGGAATTTAGCCGATTCCATTTACTTTCGGACTTTACCGCTTCGTACTAAGTCAATGTATAATTTTCCCCCAAGTAACGCATATCATGATGTTTGTCTAGGGTTCTTCTTTTTATCTGTATGATTTATGAGTTTGTCCATTATTCCAGTTTAGAGAGTTTTGTAATTTTCCGCACTGAAGTTGGTTCAGTGCCTTCACTAGGACCATTGTTTTTGCATCCTACTAAATAAATATAAGTTTTTACGAAATGTGATCTATTGCAATGGAAAGCTAAAGGTCGTAGCTTTAATTTGATGTATTGTTTGTTATGATTGGTTATGTATTTGTTTAAATAACGTAGGGTAAAGCAAGTGTAAGAAACACAGATTCCGTGTTTCTGGCCGTATTCAGGCGATTTTTATTCTCGGCGGACGGTGCTTTCTGTGCAGTCCGCGCCGGGGCTATAAGTATAGGCCGGACACCGGCATGAGTATGCATTCGCTCCTAGCAGCTGAACACGACACTACACTTGCTTTGCTGTCTGCGGGTTTCGCCTTCGGCCTCTACGTTTCCTTGCATTGTTTTCTTGAATAAAAAGTTGAAACAAGACGCTTGGACTTGGGCTTCGTGTGTCTTCTACTACCCTTCCACTCCTCCACTACATTTCAAATGTAGTGGAGGAGTGGAAGGGTAGTAGATACACGAAGCCCAAGTCCAAGCGTCTTGTTTCAACTTTTTATTCAAGAAAACAATGCAAGGAAACGTAGAGGCCGAAGGCGAAACCCGTAGACAGCAAAGCAAGTGTAGTGTCGTGTTCAGCTGCTAGGAGCGAATGCATCCTTATGCCGGTGTCCGGCTTATACTTATAGCCCCGGCGCGGACTGCACAGAAAGCACCGCCCGCCGAGAATAAAAATCGCCTGAATACGGCCAGAAACACGAAATCTGTGTTTCTTACACTTGCTTTACCCCACGTTATTTAAACAAATACATAACCAATCATAACAAACAATACATCAAATTAAAGCTACGACCTTTAGCTTTCTGTTGCAATAGATCACATTTCGTAAAAACTTATATTTATTTAGTAGGATGCAAAAACAATGGTCCTAGTGAAGGCACTGAACCAACTTCAGTGAGGAAAATTACAAAACTCTCTAAACTGGAATAATGGACAAACTCATAAATCATACAGATAAAAAGAAGAACCCTAGACAAACATCATGATATGCGTTACTTGGGGGAAAATTATACATTGACTTAGTACGAAGCGGTAAAGTCCGAAAGTAAATGGAATCGGCTAAATTCCTGCGCGAGTACCTGTCTGCATAAATTAGCAATCTTTGCAGAGGAACCAAGCATCACTCATTACAACCAAATCCTTATAAACAAACTAAAATCATATGCAACATAGGTACGGGATATGTAATAGTGATACAAAAATGACAAAACAATGATTGAAAAGACAAAGATGAGTTTGTGAGAATCAATTTCTCTCAACGATACATGAAAACCGGTCAAGGTCAGAGTGACGCTTTGGTCAGTTCGAAGCATTATCGTAAATAACACAATAATATGCAGCCATCCAGCCTAATCAGTGACTTCTATGCAAACCTAAATATAATTAGGACCGTATCAAAGATAAAAGGGACTTTGAAAGATAGAAGTTAGGTAGATATATAAAGAAAGGTATTGTATTAGAATTTGCGCCGGCAAGGTGCGCGCGCATCATCGTATCGTCTGCTATGGGATGGGTTATCCCGTTTGTACTGTACACAAGGCTGTTTCGCTATGCGATGATTAGAGTGTTTAGGGTAGCGAAGTGCACTTGGCTACATCCCCCCCAACTCTTTTACATATCAGCGGCCGCGCTGATTTTAAGAAAAACAGGAAAGCCTAAGGGCTGAATTTATCAAACCATCTTAGATTATCCAAAAAGAGAACAAGAAGGGCAAAGCCCATATGACTCACATGCTTGACCTTGACCTTTGCATGACCTTGACCTTCAGAGTCAAGGTCAAATAACTAAACCTAGCAATGACATCATACACTAAGAACTGCTTTACACATTTTTCCTACCAAAATACATGTGACCTTGACCCAAGGTCAAGGTCATCCAAGGTCATGCAACACAAAGCTGTTAATTCAAGACATATGAAGTACAATGGTGCTTATTGGCTCTTTCTACCATGAGATATGGTCACTTTTAGTGGTTCACTACCTTCTTTTGGTCACATTTCATAAGGGTCAAAGTGACCTTGACCTTGATCATATGTGACCAAATGTGTCTCATGATGAAAGCATAACATGTGCCCCACATAATTTTTAAGTTTGAAACAGTTATCTTCCATAGTTCAGGGTCAAGGTCACTTCAAAATATGTATACAATCCAACTTTGAAGAGCTCCTGTGACCTTGACCTTGAAGCAAGGTAAACCAAACTGGAATCAAAAGATGGGGCTTACTTTGCCCTATATATCATATATAGGTGAGGTATTCAATCTCAAAAACTTCAGAGAAAATGGGAAAAATGTGAAAAATAGCTGTTTTTTAGACAACATTTATGGCCCCTGCGACCTTGACCTTGAAGCAAGGTCAAGATGCTATGTATGTTTTTTGGGGCCTAGTCATCATACACCATCTTGCCAAATTTGGTACTGATACCGGCCCCCGTAGCGCAGTGGTTAGCGCATCGGGCTGTGGGCCGGGAGGTCGTGGGTTCGAATCCCATCAGGGTCATGTGGGTTTTTCGGGCTACGGTCGGCTCCTACCCAGAGTGGAAGTGCTATGGTTCCTATGGGAAGGCTGGGATCACACAGCCGAGTGTCATTCACTTAACGAATGCGACTTTGAGGGTGCTCAGGTTCTGTTTACCTGACCAACACCGCAGGTGCGGCAGTTCTCGAGCCTGGTTGACACCAGGATATATTATGACAGTAAGCGTAGAGTGCTGCCCTGTCACGTAGTCTCAAACCAAATTGGAAATCCCATAGCATCATCATTATAATCATCCTCATCTCATTAATCATCCAAAATTATAAATTGTCCTTGCTCTTGTGGCCCTTCATGCCCGGAGCTCTCATGGTGACCTTGGTCTCAGTGTTCCTGTTCCATCCTTCCCTGAATAGTACTTCTGCTGTCAGTCTTCAACGTGTGACGTTCTGGGGGGTCGACGGAGGGACGTGGTGGCGGTCTGCTCTCTGGAGGGGACCCTCACTCAGTCTGGCTCCGCGACTTAGCAGTCAATGTCGTTAGTAGGGGGCATAGTAGGTAGTGGGCTGCGTCCGTTAGCTCGGGACAGACCCACTACTGAACACCGTCGAAGTGACTCAGCAGAAGTGCAGTGTCATCTTCCGAGGGTAGCCTACCGCAACGACCCGACATCCCTCCCTGGAGCGTCTGTAAAATCGACAAGTCTGGCAGCGGAACGAAATTCAGATGTGGATGGAGCAGCGAGTGCAGGGACGGGGCGGCGTGAGAGCACACCGGGACAAGGAACAGGTGTAAGGAAAAAAAAAAAAAAAAAAAAAAAAAAATTTGGTACTGATAGACTGAATAGTGTCCAAGAAATATTCAACGTTAAAGTTTTCCGGACGGCCGGCCGGCCGGACGGACGGACGGACGGACGGACGACTCAGGTGAGTACATAGACTCACTTTTGCTTCGCATGTGAGCCAAAAATTGCGAAAACTTTGCCTATGACTTTCACATATGTCACTGAGAAAATCGACAGTTACAAAAACATGTTCTCGTGATCAGTACCAGCTTTGCTAAATCAAAAGTGAGGCCTGCATTTTACAAAGTGTCTCACATATGATCAAAGTACTGCGTCAAAAACATAAAAGTGCAAACAATCAGGAATTTCATGGGAAAACATTGCTACAATTATCAAATTTTCTCCACTGAGAAAAAGTAACACAATGTCAACACTACCATACAAAAATGCAACCTTCATCCCCACCAACCCGTTTAGTTGATAATATAGGATTTCTCTTTCAATGTGCGCTCTTGTATGCACAAGCTCAACACTCACAAAAACTCTCGCTCACGGCTTTACAGTAAAGGCTGTGTTTAAGACGTATTTTAGGTGAAAAACGTAACAGTTACAAAATGGACAGATTCACTAATGAATGACGTAGTTACCTGACACTGTTAAAATGATACATCATGTACAATACACCTGACACAATGCAATGACATCCAACATTACAAATGATCTGTACCAAGCCTATTTAAAGGTAACAAGGTAAATCATAACTTAGTTTACGCTTAAGAGAGCAATTAAGAAAGTGATGATACAGGGCCTTATTTGAAGGTCAGCAAGTATTCACTAAATTACTTTCAACCCTAGGTGGCAATTACCATCAGATTTGTAGTATCTGCTTGTGCCAAAAAAAATCTTTCAATAAGCGCAAACATCCGCCAACACATTCCACTCAAAGCATCATGACAAATAATCGCAACAATCAATATCAATCATACCAATGCAAGAAACATGGCATAGCATACATGAAAATGAACATTATCAAACATCAACAAATTAAACGGCAACAAAACACCCGGCAGTAAACACACCTGCGAGTCTCTTCGTGGACGCAACACTTGCGTCACTTCACTGCCGCGAACACCGAGGAAAGTCTTATGTAATACCACATGGCTAACGTCACCAGCCCAAGTCTGTATCCGTCAAGTCCGATATGACGTGTCACACTAGCTAAGAATGGGATTGCACGCGCTACAGCCACTCGAGTACAGTATATACACTGGCTGAGTCCTGTAGGCTCTCTACACCGCCATACACAGTCCGTTGAATAAGGGCTATAGTCACACTCACCAAATGGGCACCACACAGTTCCATCAAGGTCACACAACCGCAAAATAACACTTCGTCGAAGGTGGCGGCCGGCTTTTCTCGCAGGGAGCGGCACATGTCACGCTTCAGGGATTGTGGGTGGAGTACTGTGGCGAAGGTCTTGCGCAGCGTATTGTCGTTCAGTGTGTTGGCCTCGGCAGCATTGGTCTTGGCCCACACAGCGCGTAGGTGGCTGGCGTACTCGCTAACGGACTCGCCGAGACCCTGTTGTCGTCTGTGGAAGGCGGCAGCCAGCGCGACACTATCTCGCTGGTCGCCCCACGTCTGCTCCAAGATGGCGTAAATTTTGGCCGGCGTGTTGACCTCAGCTGCTGGTCGCCTGATGACCTCCTGTCGAGCCCTTCCGTCCAGCGCTCCAAGGATCCATGCCGCTGCAGCAAGTGCAGGGACCGTCTGTAGCTGCAGGATCAGCTTGGCCTCCTGAATAAAAGTCTCGGCGCAGTCGCCCTCGCCGGTGAAACGCCTCAGCTTGCAGAGCCGCAGGTTGGGGGTGTTTGCCTCGTCCGCCATGTTTGCCTGTACTGTCTTCTTTCAGTTGATGCTTCTGTATCCTGCTCGCAGCGCCAAATGTAGTGGAGGAGTGGAAGGGTAGTAGTAGACACACGAAGCCCAAGTCCAAGCGTCTTGTTTCAACTTTTTATTCAAGAAAACAATGCAAGGAAACGTAGAGGCCGAAGGCGAAACCCGTAGACAGCAAAGCAAGTGTAGTGTCGTGTTCAGCTGCTAGGAGCGAATGCATACTCATGCCGGTGTCCGGCCTATACTTATAGCCCCGGCGCGGACTGCACAGAAAGCACCGTCCGCCGAGAATAAAAATCGCCTGAATACGGCCAGAAACACGGAATCTGTGTTTCTTACACTTGCTTTACCCTACGTTATTTAAACAAATACATAACCAATCATAACAAACAATACATCAAATTAAAGCTACGACCTTTAGCTTTCCATTGCAATAGATCACATTTCGTAAAAACTTATATTTATTTAGTAGGATGCAAAAACAATGGTCCTAGTGAAGGCACTGAACCAACTTCAGTGCGGAAAATTACAAAACTCTCTAAACTGGAATAATGGACAAACTCATAAATCATACAGATAAAAAGAAGAACCCTAGACAAACATCATGATATGCGTTACTTGGGGGAAAATTATACATTGACTTAGTACGAAGCGGTAAAGTCCGAAAGTAAATGGAATCGGCTAAATTCCTGCGCGAGTACCTGTCTGCATAAATTAGCAATCTTTGCAGAGGAACCAAGCATCACTCATTACAACCAAATCCTTATAAACAAACTAAAATCATATGCAACATAGGTACGGGATATGTAATAGTGATACAAAAATGACAAAACAATGATTGAAAAGACAAAGATGAGTTTGTGAGAATCAATTTCTCTCGACGATACATGAAAACCGGTCAAGGTCAGAGTGACGCTTTGGTCAGTTCGAAGCATTATCGTAAATAACACAATAATATGCAGCCATCCAGCCTAATCAGTGACTTCTATGCAAACCTAAATATAATTAGGACCGTATCAAAGATAAAAGGGACTTTGAAAGATAGAAGTTAGGTAGATATATAAAGAAAGGTATTGTATTAGAATTTGCGCCGGCAAGGTGCGCGCGCATCATCGTATCGTCTGCTATGGGATGGGTTATCCCGTTTGTACTGTACACAAGGCTGTTTCGCTATGCGATGATTAGAGTGTTTAGGGTAGCGAAGTGCACTTTGCTACATCCCCCCCAACTCTTTTACATATCAGCGGCCGCGCTGATTTTAAGAAAAACAGGAAAGCCTAAGGGCTGAATTTATCAAACCATCTTAGATTATCCAAAAAGAGAAAAATTGCGAAAACTTTGCCTATGACTTTCACATATGTCACTGAGAAAATCGACAGTTACAAAAACATGTTCTCGTGATCAGTACCAGCTTTGCTAAATCAAAAATGAGGCCTGCATTTTACAAAGTGTCTCACATATGATCAAAGTACTGCGTCAAAAACATAAAAGTGCAAACAATCAGGAATTTCATGGGAAAACATTGCTACATTTATCAAATTTTCTCCACTGAGAAAAAGTAACACAATGTCAACACTACCATACAAAAATGCAACCTTCATCCCCACCAACCCGTTTAGTTGATAATATAGGATTTCTCTTTCAATGTGCGCTCTTGTATGCACAAGCTCAACACTCACAAAAACTCTCGCTCACGGCTTTACAGTAAAGGCTGTGTTTAAGACGTATTTTAGGTGAAAAACGTAACAGTTACAAAATGGACAGATTCACTAATGAATGACGTAGTTACCTGACACTGTTAAAATGATACATCATGTACAATACACCTGACACAATGCAATGACATCCAACATTACAAATGATCTGTACCAAGCCTATTTAAAGGTAACAAGGTAAATCATAACTTAGTTTACGCTTAAGAGAGCAATTAAGAAAGTGATGATACAGGGCCTTATTTGAAGGTCAGCAAGTATTCACTAAATTACTTTCAACCCTAGGTGGCAATTACCATCAGATTTGTAGTATCTGCTTGTGCCAAAAAAAATCTTTCAATAAGCGCAAACATCCGCCAACACATTCCACTCAAAGCATCATGACAAATAATCGCAACAATCAATATCAATCATACCAATGCAAGAAACATGGCATAGCATACATGAAAATGAACATTATCAAACATCAACAAATTAAACGGCAACAAAACACCCGGCAGTAAACACACCTGCGAGTCTCTTCGTGGACGCAACACTTGCGTCACTTCACTGCCGCGAACACCGAGGAAAGTCTTATGTAATACCACATGGCTAACGTCACCAGCCCAAGTCTGTATCCGTCAAGTCCGATATGACGTGTCACACTAGCTAAGAATGGGATTGCACGCGCTACAGCCACTCGAGTACAGTATATACACTGGCTGAGTCCTGTAGGCTCTCTACACCGTCATACACAGTCCGTTGAATAAGGGCTATAGTCACACTCACCAAATGGGCACCACACAGTTCCATCAAGGTCACACAACCGCAAAATAACACTTCGTCGAAGGTGGCGGCCGGCTTTTCTCGCAGGAAGCGGCACATGTCACGCTTCAGGGATTGTGGGTGGAGTACTGTGGCGAAGGTCTTGCGCAGCGTATTGTCGTTCAGTGTGTTGGCCTCGGCAGCATTAGTCTTGGCCCACACAGCGCGTAGGTGGCTGGCGTACTCGCTAACGGACTCGCCGAGACCCTGTTGTCGTCTGTGGAAGGCGGCAGCCAGCGCGACACTATCTCGCTGGTCGCCCCACGTCTGCTCCAAGATGGCGTAAATTTTGGCCGGCGTGTTGACCTCCGCTGCTGGTCGCCTGATGACCTCCTGTCGAGCCCTTCCGTCCAGCGCTCCAAGGATCCATGCCGCTGCAGCAAGTGCAGGGACCGTCTGTAGCTGCAGGATCAGCTTGGCCTCCTGGATGAAAGTCTCGGCGCAGTCGCCCTCGCCGGTGAAACGCCTCAGCTTGCAGAGCCGCAGGTTGGGGGTGTTTGCCTCGTCCGCCATGCTTGCCTGTACTGTCTTCTTTTAGTTGATGCTTCTGTACCCTGCTGCGCAGCGCCAAATGTAGTGGTAGAGTGTAAGGTAGAATACACGAAGCCCAAGTACAAGCGTCTTGTTTCAACTTTTTATTCAAGAAAACAATGCAAGGAAACGTAGAGGCCGAAGGCGAAACCCGTAGACAGCAAAGCAAGTGTAGTGTCGTGTTCAGCTGCTAGGAGCGAATGCATCCTTATGCCGGTGTCCGGCTTATACTTATAGCCCCGGCGCGGACTGCACAGAAAGCACCGTCCGCCGAGAATAAAAATCGCCTGAATACGGCCAGAAACACGAAATCTGTGTTTCTTACACTTGCTTTACCCCACGTTATTTAAACAAATACATAACCAATCATAACAAACAATACATCAAATTAAAGCTACGACCTTTAGCTTTCTGTTGCAATAGATCACATTTCGTAAAAACTTATATTTATTTAGTAGGATGCAAAAACAATGGTCCTAGTGAAGGCACTGAACCAACTTCAGTGAGGAAAATTACAAAACTCTCTAAACTGGAATAATGGACAAACTCATAAATCATACAGATAAAAAGAAGAACCCTAGACAAACATCATGATATGCGTTACTTGGGGGAAAATTATACATTGACTTAGTACGAAGCGGTAAAGTCCGAAAGTAAATGGAATCGGCTAAATTCCTGCGCGAGTACCTGTCTGCATAAATTAGCAATCTTTGCAGAGGAACCAAGCATCACTCATTACAACCAAATCCTTATAAACAAACTAAAATCATATGCAACATAGGTACGGGATATGTAATAGTGATACAAAAATGACAAAACAATGATTGAAAAGACAAAGATGAGTTTGTGAGAATCAATTTCTCTCAACGATACATGAAAACCGGTCAAGGTCAGAGTGACGCTTTGGTCAGTTCGAAGCATTATCGTAAATAACACAATAATATGCAGCCATCCAGCCTAATCAGTGACTTCTATGCAAACCTAAATATAATTAGGACCGTATCAAAGATAAAAGGGACTTTGAAAGATAGAAGTTAGGTAGATATATAAAGAAAGGTATTGTATTAGAATTTGCGCCGGCAAGGTGCGCGCGCATCATCGTATCGTCTGCTATGGGATGGGTTATCCCGTTTGTACTGTACACAAGGCTGTTTCGCTATGCGATGATTAGAGTGTTTAGGGTAGCGAAGTGCACTTGGCTACACTAAATTGTACCTGTCAAGACAGGCCACCCACAATGTAGGGACACTTTTGGCTGTACTGCCAATGAAGTGAAAGGGCTGTCCATTTTTAGAAGGGAAAAATTAATCATGTCTTGGTTTGAAGCCAATCTTAGTTTAAACATTCTCCCTCGAAAGCGGTATATGGCTGCCCAAATGGCGGGGTAAAAACTGTCATACACGCAAAATCCCACTCATGCAAAAAACACGAATGTACGTGGGAGTTTCAGCCCATGAACGAAGAAGAAGATTACACAATCATTTGATTCAACTTTCATTTTGTATTGTATGGTGACTGTTTTTCTGTCCATGTGATAAAAACTGAACATGACAACTTTTGATTTTCACCTTGAACCAAGAATCCCACATCCTAAACTTAGTCATAACATGAACATGAGTGACATGCTTTTGCCGTTGACAGGACGATGACACGGAGTGGAAGGTGCTGAAGCCTGAGATCTATGCTGTCATCATGGATTTCTTTGCCAGTGGTCTGCCTGTGCTGACAGAAGAACAGCCTTCAGGGGACACAGGTGAAAAGTTAAAATAATTCAGTAGACAAGCCATTTCAGCATTATAAATTGACCAAGACAAAACATGAAGGCTGATAACTTTTGGTCGTGGGTGGGCAGTGCGTTAGTTAAATAAATTGAAAAGAAATAATAGTTTGAGTTAACGGCAAAGAATTCCAAGAAGCTTTACTTTGATGTGACAGTACAATCTTTGTTTAAGGACCCGATGTTGTTAGTTATTTTCAAGACAATTTCACATGAGAAAGTCTGTAAATTTACCTCCTGTTCAAGATGCCCTTCGAGATGTTAATAAGACCATGTTTTATTTTTATTTTTGGAGGTCTCAAAATAGAAGCTGCATACAATCTTACTTCTGAAAAAGCTTTTGTGTGCAACTTCAAAGGCACAGTGGTACCTGTGATGAAAGGACACCCTTGGGACCAGCCAAAAGTGTCCCTACCTTGCAGGTGGCCTTTCATGACAGGTACACTGGTAGAGATACTATATAAAGGGACAAGAAAAGGTGTCCTTTTAAGGGAGGTGTCCTCTCATGGGAGGGTCCACACATCGCAGGTACTGCTGTATGTTATTGTTGATTTGAAGGTTTGTAAACGTTTAGTGCTAAGAAATAAAGATTTTGTTTTGTTTTACCGGACAAGTGCCCAAGTAAGGTTACAAGTTCTCTCAGCCTACTGAAAATGGAGGCAAAAATGCAGTAGATAAAGGAAGGAAAATAAATTTAATGAAAGTTCTTTAAGTTCAGCAGAGCAGCTTAATTATGTCACTTAATTTTTTCTCCCTTCACTTTCAGTAAATCACCCTAAAAAATTATGTGTGCATCACTTTTTCTCCCTTCATTTTCAGTGATCCACCCTGAAGATGATGAAACAGTGGCACTGATCAAAGAACTGCTGGACACCAGAATTAGGCCTACCGTGCAGGAGGATGGAGGAGACATTGTCTACATGGTCAGTCTTGATGTCCAGGAATAGCTCTATTGATTTGTTTGTTTTGGCTTGTTTTGGTATGTTAGAATCAACTTCATGGAGTTGATAGCATGATGACAATGTTGGTGACTTTGAAGTCTGTTCTATGTTTTGGTTTGCTTTCTTTTTTTTTCTCCTTTGACTAATCTGAGTAATGAGAAAAGCAAAGTGTGTAATTGGTTAAGCAGACCTGGGAACCCATACGATTTCGCCATATTTTGTACGCATGATTGTCGAGAATACGCTCAGTACGGTCAGTGAGAAAAAAATACGACGAGAAAAAATTCCTAGACTACTTTTCTTCACAAGCCCATCCTGAAGCCGATCCAGTATTTTGGCACATGATTACGTCACTATATTAGCCGCCGTCAAAAAACGTATAATCGGATCGTGTCGATCAATCAAAACAACAAGGCAAACAAAAGTACGGTATTTGGCGAAATCGGCTCCGAGAATAAACAAGTGAAACAAAGAAGAAAAGTGAAAAAGTTTGAAGAAAAGTATCGCACACACACACAACACGCATCTTTTTATAAGCCTCAATGCGATTTTTTTTTAAAGTCGCGGCTTGTAGTCCGTCAAATACGGTACAGTTTTTGTCAGTAAAAATTGAAAAAAGCATTTGTTTTAAATGTATAGGTAAACTTAATTAACGGTGTGACGGACGCGCTTGGGCATGTTTTAATCATGGATGTGCTAACACTGTGTGGAGTACGCTCATTTTTTGGAAAATACATCAAGTTTGTTTGAGAATACTCAAAGTGCAAAACAGGGGTTCCCAGGTCTGGTTAAGGCACTAGCAAGTTATAGACTCAGAAGTTTATCATAGGTTTTCAATATACATGTAGCTAGAGACAAAAACAAAACTCTTACAGTTTACAGGTCTTGCATGGTTGTCTTTCCATTTGGAGTTTGTGTGCCATCAGTATTACCTTCATTGGTCATCAGCTAAAGGGGAATAACCTCTTCAGAATTTGTGTACCATGACATGTCACAGTGTGATGTGTTTATGTACCTTTCACCTCTTCCACAGTTAATTTACAACAGACATTATACATTATTTACATTTTTTACCAACATATCTTATTATTTCCTGAATCCAAAAATATATAGATATGCCATTTTTACTCTGAAAATGTTCTCACAATTAAAGAAAATGCGTTAATCAGGGACTAGGTGCGCATGGTTTGCGGAGACGAGCTGGACCCATCTCAGTCTTCAGGTTTAGGCTAGCGAAGTCTAAGTACAAGTAGTCTCAGTGTTAGCTTTTTTTCCAGCGTTGATCTTTTAGTTTCAGGCCGACAATTTGACAATGTTAACAGATCGTTTCACAATGGAAGGCAGACACACATGTAGTCTTGGCCAACCGCCTTAGTATGAGTCTTAGTCAGGCTCTGACGTCACATGGCTCAAAGAAGGGAAATCCAATGTTCAATCGATGCATTATGTTGTCTTTACAGGGTTTTGAGGAGGGCATCGTGAAGCTGAAGATGCAGGGGTCGTGTTCCAGCTGCCCCAGCTCCATAGTGACGCTGAAGAACGGCGTACAGAACATGCTGCAGTTCTACATACCCGAAGTGGAAGGGGTGGAACAGGTAAAATCCAAGTCTGATTTATATGCAACGCTTTCCTGCAGTGTGTCTTCTATTTTTTTTATATTATTATTCACACTATCAGTTAGTAACGTTTTTGCATGAGTTTCTAAGTCACTGAATCACATAAATCACTAATGTCATGCTGGTGTTTTATTACTTATTTTATTGTTTGTCACTCATGAAATTCAATATTCTGATAGTGATATTTTAACAGCCCGGCATTATACAGATCCAGTCAGCATAACATTAAAGACAGTAAATCACACAACTGTGTGTGCATGTGTGAGAGAGAGAGAGAGAGAGAGAGAGAGAGAGAGAGAGAGAGAGAGAGAGAGAGAGAGAGAGAGAGAGAGAGAGAGAGAGAGAGAGAGAGAATTGACCTTCTCCTGAAGCTCAGCTATACCTCTTTCAAAAAAAATGTACACCTCTTAGTCCATCATTCTTGGAATAGCAACAACATATCACGGATGCTTGTTTATGTGCAGGTGACAGACGAGGTTGACGACATGACCAATGAAGAGTTTCGCAAGCTGGAGGATAAACTGAAGGACTGAAATTAAGGAGAGTCACATCTGCATAGAGCAGTGACTTGTCAGTTTTTTCAACAACTTTCTGACAACAGCCAGGGTTTCCTTTTGTTATTTTGATTTATGATGTTAGAAAATCACAACTTTTGTCTTTTACTGATGTGATTATAGTGGTTAGTGATTATTCTGCTGTTGATCATTATAAATGGTCCACACAGTTCATGTTACAGCATTCATTTAGTCTTTGTTTTGCATTCAACAGTTTATTTAAACAAACATTGAAGCTTTATAAATGCAATGCTTGTTTTGGAAATGTGTCATAACTGCTTGGCCAAAACAGTATGCTATAGCAAGTCTTTGTTTAAAACTACCTCACTCGGGTTGAAACAACTAGGACAACTGAAGTGTTGATACATGAAAAGTGCAGATGCCCCCCCCCCCCCCCCCCCTCTTTTTCCCTCTCCCCTCCCCACCTACCCCCTCCACCTCTAGCAAAAACAAACAGAAACTAAAAGGCATTTATGAGACAAGTAGTAGCAAGTGTAAGTAGGTCTTGAGTTTAATTTGAGTTGGATGTGATGATCGAATTCTTCGTATAGATTATTTTTATTTGATAAGTTTTAAGTTTCTACTTGTAATGAAAGACCTGATGGATTATTTTTAAATGGTGTTTGCCGAAGAATCTCTGGAGGTCTCAGCAACACATTAATGTCTGTTTGTTTGTTGGATTAGTTACTGAAAAAGCATACTGTAGAAGAAGAGTTGGTACTGCATTCTAATTTTCAGACAAATGATTGATGTATTGAAACAACAATAAAATAAATTTGGTTAGCGCATCGAGCTGCGGGCCGGGAGATCGTGGTTCGAATCCCATAAGGGGTGCGTGGGTTTTTTCGAGCTTCGATCGGCTCCTACCCAGAGTGGAAGTGCTAAAGTTCCAATGGGGAGGCTGGGATCACACAGCCGAGTGTCATTCACTTCACGAATGAGATTGACTCTGAAAGCGCGAAAATAAAATAAAAACTTGTCTCGATTCTTGTGACCCTTCCTGCTCAGGGCTCTCATGGTGACCTTGGTCCCAGTGTTCCTGTTCCAGCCATCCCTGAATATTCTGCTGCCAGCCTGGGATGCTCCAGGGGGGTCGATGGAGGGACGCAGTGGCGGTCTGCTCTCTGAGGAGACGCTCACTCAGTCTGGCTCCGCGACTTAACAGTCAGTGTCGTAAGTAGAGGGCTTAGTAGGTAGCGGTGCCTGTGTCCCTGGGCAGGAACAGGACCAATACTGAACACCGTCGAAGTGACTCAGCAGCAGTGCATGCAGTGTCATCTTCCGAGGGTAGCCTACCGCAGCGGCCTGACATCCTTCCCTGGAGTGTCTGTAAAATTAGTGAGGGTGCCCAGGTGTCTGACCAACACTGGGGGCTCATTGATTCGACAAAGTCTGGCGGCGGAACGAAGTTCAAGGGTGGATGTTGCAGTGAGTGCTGGGACGGGGCGGCGTGGGAGCATACTGAGAGAAGGAACATGCGTCGGGACAAGCAAAAAGAGGATGAAACAAAATAAAATAAAAATAAATACATAAAGAAGAAGAGAGAAAAAAAAGAAGAAGAGAAGAGATGAGAGTGAAGAAGAGAAAGAGGAGAAGAGGAGAGAGAGAGAAGAAAGGGAGAAAAAAAAGAAGAAAAAAAGAAAGAGAGGGAGATGAGAGTGAAGAAGAAAAGAAGAGGAGGTAGAAGAAAAGAGAAAGAAAAAACAAAACAAAAAAAAACAACCCAATAAAATAAATTTTAAAAAAATGTATACAAGCAGAAACGTTATTGTCCTGATATAGTATCAAGGAACCTTTCTTTTTTTTTTTAAATAAACGAAAATAGCAAAAATGCGGAATGAAAAAGCAGTTTGTTGGCAAGGTTTGTGATGGTCTAAATACATTGTTATTTTGTATGTTTTGTACATAGGAAAAGTGTTGCAGTTCATGGCGACAGTGAGCAATAAGGTTTTTGTTTGCACATCAACTTCAGATATTTTGTAAATAAAATTTGATTTGATGTTCAAAATGTGGTTGTCTTTGTTGCCCAGTTCTGCGATTGTCTCCCTTCTCTGTTTCGCTCTGTCTGTTTTGGCTTGTCTGTCTATATGTATGCCTCTTTCTCTCTGTCTTACTGTCCCCCCTCCCCACTCATATATACTCTGTATATGTTTAAAAATAAAGACAGATTGGAAGATCAAACCAAGCTTAAAACCTTTCTCCTTTTGAAATTATTTCTGATCTCTCTCTCTCTCTCTCTCTCTCTCTCTCTCTCTCTCTCTCTCTCTCTCTCTCTCTCTCTCTCTCTCTCTCTCTCTCTCTCTCTCTCTCTCTCTCTCTCTCTCTCTCTCTCTCTCTCAACACTTGCTAAATGTATTTTGAGTTCTGTGGTTGATGTAAAGTTAGTGTGTAAGAAAATGCATAGCCTTTATTTCCACTAAACCTTTGTTGGCTAAAATAAATTCTCATTATCATCCTCTTTTGTATACGACCGGCACGGTTGGCCTAGTGGTAAGGCGTCCGCCCCGTGATCGGGAGGTCGTGGGTTCGAACCCCGGCCGGGTCATACCTAAGACTTTAAAATTGGCAATCTAGTGGCTGCTCCGCCTGGCGTCTGGCATTATGGGGTGAGTGCTAGGACTGGTTGGTCCGGTGTCAGAATAATGTGACTGGGTGAGACATGAAGCCTGTGCTGCGACTTCTGTCTTGTGTGTGGCGTACGTTATAAGCAACACCGCCCTGATATGGCCCTTCGTGGTCGGCTGGGCGATAAGCAAACAAACAAACAAACAAAAAACTCTTGTAATACCTGCTTAAACATATATAGGAATGTAGACCTCTACTGTTCTACTTTTGTCTTCAAATCACACAGACAAAGAATTTTAACCGCTCCCATGGCTTTATGCCCACACGATACGTTCATACAGTCAGATTTATTTCACCAATGGCAGATGAGCTTGCGTAAATGATGCTTTCAAGAGACTGAGAATAAGATAAGACACGCTGACCAGATGGTAGCCACTGACCAAAGTTATAAGTAATCTGAGGTGCTGTCCAGGTCGGATACTTACTTTCCTGACTGAGTAAGAGTACTGAACAAGATGCAAGCCTTAATTTTTGTTGGATTTGTTCTCACTGGTAAGTGTTTGATTTCTTCATGTTTTCAGTTTTAGCTGCTTCCTCCTTTAAATCAAAATCATAGTTATGACAGTGAAAAGTATACAGGATAACTGTGTGTCTGTGTCAGAAAATTAAACATTCCTCTCTGATAATGTGCTGGTCTCCACAAAGCATGTGAACATATGTAGAACCTAATTTGCATAAATCAATTTTGAGAGTGAACAAAACGTTAACATATCTATCTACTAGAGGAATACCCGGCTTCGCCGGTTTTTATCCACCAGTTTGTGCCCGGGGTCCACCTGAATATGCCCACCAAATTTGATGCAGAATATTTACGATATCACAAACAGAACTCTACAATCCACAGGTGTTGCTTTGCGAGCTATAAAGAGCTATAAATATCTCACAACTTCTAAGGCGCACAACTCTGCAGTCTGCTGTGAAGGGCGGCGGTAGTCTCCCTGTCACACCCGCCCCCCGTTTGAATGAACCGAACCATGGATCCTCCAAGCTTAGGTCCCTCCCAGATTCGTGGAATGGGAACAGCACGAAAATGATTCAGTGACCATGATGCCATTCATGATCATATCATGTCGAGTCCCATTCATGTTGACGACGCCAAATGTAATCGAGTGCCGAATCACCATAAACACCTTTGGAGGCGAAGTCCACTCACACAGGAATGAGACATTTAGAGCTTATCTCTAAGCCCTTTTTAGTCTGTTATGGCTTCTCAGAGGAAGGTCAGAACATACAGACTCAGAAAAGCAGCCATAACATATCACAAACAGAACTCTACAGACACACACAAACACACACACACACACACACACACAAAAGCCGTATATATATATATATCTATATGTATAAATATATAGAGATAGATGACAGTGTATTTTTCGCGTGGCTATAAATTGATTCGACCTTTGCACTTTTACAGTGAGGACAACTTACGGGTCCAAGGAAAGCGTTCTGGACACTGCGGTGACCTTCTAAAAATAGTAACAGAACGCCGGGAATATCCAAAGATGCCCCTAATACCGTACTGCACCATACGAAGGAAGGGAGGTAAACGCTGAAAACACGGAGAAGTTATAAGGAAGAGTTATGGTACTTGATCCCGAAAAAAAAACCAAAATCGGTTTGCGCTGCGCGCTGAGAGCACGTATTGAAATATCTCATCGACCAGATTTTGTGCAGGGTGTATCTGAATATGGACACCAAATTTGAAGCAGATCCATCGAGAACTTTGGCCGTGCATCGCGAAGACACAGACAGACACACAGACACAAGTCGTATATATATATAGATGTATTTTTGGATTCAGGAAATAAAGAAAAAAACAATGCAATTATTATTGTATTTGTTATTCATATTTCGATTTTAATCAAAATTTGAATGAACAAATGAATTATTTGTTAAGCTTCAAAGCTGAAATGCAATCCAATAGTCTATAATCCATTGTTTAACCAAAAAAGTAAATTACAGGGCGGATATAATGTCATCAAAGACATTGGTCATAAACATAGATAGAAAAGCGTGTGGGGATATTATCTGGAAGAAGTTATATGTAAACTTTAATAAACATCTGTCTAGTAGTTTTTTCGGGAATTGCTGTTTATACGTAAACACACACATACACCCACCACCCTGACCCCATCTCTACCTCTTGTCGTGCAACGTCTGTGTACAGTCTGTCATGTGCTACAATGTCATGTGACGCTATGCTGTGTAAGGTGATGTGTTTTAGCCTGACTGCCAGCAAAACGACATCACTTTGATTCTTGGCTGTCCGTCTGACCTGTGCCTCTCATGTTATGTCATGTGAAACCGGCACTATGATGTTGTATGATACTTTGGTCGGACTGCCAGCAGTACCAATGGCAACAAGTAGATGTGCCTTCATATAATGTAACTTATTATGTTACACGATGTGCGCGTATAGCCTGACTGCGGGCAATATGAGATCGACACGTCAGATTTTGCAGTAGAGAAAAAGCCCAACTTGATGTCCTGCTATCCGTCTACCCATAAGTACCTGTGCACCACTGTCCCCTGTGAAGCCATATGTGATGTCGTGTATTTAGCCTGACTGCACGCAATACCACATCGACACGTCAGACCTTGCAATAGAGGGAGGGACCAGCCTGAGGCCCACCTGCCCCTCTACCCACGCCTATCTTCTGTGTGCTTGTTCGGACGGTCACAGATATACCAACGAGTGCCAGCTCTGTCACCACATGGAACGCACCAATGGTGAGAAAGTGATGTGTTAAAAGCACACTGTCTTCTTCCCGTAAAAACAGTTGGGCTCATCATCTCAGATCTGGCCAGAATTTAACATGGGATAAGATTTGTTCAGTTCGTTCATGGGCTGAAACTCCCACGGCTTTTACGTGTATGACCGTTTTTACCCCGCCATTTAGGCAGCCATACGCCGCTTTCGGAAGAAGCATGCTGGGTATTTTCGTGTTTCTATAACCCACCGAACTCTGACAAGGATTACAGGATCTTTTTCGTGCGCACTTGATCTTGTGCTTGCGTATCTTGCGTGTACACACGGGGGTGTTCGGACACCGAGGAGAGTCTGCACACAAAGTTGACTCTAAGAAATAAATCTCTCGCCGAACGTGGGGACGAACTCACGCTGACAGCGGCCAACTGGATACAAATCCAGCGCGCTACCGACTGAGCTACATCCCCGCCCATGGGATAAGATAAACCCTCCACTTTGTCAGCTTGGGTGCTCTCTCTGCACAGTGGAGGTTTTTTATGACTTAAAATTCCGTAGAGGCCACTTATGGCCTCTTCTGTCGTTGAAATGAATTTATCATAACATTTCAACTCCCCACAGCAAGCAGTCAGGGTGTTGATTATTGGTATGTGACCAATTAGAGGATTTGAGTCTTATCCCATGTGAAAGCCTGACCAGATCTGAGATGGTGAGCCGAGCTCTTTTCATATGAAGGGGTGTGCTTTAACAGATTACATGGAGTTCTACAATTTCCATTTCTGCTGAAATTGCTAATTTGTCGATAGTTTATACCTATCTTTTTGTGTTGATTGTGAATAACGATTTGCTAACTCATCGTATTTTCCATTTAAGGATTCCTTTTGGTCAACTTACATGACAAGGAATACCTGGGACCCTCATTTTGAAATGCTTCCATTTATGGCAATGGTGCAACGTATGGAACACTGAAACGGTAGAATCTACCGGTTTCCTGGGACCGGCACGGTGGCCTAGTGGTAAGGCGTCCGCCCTGTGATCGGGAGGTCGTGGGTTCGAACCCCGGCCGGGTCATACCTAAGACTTTGAAATTGGCAATCTAGTGGCTGCTCCTAAAAAAACTAAACTAAAGGGGGAGTTAACGTCCTCTCAGAAAATGTTTCTATTTGGGACAAGAATTGGTGATACGCTATGATGGCTGCTCCGCCTGGCGTCTGCCATTATGGGGTTAGTGCTAGGACTGGTTGGTCCGGTGTCAGAATAATGTGACTGGGTGAGACATGAAGCCTGTGCTGCGACCTTCGTGGTCGGCTAGGCGTTAAGCAAACAAACAAACAAACAAAAAACCGGTTTCCTGCCGTAAGCTTCCGGGTATCCCATCTTGAACACGCGGCCAGTACAACTGGCCTTGACACGGAACGATTCAAGGGGGGCAATCTCAGTCATCTGAAAGAGGGAAATCCAAACGCAATCCGCCTTGTTCGATTTTATGGGCTTGGACGATAGAGAAAAATAAGAAAAGCAAAAGCTGGAGTCCAGTCTGGACGAAACTGCTATCAAGAACGCAGAATTGATTTTTTCTGAGTTTTTTTTAGCCGTAAGCGCCATGTTTATCGGAGCAGGAAACTCTTCCAGAGTGAGGCCCCTTTGTTGGTTTCACTGCGGTGAACAGCAGTTATGAGAAATTCGAAATGAGAAATGGCGCTTACGGCTAAAAAAAAAAACTCAGAAAAAATCAATTCTGCGTTCTTGATAGCAGTTTCGTCCAGACTGGACTCCAGCTTTTGCTTTTCTTATTTTTCTCTATCGTCCAAGCCCATAAGATCGAACAAGGCGGATTGCGTTTGGATTTCCCTCTTTCAGATGACTGAGATTGCCCCCCTTGAATCGTTCCGTGTCAAGGCCAGTTGTACTGGCCGCGTGTTCAAGATGCCGGGTATCCTTGCACCTGATTGGCTCTCTTAAGGGCGTCTTCGCGAAGTCATTTTTTTAAATCAAAATTTCTGTTGCAAAGCTTCGTGAAGTAGACTTCGATAACTTGGTCGTCTTCGCCCAATTGATTTCAGGCTTTAACAATACAGGTGGTCTTTGCAAGTGGCCTGGTACAGTCAAAGACACCATGATAGTCGCGATCGGTTGTCAGTTTTGGTACACATGGGGACATGTTCTACCGGGTTTCTTGATTAGCCAATGCCTGAACCTTCTACTTGATTAACGAAAATAAAAAAGATCTACCGGGTATCTCAGGCTTCTATTGGCCAAATTTATACCGGTACGGTTAAGGAGCCAATCAAATGCAGAGATACCCGGTAGATTACGGCAGGGTACCGGCAAATTCTACCGTGTAAAAAGTCAGCTTAAGCGCTCCCTATATTACACCATGGCCATGAGTGGAAGCAATTTAAAATGAGGGTCCCAGGTATTCCTTGTTATGTATCAACCGGGTAAAAGTGAGCTTTTGTAACGGCCGCCAACCCGCTATTGTTGCAGAGGCTCTAACGATCACCTACAAGGGGGTATGCCACAACGGTCTTCTGGGAGGTCTTGGTGATCTCTTTGGTGGTCTTGGTGAGGATCCTTTAATTGCCGGTTAATTTCGTTTATTCTTTCAGTGTCCAGTTGTACTCGCTGATTGACCGGGTGGGCTGTTTGTGTGATTCTGAATAAAATTATGTCACTGTTTGTTAGCTTATGTACTTGATTTGTGAGTTTCTGTTTCGTCTCTCCCTCTGTGTGACTGTGTGACAGAGACACTGACCAGTAGTAGAGGTGCACACACACACGCACGCACGCACACAAACTCAAACACACACACACACATAAATAAACATACACGCACGCACACGCACTGACACACACACAGACGCACGCAAGCACGCGCACACACACGCTTGCACACTCGCACGCACGCACGCACACACACTGACACGGCACACACAACACACGGCCCACACACTCACAGCACACACCACACACACACACACTGACACACAAACACACACACACACTCGACACGGCGCGGTTTACCGCCGCATACTCAAAAACAGAATCACACAGACAAAAGGCACACTGTCACGCAGCCACATGTTCACAAATGCAAAGGTACTTTCGTGTCTGAGCTAGTATACGAGCAAGCCTAAGAGTACTGGGACAATTGTTACATCATATGATTGATATGTAATGTCAAATGAATGTTGCAAAACACAGTTCTTCAAGGACATCCCAAACAAGTCACAACACTTATTCACACACATACACACACACACACGCGCGCGCACTGGCTGGCACAGGACTTCTGAGAGAGAGAGAGAGAGAGAGAGAGAGAGGGGGGATGTTTATGCCACACACACAAAAGAAACTGCAGTTTTGTGCATTATGGATTACTGTGAATTAGGCGCATAAATAAAACATAACATACATAACATAACAGTGAGAAAAAAAAATCAAAAAAAAATCAGCCTTTGTGGCTGTCTGTGGGTTTCTGTCAACGGGTGTCAGCTGCAGATCGCACAGTGTTTGCAGCAGCAAGCGGGCAAGGCGTTGCACGTCGTACACTACGGCCAATGTGGCGGTGATCACGTGGTCACCACCGTCACGCAGCACAACTGTGACCAGATCTGTGACGAGGAGCTCGACTTCGTCTGCGCAGCAGACAGAATGACCTACAGTAAGTGTATCTATAGTACAGCACAGTGGAACCCACCTCATAAGACTTCCCAAATTCTGATAAAAGTCAGGTTTTAGAATGGAGGGAGATTTAAAATGTGGTTAAATTTACCGTGCCATGTGCCTGTGAGACAGGACACTCTTTGGTTTGAAATGGTATTTTGTCAGTTATTTTATACCAGGAAATATTGGTTCCGTAATTATTATTATTTTTTGTTATCTCACACTGTGGTGTCAGTCATTTTTACATCCGAAAACAGGCTAAAATTGCGAGTTATCTTCAACGACACTTTAAATCTTTAGTCTGTGACCTAAATAGATGGGGACAAAACCTCAAATTAAAAAGCTGGCCACTAGCTGGTGTTTGGTGTCTTCTATGTGCCACTTGGATACCCTTTCTGTGTGTCAAGTTATATGGTTCCGCCTCCAGACCCTTCCCTCCCTCCCACCTGCAGTGGAGTGAGTGCCAGCCCGAAACCTCCATTATCACCTCATGATAAAGAAAAAGAAACTGTTTTCCAATGATTTTTTTCTCTGCTTTATTGTGGTAATAGTATCCAAAATTAGAGAGTTTGTATCAACTCTGGGCATTGTTCTTGTTGTTGTTGTTGTTGTTGCTGGTGTTGTTGTTTTTGTTGTTGTTGTGGTTGCTGCTGTTGTTGTGCTGTTGTTGTTTTTGTTGTTGTTGTTGTTGTTGTTGTTGCTGTCAAGCGTACCCGCTACGTGCTGAAGCACCCCAGCTATCTCTATTTAAAACGTTGTTTGTTCTTTTGTTTATTGTTGTTTATTTCTTTTTCTTTCTCCAGCCTGAATGCAACAAATATCGCACAGACACGTCAGACCTTGCGATGGAAGCAGGCACACACATAGCTAGTGTAATCTGCTCTGTACGTGTGTGCATCTGATGGAAATACCTCCAACGAGTGTCTGCTCTGCCACTATATGGATTTGGATCCAACCAAATGTAAGTCAAATAGGCAAAATATAAGTAAGCAACACAATATAAGTAAGCAACAAAATAAACTTACTTTATAAAACAAAACAAAAAAACAACCAGATACTAACATAAATGTTATATTAGTAAGTCAAATATGTTTCACAAACTCAGGGAAGTTGAACACTTTTAGAAACACAACATCTGAAAACACGTTTCCACCGCCGTTGAAAGCGTGTCCTATTTCACGCCGTGGATCGTGTAACTCTGCATTTGCGCCACCGCAACTTTTTATCGCTTCACGCCGACGAAGAGGCAAGCTGCAAGGTAGGTCTCTCACAGAAAATGAAAATTTGTAGGACTTTCAGGCATCATCTAGATTCTTCATTAGTAGATTTTAAAGAAGTATATACTCAAGGTCTAAGGTACGTGCTTTTTTAGTCGAAATGTCAGGTTTCGGCAGTTCTGAAGTCCGATTTCTGCTGGAATTGTAGCTGAAATTGCACGATTTGTCCCTTCCTTCGTAACTTCAACGAAACAGCACTAGTTGATGCATTCCCGTGATGATATCCTGTGAGCTAAACATGTCCTTTGTATTCTTGATGAATGCTGTTGCACAATTTTGTCTTTGGGTGACGCACGCGGCAAAAGAAAACACAAACAATTAGACTTCATGTTATACGCCACCGATGCTTGGTGTAATTCGCCACCGCAATTTCACGTCTTGGATGTTATTCGCCACCGCAACTGTCTAATGAATTGCATAATATGTTGAAGAGTTCAGTGATTCTGTCACTTCCAATTGAAAATATTGATTTGGAGTTGTTCAGTTCAGTGTATAGTTCAGCTTTTGTAGAACACGTTTCTGAGACGCACCTGGCGGCGTTTCACTCCCACATTCTTCGTCATTCTTCTTTCCCGAAAAACGTCACGTCTGTCAGAGGCGTTCTTTTCTCTTCCAGCGTCAAACTAATGAGTTTTTGTGTTGTCGCTGGTAATAGGAATGACTGAATTTTAGAATTATTTCACACACATAAACACCAACGAAGCTTAAGAATTTTAGAATTATGTGGTATTTGGCCCCACAATGTTTTTAACAGGAGAGTTCCAGGCCCAGTTTCAGACTCAAGTGACCGCAAATCAAACAGGAAGAGGTAGGTTCCATATTGTCAAACTTAGTGATTTCAGCCACTGAGTGTTTATTGCTAGAATGGCAAAAATCGCTGCGCTCTTCAATCACATATGCTTATACAATAACTTTTCTGACGGGATACGAGTGGTTTTGTTGCAGATGGATTTGGAACAGTCCGGGCAAACCATTGACAGCTTCCTTGATGTCAGTGATGTGGTAGAAGTTACTACTCGACCACCAGTGACTTCGACACCGCAGAAAAAGAAGTCAGAGCAAAAGCAGTGTTTATGCCCAGAATGTGGGAAAACATATAAACACCAACGAACATTAAGAAACCACAGGCTCTGCCATCACACAGAGGGTGGGGGTCCAAGGGTTACCTGTGGGATGTGCAAAAAAACATTCACGAGGTCTGCAGACCTCCAGTCACATGTGAACAAACAGCACATCGGGCAAAAACCATTCGACTGCTCCAAGTGCCACAAAAAATTTGCGTGCAAACGGAATGCAAACCCAAACCGCCACACGTGTGCAAATCACTAAGTACGCGTGTGATGTCTGTGGCAAAGAGTATAAACACAAATCAACACTCAAGGCTCACACCAACACACACACACACACACACACTTGCTCACTCCTGCCCAAGATGCTTTTATCCTTTCATGTACAGGACGCAGCTTTTACGCCATTCCAAGAAATGTGTTGCCTGAAATGTTGTTTTCAAAGAATTTTGTTTTCAGTTCTGCAATGAACACTTTTGAATAGATCCAGCATATTTTGATTATTATTATTTTTGGGTTTTTTTAGTTTGAAAAAGAAGCACTTATCTGAAGTTTTGTTAAGCACACTATTGAATTGATTCAACCGATTTTGATTAGCCTTTTTTTTCTTTTCTTTTTAAATTTTGAAGACGCAGTTTCTTCCCACATTGATTTTTGCGTAGTGCGATGGCGAATAACAAAAAATGCGGTGGCGAGTTACATCTAACATTGAATTGATGCGGTGGCGAATTACAGAGAGTTGTTGACACTCTGTTTTTATCTGCTTCTTGCAAAGTATATATGGAACTATATACAGAGAAACTACACGTGGAGATTCATAAAACATTAAAGTTATCAGTGAACATGTCCAAGAATAACCAGTAATCTCCGTTTTGTTGCATTTGACGCAGAAACTGAAAATATGCCCAGAACATGGGGAAACGAGAAGAAAAACAGATCGTCACGATCACCAGGGCCATCAAAGCATCAAAAAATATATACAGAAATATAGCTAAGGATATAAGTATGTGAAATGCAACACTTGAGAACATGCTGAGTGCCTAGCATTCTAACAATTTAATTTATCATTCGAGAGACCTACCTCGCAGCTTGCCTCTTCGTCGGCGTGAAGCGATAAAAAGTTGCGGTGGCGCAAATGCAGAGTTACACGATCCACGGCGTGTATTTATCAAAGACTACATTCCGGTGTCACGAACTGAAAACTCTGCCTGAACAATCCTTCTCATTGCGGTCACTGCGCATGCGCTAACACGGGCAGATTAATCAGGTTGTGAACAACCTAACCCTAACCCTAGCAATAACCCTTACCCTAACCCTTACCCTAACCCATGGTTCGTTCGGTCAAAGGGTCGCATTTTTTAAGTCCAAGATTGGCGCATGCGCATTGACCGCAATGAGAAGGATTGTTCAGCAGAGGTTTCAGTTCGTGACAACGGCACATTTATTTTACCCGCTCTTCGATCACAAAGCAACGTCAGGGGAAGACACATATCTTGTTAATTTTGGGAACAACATTTCGATTACTGTGTACGGTGAGGTCACCAATTTAGGACCTCTGCTTTTTAGAAGTGATTTCCGTGTTGTGATAAAATGGTGTTTTTTTCACTGACAAGTTCGGTAATAATTCCATTATTTTTCAAGCACCCTCTCTTTTAAGACGCAATTTTGTCAGGTTTCTAGAGTTAAGTACCATTTCCATTACCTTTACCATTACCATTTCTACAATTTTAACGCGGAAGGGTTACTGTATTTTCTTTTGCTGAAGAAGATATAACTGTTTGTTTTCCTTTGTTTCAGCGGACTTGATGATCCTACGTAATGGAACATGTCACGCCCACATTAGTCATGCTAATAACTGGCTGGTAAATATCGGCTCAAAGGTGACGTCACCAACCTTCTGAAGATATATAGGTCAACTTTTTACCCAAGACTAGCAAATTATCAGTGACACGTACTTTGAGAAACAGTGCGTTTCTGAGTTGTTCGTAATCTCGGTTTTGCAAATTAAAGTCTCCGCTAAATAAATATGATGTTGTTGTCGTTTTCTAATTGATTAATTGATTAACCGATTGATTGAGTGAGTGATTGTTTGGTCGACTTATTGATTGATTGATTGAAAAATCGATTAATAAATTACTGATTGTCTGCTTGATGGAGTATTGTTCAGAGATAATTGCCAATTTTGTGTCCTTCATGTTTCAGTTTTGAGTGTGATATTAATGTTCTAGGTTTGAATACGGAGCAATCGTGTCAGTGTAGGCTTAATCGTAATTATAAAAGTAAAAATGCATCCTCAAAAAGAATTTATTTTTGCTTTTTATTTATTCATGTACAAAAGCTACAACAACAAAATATACAAAAACTTTGAAATACTATTGGACAGTAACAGGAAATGAATACTTTTACCCATGTTCTTGCACTTTGGCAAACGTATAAAAGAATTGACGCTATATCGATGTTGGTTGGGCTTCAATTCTGTTCATCAGAGACAATGTTCACTTCTTTGAAAGTCAAAACACAGGATTGCACTGGCTCTCTCTCACACACACACACACACACACACACACACACACACACACACACACACACACACACACACACACACACACACACACACACAAACGCGCGGGTTCATCAGAATAGGACACAAGCTTGGCGATTGTCACGCACATCGTTACAAATTTCTCACCATCACGTCACACTGCACAAACTTGACTAGTCTTGCCTGAAACCACGGGTCACCCTCGCTCAACAATGCTGAAGTTTTCACCACCTGCTGAACCTCTTCAACAAAGTTAGTGACGTCGACACCCTCACGCGTCACCAACACCATCTGCTGTTCCTTGCCTTGCAAATGGCGGTTGAAAGTCACGTGGAAGGCGAACGTGAACCATTCGTTACGCGGCGTCTGATTGGACAGGACAAAAACGCTGCGTTCGCACGTTTCTGCTGCCTGGACGATGTTTTCCTGTATTGCAGCGCCTATGCAGAAGTCTCTGTCTTGAAGAATGCACGTGTGGCCTAGTTTCTCCAGAGGTTCTACGATCTGGCGTAAAGTAAACTGGAGGTCGTCTTCTGCGTACCAAACAAACACTGACTTCACGTCTCTCTCTTCAGCGTGAGCGTGATGCTGCTTCTCGTCAACGTCTATCACCACGGCAGCTTTGTCTATGCCGCTCCGCAGGTTACGAAGATTCAGAGCATTGACTGTGAGGTTCTCGTCATCCGCAGCCACTACGATGTCGTTCAGGGTGACAGGCTTCCCTTGGATTTCTGTCACCTGCAGATAGTCCATCTTCTCTTTTTCATCGTCGTGGTGAACTTTGCTCATCAGTTCAGGCATCTCGTAGAGCAGCTTCTTGAGAAAGTGCTTGTCTATTGTGTCGATGTAACGCTGTCTTTTGATGTACTGCTGCATGTCCTTGTTCTCGATATTCTTTGGGGACAGCTGGTGCACGACGACGGTGAGGAAATGCACCATGTCCTTGTGACACTTGGCCAGAGCTTCGCGGGTGGCGGTCACCAGCAGGTCATCCTGGTCCCAGCTTTCTCCCAGCACCACCACCAGTCTCCGGCCGTTCTCGATGCAGTAGTGAACGTTCTCCAGCGTCGTGACCCCAACGAACGCGTCCCTGCTGTAGAAGAACACCCTGAAGCCCCGCTCTTCCAAAGGCTTAATGACGTTCTGCAACATCCAGTCGCGCGAGCCTACCCCGCAACACACCGTGACGTCATAGAGACTGACGTCATCAGGGGGATCCCGATCGAAGGGGTGGAGACCGGTGTGGACGTACAGAAGCACCTTCAGGCGTCTTTTCTGCAAGAAAGCGACGATGCAGAGGGTCAGGATAGCGGCAAAGAAGATGACGGGTACCGCTATGGGAACAGCCAGCTGCCCCAGGGTAGCGGAGGCCTTGCAGATGAACTGGTCGTTAGGAACGGAGGTGAAGAACTGCCATCCGTCCTTGCCCTCCACGCTGCACTGCACGTCCAGCCAGTCCTCCACAACATTCTGAAACGAGTACATGTGATGGTGTTACAACACGCTTGCTTTGACTGTGTTTGGTTTTCTCTAGAACCTGATCTTTTAACAGTAGTAGCAGTCTTTTCTGCATGAATAATGTCTATACTTTTGCTTTTCAACGGTCTCTACGTATTTTACCTCATTCCCATTTTTTTTATTCTGAATTTTTCTCGTAAATTCGATAATTGAAAAAGTCCATAATTAGAAACGTACCTTTACCGTCTAATACTCCTGACACAATGTACAGTATACCATTTGCCATATTTCATTCACCCAGAGACCGGTATCTCACTCAGTAAACTGATCACTTTGCTTCCGGACTAGGCTTGGCGAAGAAAAAAAGGGGTAAATCTTACAATATCACTCGGTGTGCCAACAACAACAAAAACAACAACCACCACCACCACCACCACCACCGCCAACAAAAAGATAACTTGCACCCACCTGATGGCCTAACAACCAGTCTTTCATCCACAAAGTGTGACAGTCACAGCGGAAACGGTTGCCTGCTACGCGAAGCTGCTTCACTTGCTCCAGAGGGGAGGACAGTCCCGTCAGCCAGTTGTCGTCAACGTACAGCAAGCGGAGGTCCTTAAACAAAAATAACATCATTATTTTCTTTGTCGTCGTCATCATGATCATCGTCGTCGTCGTCGTCATCGTCGTCGTAAGCAGCAGCAATTGCAACCATAGCAGTAGTAGCAAAGCACTACATAATGTTCACTTCAAATAGCACAATATTCCCACATGTTTTAGATTTTTTACAACAACGAAACAGCTTCAACGACAGATCTAGCTATTGTTCCTGCGCTGCTAATCTGGCTGCCTTTTCTTTAGTCTGGGACAATATTGCAGAAGGAAGCATTATCAGACTGAACAATCAAGTGGGTTTTTTTCTCTCATAAGGAGCGCTGAAAAACCATTGAATGATAAAGTGACTTTTATCTCCAAGAATCGCTGAACGAACAAACATCTTTCATCATGCATGAGACAAACGGGATGAAAAACAAACAATACAATGTCCAACCTCTTCAGGTCTGGACCTACTGTATGGGTGGGAGGGATTTCCAAAATGAGGCAGTCCTGAGTTCCGGGGCTGGGCAGGCGGCGGTGGGGTTGAGGGCTAGTCACCCCAGATGCTGTTGACATTTAGCATGATGAAGGTTTATGTTTGGTCTCACCTTGAGAAAAAAAGGTACATTTGAGGGGTAAGGGGCGAAGGGGGAAGGGGGAGCTTCCGGAACCCATCCAACCCTCCCCCCCCCCCCTAAAATCCAACCCTGCTCTTGTTTACCTTCATAAAGCTGATGACGTCCTGGGGCAGGCCCTGCAGGTTGTTGGAGGTGAGCTTGAGGTGGTGGAGGTCCCCGAGGTAGGGTAGCTTCTCCAGCGTCTTGATGGTGTTGTTCTGCAGCCACAGTTCGCGTGTGTTGGGCGGCACTCGTGGTGGGAAGGACGTCAGACCTGTTGATGGGGACAATTCCAAACCGTCAAACTCTCTCATCTCTTTATTCCGCAAAATGACATTACGTTGGGTGCAAGAAAAAGGATAAGGGCATACAAGACACAGTGACAAATGTGTAACATATTTGCAAAAAAGAATAGACGAGAAAAAAACAAATGAATACGTCATTTTTCTTCTTTCAATTTTTTGACTGACGCTGAATTCATTGGTAACAGCTTTATAGGGCAGTGAAAATAATAAAACGAAGGTGAACGAGCTACACATGAAATTAAAAGAAAACGAAAACGAGACAATTACTCCGTAAAACAGGATTAATCCCCGGATCGAAAGAACAAAACACAAATGGGATAAAACAGCAGAGCTTCGAGGTTTTTCTATTCACCGTATATGTATCGATGAGCCCCCTCCCCCCCCCCCCCTCCCCGACAAGCAAACAATTAAAAACAAAAACAAATACACAAACACACTTCATGAACAATAGCTGCAACTCGAATCCTCTTGCTTAAAATTAAATTTAGCAAATGCAAGCAAAAACGACACGGCACAAAAGGACAATGAAGTAACTGCATTTAACAGTACTGAACGTATAGTCTCGTTTACCTGCTTGCTTGCAGTCCACGATGACAGTCTGCACACGCGTGCGCATGTAACACGCGCAGGCTTCCGGGCATGACGAGGCTGACGAATGATTTTCGCTTCCGCTGGATTCCATAAGAGTGTAGGTCTCCTTGTCCTTGAGACTGGTCACGGTTCGCCCGTGCAGGTCTTCAGGCCAGGCGCACTTCCACTGCTTCAGGCAGGGCTCCTCGCCTGTCAGTATCCCCTTGGCTTTCCAGGACTCTACCTCGTGGGTCACGTTCAGAATGTTGGCATCGCACGCTAAGGGCGAGCCCTCGACATTCACCGTGTAGAATTTAATGACAAAGATGAACGTCTGCAGGGTTTCTGGTGTCTTGTCGTAGACCACGACTGAACGCAGTTTGCTGTGTCTGAGAGAGATTCTTTTCTGGTAGGTCGGCGTGTCGGTGATCTTGGCGTACTCCCCGGAGCTGGGGTTGACCAGACCTCGCATGATCTCTATCAATAAAGTCTCTCTGTCTATCTCAACAAAGTCAAGGACCTCAATGTGTGTACGGTCCAGGTTCGCTTCTTTCAGGCCTGATAGTAGGAGCAGCACGACAGGAAATTCCGTCAGCGGGTTGTTCTGAAGATCTACGTGTTTGAGCTGGACGGAGAGGGGTGAGATGGCGTGTCTGGAGATTTCACTGATGCTGTTGTTGCTCAAAATCAAGTCGGTCAGCTTCTGTAGACTCAAGAACAGACAGTCCTGTAACACCGTAAGCTGGTTTCCTGCCAAGTTTAGGTGCTCGAGATTTCGCAAGCTTCTGAAAATGTTTTGCGAAATATGTTTCAGTTTGTTATTGTGAAGGTCAAGTTTTTTCAACTTGCTTAGCCCGACAAACACATCTTCCGGCAGTGACTCGAATTTGTTGTTAGCCAGGCTCAGAAACTGTAGATCCTCTACCTGTCGAAATACAGAACCTGAGATTTTTCTCAACTCGTTATACTCGAAGGAAACATACTGGAACTCGCCTGTAAGTTCAAAGGTAGTCATGTTCTGGATTCTGTTGCCGTCCAAAATGTACACACGACGAAACAAGTTGGGCTCAATGTCAATCATATCATCGTAACTGTACAAGAAGTTAAACTTGTAGTTTCTGCTTAGGTTTCTCGGCAGTTCCGCGTAGCCTGGTGACCAGGGGAAATCTACAGGGGAAGTTAGTTTGTTGCCTTTCAACATCAGCGCGCGATTATTGGGCAAGGCTGCTTTCAAACGCTCTGGAAAGTACGTGATACTGTCGTTCACAAAAAATAACTCAGCAATGTTGTTGAGATTCCCAGCGCACAGGCCTAACAATTCCAAGCTCCTCTGTCCCTGTCGGTCGTCAACTATGCCAATAGACGCCACTCCTTGAAAGGCACGGCACAATTCTGGTCGGCTCTCTAGTTGGGAAAATCCGCTTGTAGCCCCGTTTCCTATCAGTATCAGGACTTTCATGTCCGTCATGTTGGCAACGATGTCGATGCCCTTGAGGCTCACCCTGCAGTTGAGAGTCTTCAAATAGCCGATGAAGTTGGGGTAAAAGTTGTAGTAGTTGGGGTCGTCTGGACCGCCTCTCGTTTTTCCTCCCTCTGTAAGGTTTACATCCTCCTCTAACATTCCTTCTCCTCCTTCTCCTTCTTCTGGCATATTCTCTACTTCATAGTTCTCCTTAAAGAGGACTTGTGTGCCAGGTTCGCGACACTTGAACCAGAAGTGGCCGACTAGTTCCGGTCCTGTGGTGAAGTTCCTCAACCTGCTCTCAAAGTCTTCTCTCGTCATGTAACATCGGGACTGGCCGGGCAGGATGGTGAAGTACAGCTCAGCGCTTTTGAGAAGAACATTATCTTTCGTGTACAGAGAGTCGGAGAAGATCTGGGTGAACTGGTAGCGGCAGTGGGAGAGGTTTGCTGCCTGTGCTGGGTCGTTGCTGCTGGATATTGCGGTTCTGTTTGCTTGGGTGTGTCCAGAATCATTTGTGTCGGTGTTCGCTGGTGTGACGATCCCAGCGTTGGGCGTGCTGGGACCGACTCTGTTCCCATCGTGCGACACAGGAGTGGAAGAGGTGGAAATCATTGTTGTCGAACCACCTAATAATTCAAACTCTAGTCTGGTTTGATTCGAGCTGCTTGGAAGGTGCAAGTACACATCATCGTCAGCAGACGTGTTGCTCGTTCTGTTGCCTTTAGTTGAGATATTGGTAGTTTTCGTTGTAGGAGAAACGAAGGCAGTTGTGTTGACAATTTGAGCCAAAATACAACAGCAGAGAAGCCAAAGCGTCACATTCTTGTTTCCTTCCATGGTCACATTACCAGGTGCTGCTCTCTCCTTCTTTTGGTTCAGGGAAAGTGAAGAGTTTGGTTTGTATCTGAAACAGGGAGGAGACAATATATATAGGGCCCGCATCCTGCTTAAATAACAAGTAGACAGCAGGCTACACTTTTCTTTACGCACATGCTGCTTGTGACAAAATTGGTGCTAGGTAATACTCCCCCGTCCCTCTCTCTGTCTCTCTCTGTCTGTCTCTCTCTCATTATCAGCGATTATCACGAAAAGCGTGAAAGCAAACAACGCATTTGTGCGGCGGCAGACGTCATCATAACTCAAGTGACCCCTTCCGAAGCGTTTCCGATATATAACCCTCGCGACCTAAGCGACGTGATCCTAATATGTCGAATATCTTATCATTTGTGGCTACTAAGGACACTTAAACGTGAGAATGAGATAGCCATTGGTGGTAACACTATTTACTGTTTTATAATTATGTAAGATTCCTTCGCTGCTTGATACGAGAGTTAGAGCATGATGTAGCCTTTTGATGTGATATTGCTTGTATGATAAAGAGCTTCTGGCTTTGGCATCCGCATTGTTGGTACACATTGTTTGGCATCTACATTGTTGGTATTTTTGAATAGTTCCAGGATCACAAACTGAAAGACAGAATGGTACATAACTATACACTCGGAAACAGACAGAAGTACAGATATACGGACGAGCGGACAGACACCATCACTAAAGGTATACAGACAGACAGACAAACTCAAAGATAAGATAAAGATAGAGACAGAAGAAAACATATAGACAGACAGACATACACACAGACAGACTGACAAGCTGACGTACGTACAGACAAAGTAACAGGCAGGCGGGCGGATAGACAAAAAAAAGCCTACACATAGACGATAAGACACTAACACTAACTCACACACACACATACACACGCACACACACACACACACACACACACACACACACACACACACACACACACACACACACACAAACAGAGACACACACGCATGAACGCACTCACACACACACACACACACACACACTAACTGAATACACACGCTGCGGTTTACCGCCCGCTTACTCAAAGAGGCACACAGACAAAAGGCAATACTGTCACGCAGCCAGATGTTCACAAGCTAATATACGAGCAAGCCTAAGAGTACTGGGAACGTTTCATTTTATATCTTTACTTTCATTTGTTTTAACCTAAGGTTTGTTATGTCAGGTGTTAGAACACTGTTCCTCAAGGTCATCCCAAACAAGTCACAACACTGTGACACACACACACCTCACACACACACACACGCCAAGAAACCAAACAAAACTAAACTGTGAAGAATCAGTTGTGACTAATAAAACTGACCTGGTTTCTACCGAACTGAGAGCCACACAACACACTCACTGCGCTCTCTACAACACCACAACTCGACCCGACAGTCAGTCATACTATGAAACATGATAAGCTACGCTTCATACCTCAAGACCCTTTCAAAAAGGCAGGATGAGAGAGTGGTGGATGGGAGGGTGGGGGTGGGGGCTGTGGCTGGTGGTGGTGGTGCGAGGACACGATAGCCCGTTGCAGGGCCTGATCTGGGGGGGGGGGGGGGGGTTCCTGGGGTTCCGGAACCCCCCCCCCCCTGGCCATCCAATGTACCTCTCAGAGAAAAAAAAATGTGGACTTTGGACCCCTGCCTTCAGTTGGAACCACCCCCCCTCCCCCCCTCAAACGAACTTGGTTCGGCCCTGCGTTGAAATGTCATGCTAACGGGAAAACCTTAGCCGTCTGTCTATGTCCGGTATGCACGACAACATGCCTTGATAAATCGGGGAAAAAATGTGACGAAGACAAGCGCATCCTTGATAAGACAAAAAAAAAAATACACACAAAACATAAAGAAATAGAAATGTTACTACAGCAAGATTTAAGAGGTGAAGATTTCAAAAACATTAAACAAATTAAGTCACTGTCTTCCCGATGTCAGTATGCTAACAAAGGCGCCTACATAAACCCCACGTTTGTTATTAATCTACAGTCACAAGTTGAGAAATCCCCACCTCTATTAATTTCTCGCTGCAGGAATATTTGTTTGCTACATTTTTTCCTTCTTTTTGTGAGTAATCGTTTTTCGGATGCAAACACTTGTGCTAAGGCAAACATGAATAAATACACAAATAAATGAATGTTCTTTCCACTGACAAGGCCAAAACATTAGGGTAGGTAGGTTCCTATCATTTTTTTTTTTAAACCTGGGATGTTGCTTTTTATTGATCGGAACTCGTACGAGCTGTATTCCCTTGATGTCGCAGAAAGGTAGAATTCCTTGTAAAATCTGCGAACACGAGTTTTGGTCATTTTTAAATTTGTTTTTAAAGGCTTAAAAAGAAAAACATTGTTGTAGAGTCGGGAGGAGAAAAATATGGTCAGTCGGCGAACCGTTTTTGTTTTGTTTTAGGCCTTACAAAGATAGCAAATGAACTCACACGTTTCAGATTTATCTACAATCATATTCCATTTGTTTTATTCGAGAAATCCCAGTTTCTTGTTATGGTACTTTCTACGACGCTGGTCTTATTTGAGGGATGGGTGGGGGGGGGGGGGGGCGGCGGGGGCGGGGTCCCTCTTTCTCGTGACCCTTTTAGAATTCAAAATTAAACTGACTTATGCAATACTGGTTGTCCTTCAAGCTCAAAGCCATGTGCATACAAAGTCTCGATCATCGATGTCGAAATTTGTTACAAGCCCCAAAATAAGTCAAACTCACGCACGCATGCTTATTACTAGAGCTTGCAAAGATAAAAACGCACACGTTCCTAAATCATCAACAATCACATGCCATTTTGTATGGTTACCTTGCATGTCCTGCTGCAGATACGTTTCTTGTATTAAGGGAAAGTCGCCAATCCCGGAACAGTCGGCAAACTTGGAACACCTCAATATGCAATCAACGGGAAACAATTCATGAATAACTGTTTTGCAGAAATGTGTAGTGACCGTTATATATTCGTTTTATTACTCTTTATCTATATACGTCACATAAAATGTTGATTGCTGTGATAAAACGTCATGGATTTGTAATCATTTTAACGGAGACAAAGATTTGAAAAGTCACGTGTATCCAACAGCTCAACTCAAAATCCATGCCGGTGTAACACGAGAAAATTACTCCCACGAGATTTTTACTCCGGAGTAAACATTTCGTACGAAAAAGTTACTCCCTTTACGAAAAAAGCACTCCCCCATTACACGAGAAAATTACTCCCCAAGACAGGTGAGTTCCGAGTAAACATTTCTTACAAAAATGTTACTCCCCTGACGAATAAATAACGAATAAATTACTTCACCCAAACACAAGCAGTTTAACTTCCCATTCCAGGTGTACGAAATGTTTACTCCCTTGTCCCCTGTTAGTCTTGGTGGTGGAAGGGGTGGAAGGAGGGTAGCTTCTGCTGAGAGGAAGAAAATGGGAACATTCTTAACGATGCATTCTATGTATCCTGGAGGAAAGCACTTGGTACTGCTTCATGTGTGTCACCAACTCCCCTGCTGTCAAGAGCCTTGGCGTCTTTCTCGACTCCACTCTCTCCATGCAGACACACATCTCCTTCATCATCAAGACCTGCTTTTTCCACCTACGACGCATCGCCTCCATCCGTCGCTACCTGACCCACGACGCCTGTGTCAAGCTGGTTGTCTCCCTCATCTTCAGTCGTCTGGATTACTGCAACTCCCTTCTGGCTGGCCTCCCCGCTTCATCCATTCATGGCCTACAACGAGTCCAGAACGCTGCCGCCAGGCTGACGTTGAGAAAGACGAAGCGAGACCACATCACCCCCCTACTTCGCTCCTTGCACTGGCTCCCTGTCAACACCCGAATCTCCTAAAAACTGTCCACTCTGGTCTACAAGTGTCTCAACGACTCTGCTCCCGAGTACCTTCAATCCTCCCTGGACCTGTACACCCAGCCTTCCGACCGTCCCCTTCGTTCTGCTGCTGACCCACTCCGCCTTCACATCCCTCGCTCGAAACTTGCATCTGCTGGTCAGCGTGCATTTCCCTCCGCGGGCCCCTCCGTCTGGAACTCCCTGCCGCTTGGGCTTCGCCAGAGCCCCTCTCTTGACGCGTTCAAGAGTAGGTTGAAGACTCAGTTCTTCCCGTAGCTGGCTGCGAATTTCATGTTCGACGTGATGTGTTGTGCCCCAAAAGACATTCTTATGCTGTGCTCTGTGAGAGGTGTTTTCTTTGTGTTTGATATCATTTTGTTTGGACATGGCTATTGATGTGTACATTGTTGTTAAACAGTTGTTTGTTGTATGTTTATCCGGGTTTGCTAGTGTGTGATAGGGTTCGTGTCCGTCTGTAGATGTTAGTTTCTTTGTTAGTCCTGTGTTGACAACTCTTCGACAAGCGCTCAGAACTGTACCCACGGAATACGCGCTATAATTATAAGCTTCATATTGATATTGATTGATTGATACTGTGCCAGAGATGCACACAGTGGGCCCACGACGACTGCGCTGACAGCAGAGGACAAAAGGACTTTGTCTGCGAAATCTGTACCTGGTTATTTTTTGTGTCTGCGAAAGCAGTTCTTAAATCTGTTCTTAGTTATTTGCTTTCAGACTTTATGCGTATTGATTTTTAAATTTCGTCAATTGCATGGGCAGGTAGCCCTTTCATATCTGTTTGTCAACAGAAGAGGGGTACAAATGAAGCTGCGAAATCTTGTGGTACTGCTTCATGTGTGGCACCAACTCTCCTGAGGGCATGATACAGTGCCAGAAGTTCACACAGTGATCACACGATGACTGCGCTGACAGTAGAAGGCAAAAGGACATTGTCTGCGAAATCGGTTCTCAGCTTCTTTTTTTCCTTTTTGTGTGGAAAGGTTTAGTTTCTCCGTTTTTGTTGTTCATACCTAGCCCTTATTTATCTATTTTGTTCACATTTTAGGCTTAAATTGTTATCCGATTTGTTATTTCCTTGGTAAAAATCAAAATATGATGTGAAAAAAGACATTTAAATACAATGGATCAATCAAAATATTATGACGTATTTAATTCTCTTGTGTGTGTGGCAATGTGTGCTTGTGTGCGTGTGATTGAGAGTGTGTAGGTGTAAATGTGTGAGTGAGAGACACATAGAGCACTAGAAAGAGAGTCTGTTTGTTTTTGTATGTAGGCTATTCCGAGTTTGACAACACACTGTGTTCCACGTTACACCCCCATGCGTCCAACCTGGAACAGATGCAGACATTTTTATGATGATCAGTCGGATGAGTTGCGTGACTTTTATTTTATGTTATGTTGTTCGTTGATTTACTAATAGAGTCTAGTATGTGACAATATAAAGAACGATTTGCATTATCCATGTGTTGGTCTGGTCCAGTTGCTTCTCCTTTACTGTTCCGGGTTTGGCGACTTTCCCTACTACATCTGCGTTATATTTTGTTGATATTTGTTTTTCAATGATTCTCTATTTGTGCGAGTGAGTGTCTTCCGGATGTCTTTATGCTAATGCTGACACATACGAGAGTGATTTACTGCAGCGTGAGTAATTCAGCTACAGTCACATCTCACGATTTTTCTAGAGAGTCATATCAAGTTTCCGAATATGTGTGTGTTTTCTTCTGCCAGGTCATGTATACATGTACTTCAATCAGTCTTCCCAGGTGAAAGGACAATGCGGTAGCTATGAGAATAATGAGTTTTTAGGCCCGTGAACGTTTATACCAAAACATCCTTTCAGTCTTGCGAATCAAGTACCTGAATACAACACAATGTTTTCATGTTGTAAATAAGACTTCAGGCGTTTGAAATTTAAGCCCAAATACCGGTGAAGGTTTGCTTAGTTTTCGTTGTGTTGACGAGAGGACTTTTTCTAGCGATTACATTTTACGCACAAGACACGAACAATCAGTCTTGCTAATTGATTGAAACAGGGAAGCTTCTGTGTTCAACGTGATTCATGTTGGCGCGTCTGTCTGAACATCATGTCAAATTATCTCATCAGTTACGATCTTTCTGACACGGCGACACAACACTCGATACTGTGCCAAAGAAAACATATTAGGCCAAAAAAAATAGGTCTGTTTACGGTAACATAGGCCCCAAAAAATAGGGTCGGTAGGTCGGGATATTTTTTTTTTCTCCAAAAAACCATATTTTTACGTTATTATTTTTTTTTTTTCCAAATGCCAAAAAAAGTCTAGGGTCGCGCGAAAAAAATAGGGTCGGTCGGGTTACCGTAAACAGACTATTTTTTTTTGTTGGCCTTATCAATATATACGAACTTCGGCGATGCAGAATAGTTCTCGCGCCTCTTTCTCCACGATATTGAGTTAGTTTAAACACTGAAGTGGACTTAATAAGAAGATTAGACACGAAGTATATTTGTTTTGCCCATTGTCCCCTTGACTGCCTTAGGACGGGTATACCCGTCCTGAACTTGTGCATTATTTCCATGATTAGATACTAAAAACAGATTCTTGGTTGAATTTCTTTTAAAAATAACATAGGTTTTACTTTTCTACCTACTGCCAGTTTGGAGCTAGAATTTTTTGTGAATTATTACACCCCGAACTCCAATATTCCCTGGCAGTCAGGAAGTTTTGATTGGCAGCGAAAGGGTTAAATCGTGATGTTTGTAGCATGATACAGGCTAGATCAAAATTCTTGCAGTGCCCGGCAGTTTCGGAATTTGGAATTTGTGTGACCCTTCCAGTATCGCTTTTGTGTGTAAGTTGTGTGTAAATTACTCTTGTCCCTCTGACCCTGGCTGCAACAAAGTTGTGTGTGTGTGTGTGTGTGTGTGTGGTGTGTGTGTGTGTGTGTGTGTGTGTGTGTTTGTGTGTGTGTGTGTGCGTGTGGGTGTGTGTGTGTGGGAGTGTATGTGTGTGTGTGTGTGTGTGTGTGTGTCGCTGAGCGGTGTGCAGTGAGCGCGCGCAATTTAAAGTGCAGGTTCATCCTGGGTAAATAAAAGAACAGAATTCTACCACTGTACACGAACGTGACCTGGTTTCAACAAAGACAGAGAGAGGAAAACAAAGGAGAGACGATAACCAGGCTGGTTCTTGTTTACAATATTCTTTCTTTGTCTCTTGTCACCGGTTCGTGTCAGTAAATCGGTCACTGGCCTGTGCGCGGCAAGTCAGATATAAAACCAGCGACCGTTCTTTGACAGAGACGACATAAAGGCTGTTGGAGTGATAATTTACTCTACATGATGAACATCCGCAATATCCCGGATATGCGCATTATAGTTTATACGGTACATCCGGTTCTGTCGGTTGAACTTGACATGGCGGGAAGGCGAGGCATGTTGCTGCTATGGCTGCGAAGAAAGTTGTCCCATTTTGTGAATAACATGTTCAAGTAAACCTTTCTTTCTTTATTTGGTGTTTAACGTCGTTTTCAACCGTTCAAGTAAACCTCACCAGTTGTGTATACAATAATAGCTGAAACACATGTACCAGTTAAACGACCCTCCACTTATAAACCGGCCCACATTTCTCTGTCCGGCGCCTATATCTCGGCTTTCTCGATCTCCGACTGTGTCACGGTATGTCTGTCAGTCTGCATGTCTCTGTCTCTGTCTGTCTGTCTCTTTCTCTGTCTGTCTCTGTCTCTGTCTCTGTGTCTCTGCAGGGCCGCCGGACCCAGGGGGGGGGGTTTCCTGTTGCCCAGAACCCCGCCCCCCCCCCCCCCCATGGCCTGACCATGTACCTCCTCCAGGGGTAAGGCCTAAAAAAAAAAAATAGGTGTGGTTACGGTAACCCGACCTACCCTATTTTTAGGGGCCGATCCTATAACTTCTTATTACATTTGTAAAAAAAAAAAAAAAAAAAAAAAAAAAAAAAAAAACGAGTGCAAAAAACGCAATGAAAGCGAAAGCGCCCGTGTCGCACACTTATTTCCCTGTCAAGTAGGTTTAATTTGTACACATTAGAAAAAAAAGTTAAAAAAAAAAAAAAGTAATTGCCAACCTACCTACCCTATTTTTTTTGGCTATGTTACCGTAACCACACCTATTTTTTTTTTTTTTTGCCTAACAAAATATATGCTTTAACATTTAGTCAGTTTGTTTTGTCTTTAAAACTCATGACAAATACTCCCAGAATGCGCCAGATTGCACATAATCTGGATTTCAAAAATGTGCCTGGGGGGCATGCCCCCGGACCCCCCTAGAAGGTTCGCGGGTGCTTCGCACCCTCAACTAATGTACCCCTACCACAATTGGGGCCCCCTCACCCTACTTAGGTCCGTCCCTGCTCTGTGTCTGTGTCTGTCTCCATCTCTCCCTGTCTCTGTCTCCATCTCTCCCTGTCCATGACGATTCTAACTCTCTCTCTCTCTCTCTCTCTCTCTCTCTCTCTCTCTCTCTCTCTCCTCTCCTCTCTCTCTCTCTCTCTCTCTCTCTCTCTCTCTCTCTCTCTCTCTCTCGGGTTGTCCCCCCCCCCTCAGTCTCTCTCTCTCTCTCTCTCTCTCTCTCTCTCTCTCTCTCTCTCTCTCTCGGGTTGTCCCCCCCCCCCCCCTCAGTCTCTCTCTCTCTCTCTCTCTCTCTCTCTCTCTCTCTCTCTCTCTCTCTCTCTCGGGTTGTCCCTCTCTCTCTAGCAAATTCCTTCTGCACAAGAAGAAGCGTGCTCCTTGTCATTAACACGCATAACAGACAACCGGCACACAAAGACATCCACGTTCACACCGAACCAAGTGACACTGACGACGGTACGTCGACACACCCACTACATGGTGCAAACTTGTACGGTGACACGAACAGGGCGGAACACAGACACGGCACACAAACGCGCGCGCTCGGCACTAACGCGCACACACTTACGCTCGCACACACACGCAAGCAGTGACGCACACTCGCACACACGCACGACGTAAGCACTGACGCAAACACACACACACACACACCGTGCCCATCGTACACTGCAATGCCAGAATGGTTTAAAGTTGTCGTGCCTATAGTAACATTGTTAATGTCACTTCACCCCACTCTCCACAATGGTTTGTGGTTCTCTTGTGTGTGTGTGTGTGTGTGTGTGTGAGAGAGAGAGAGAGAGAGAGAGAGAGAGAGAGAGAGAGAGAGAGAGAGAGAGAGAGGGTCAACCAAACACTCACTAAATGGCATCGAAAAGAGGAAATCCAATGAAAAATTTAGCTAAAGGCAATGAAAACAAGAGTGTTCAATGACAAAAAGTCAGCTGAACTAGCAATACAGGTACGTAATAACATTGAAGTATCTTACCTTCCCAGGCCAGTATGGACAGTGACTGCACCATGTTAGTATGAGACTTCACTCCCGAATGTGTTAGGCTGAAGCTTGTTTACAGATTACGTAGATTCGTTTTTCTTGGGAAACCCATGGTATGACACAGTTAGTGACATTCAAATCGCAACACGAAACTTAATTAGCTCTGGTTGACGTCATGATAATAATTCGCCCGGAGAGTGAAGAATGGGCAACATCACCCAAATCCTTTTAGTACATTTAACAATTATTTGTTTTAGCTCATCTGTTTTGTGTGCGGTTTTTTTCCTTCCCAAATTTTTTATCCTTTCCTTTCATTATTCTTCCTGTTGATATAATCTTTCTTATTAAAGGCACAGTAAGCCTCCCGTAAACCATCACAGATACGGTCAGGCTTTCACACACAGTACAAACACCCTTTCATTTAAACACTCACCGATTGAGAACATCCTAGGTGCCCTCCGTAAAGAGCGAACAATTTTCAAAGAATTTATTTTTGCGTGGTTTATCTTACCCCTGAGCCATCGTGAACCCGTGTGATCCAGTTTCCCTTGTTCACAATGCAGTCGTCAGTTAGTCATTTGAATGCGACTCGATGTGAGCTTATCTACAATAATAGCACGTTTTTATGCACGAAACAAACGGCTGTGGTTCACAAGAACTCTAGCGATGGCTTTTGACTGTTGAGAGGAACGGCGATATGCATAAACCGTCGTCTGCTACGACCCTTGCGTGACCCTGCTTTTGGGCTTTTCTTTTTTCAAACTTTCACAACTTCGAATTGTACTGATCTTGTCCTGATGAAAAAAGAATTCTTTTATGATTAAAGAATGTTTGTGTAACAAGCTGTCAATTTATTATTTAGATTTTAAAAGTTAGGTCTAGCGCAAAAACGCACCACGGTCCAAAACTGAACATTCTGATAATTATCGATCCACGGCCATGGCCAGTTTACATCGATAGAATGAGACCCGAAGGGAAGTAACTCATTTTTGACCTGAGTTCAGGATGGGTCCAAAGTATTCGAGACAATCTGCATAATTAATTCTTTAAAAATTGCTCGCTCTTTACGTAGGGCACCTAGGATGTTCCCGTTTGGTGAGCGTTCAAATGGAAGGGTGTTTGTACTGTGTGTAAAAGCCTGACAGTATCTGTGATGGTTTACGGGAGGCTTACTGTCCGGGCGTGATTTCCGGTATTGAATATATTCATAACAGCCGTCCAGCACCAAAACGAGACGCCATTGTTGTAGAGGACCAAGTCCACGAAAATAAATTCTTTGAAAATTTCTCACGCTCGACAGAAAGCAGCCAGGATGTTCCCGTTCGGTGAGCGTTCAAATGGAAGTATGCTTGTACCCGGTACCGTATGTAGACGCTCGGGGAGCTCTGTGATGGTTTACGGGAGGCTTACTGTGCCTTTAATTTTTCTATCGCATGTTGTCAATACTTAGCTTTTTCTCAACCGACGAACTGTGCTCCTATGCGAGCACAAGATATAAGATGGAGACTGAAAACCAAGTGTTACCAGTGTGTACTGATTCTCTCTTGTTCATCAATCACTTTACCTGGAATCTAAAATTTGTTAGCATTCACACTAGCTGGGTGGTGATTGAAGGTGACTAAGATGAGACGCTGTTATTTACGGGATAGAAATGTATGATATACTCCAGGTTTACTACATGTTTGAATTAAAGGGAAAATGATGAAAAAAAAAATGAAAAAAAAAAAAGATGAGACGCCGAATCAGCTCGCAACTGTTGTCCCTGTCACCACCGGAACAGAGAGCTAGAGTCACAGTGACCAAAGGTCAAAAAGACAGCAGTGAATAATTGAAAGCGCAAGCCTATTATTTGATACAATGCACTTGTGTTGCCATGCTGTTGCATGACACTGACCCACACACACTCAGATCACTCATGGGGACCCCCACTCATGCAGGCACGCACACACGCACGCACGCACACACACACACACACACACGTCACGACACCGTCGAGACACACACACACACACACACGCACGCACGCACACACACACACGGTCACACACACACACACACACGCACACATACACAAGCACGGTACTGGCCGCACGCATGCAAAGCATGCCCACACACAGCCGTGGTCATAACTTGAACCAGGTCAGAGCCTATAAAACAAAAAAATCAGTTTTGCATATATTTCTCGGCATGCATTCTCTGTTTGTTGTTTTCTGATAAAAGGATTGCGTATCCGGGTATATAGAGGGAGTGGCATGTTATTTTTTTCCCCCCAGTTAAACGTCAGAGAAAGCAATCCGGCCGCCTGAACGAAATCAGTTAGCCGGCCTACTTCTTCTTGCTCGTACGCCGCACCCAATCACACACACACACACACACACACACACACACGCGCGCCTGCATGACTGCGTGTCAGTGTGTGTGTTTCGTAGGACAAGACTGAAGAAGGGCCATATCAGGTGCTGCTTTGACATACAACGTGCGCCACGCACAAGGCAGAAGTCGCAGCACAGGCTTCACTGACTGACGTCTCACCCAGTCACATTATTCTGACACCGGACCAACCAGTCCTAGCATTAACCCAACCCCATAATGCCAGACGCCAGGCGGAGCAGCCACTAGCGATTGCCAATTTTAAAGTCTTAGGTATGACCCGGCCGGAAACGTAATGTGCGCTATATTGATGTGATTGATTGTTGCAAAATGTTGATTCAAATTAAAGATGATTTCAGCCTGTTGTAACAAACTAACACTCTACTCTGACAAAAAAAATCATTGTGTTCAAAATAGATCGAGACAGCAGCAACTAGCTAGCTGCATGCGCTGAGTGTCACGGCTGAGACGGAGAAGTGTTACACAGTGTACCCCCCCCCCCCCCCCCCCAATTCAAGACTTCCCCTGTATAAGACCTTGCTTTTTCATATACCTTATTCATGACCTGTGAAAAGGGTATACTTTTTTGTGCCAGTCGAAGGGTTACCCTTTCTAGAATGAGGCAGCTCGTTTCCGGAAATGCGGCGCTTTGTTGGAAATCAAATGAGGTTTCGGGAAATCCCGATTATTCCAACTCTGCCCCGGATTCTTACTTTGCGCCCAACAACTGCACCAAGAGTGCTGTCCCTTAGGAATTTCCCGTCGTCAGCAATTATGACGAAGTTGGTTGACCACACGAGTTGTAATTGGTGTCTGGAATGTTCTGCCTCTTCTCTTCGCACAGCATGCTATGATGAAACACACTTGTAATTTCAGTCCGTAGTTTATATGGATCCTCTCAGTCGATGAATCTCATTTGTGGTGAACCGGAGTGGCTCAGGAAAAGATCGCGAAAACAATAATTTGTGCACATCACTTTGTCGTCTCTGTCATTTGTAGGTCTACTACACATGCACAAGAAATCGATCAGTTATTGTATTTACCCCCAATGAGGAATGTGCGGAATAGGAACCCTCAGCTATCAGAAGTTACACGCTTGTACGTGCTGTATTTGGACTTGTTCGACGCGCCCCACCGCTTTTTCAAACATTCATTAACGGGGTGAAATGTTGCACCTGTTGAGTGATACCAATAATTTAGCTTTTGGCACATTCATCACAATTTAAAGAGGTGTTCGATCGTGTGCAACCAGACAGCATGATAGATAATACTTATAATCTGGAGGAATATGTCAAAGAGGTAAGTTGAGAACATGCTGTGTGCGCGTGTGCATGGTGTGTGTTTAATACACCTGTACTGCTGTAGTCTGATTACTTCTACCCATTTGTCCTAAGTATTTGTGTTTGCCTAGTTAAGAAACATCGCAATAAGTAGCCTAACCTTTGACACGGACAATATGGAATTATAGTTATAACTTTTGGATAAATAACCACACAGATCGATGTCAGATCAACTTGTACCTGATGATTATCAGAGACGATATCCATGTCATACCCTAGTACGTGTCACTGCAGTGGCATGTAAAAGACCTCAGTCATTCTGCTAGAAGTGGGGTCGGCTGAGAAGGCCTAATCACAAACAAACCTGGGTAGCATACATGACTCTATTGGTGGGGCCTATATATCTTTCCGATGTGTGGATTTGAAGAGATCTTAATTTTCAAAAGATGGTCCTGTACGTGTGGTTTTAGAGCTCATGGTAGTAATTCTCTTTTGACATATGTGAACATGGCACACCTGCACAGAAAATTGGTTGTTTGTCGCACATACGCTTAGATATGAACCAGGAAATGTAATAATGAAGGTAAATACACTTTTCTGCAGGTGTTGGAGGAAGAACGCGATCGTTCCGATTGCATCTGTAATGATGTGGATGCTTTACTGGTGGATGATGGGGGTGAAACAAACGTACGTCACACCATAGTCGGCTATCCCACAACTCCTCTCTACAAGTGCCTATCAGCCATGCTTCAAATATGGATGGAAACAAAGTAGGTTGTTCTGAAAATAAATGACTGGCTGTAGGTACAATGAAATACAATACAACAAAATACTATTGTCTCAAAATGAGAAATTACATTTGTACAGGGTGGGTGCATGCTGCTGTCTGCTGATGATGAATGGATCTATAACTTAATTGCTGGTTCACATTATAATTAAGTAACCATCTTGTTATTGTCGTAGCCGGTGATTCATGCCATTTTTTTATTTGTAGAACTTATTTTGATAATAAGTACATCTGCAATTGTTTTATGTTTTTATAGTGAATGTATCTAAAATTATGATCAAATTTTTAGCAATATAATTATGACGCTGACAGCATAAAAATATGAAGTTAGTGCAAACAGCTGGTTGGATGAAGTTGGCAATTTAACGATTCTTGATATAAACAAAAGTTGCATGAGTTCAGAGTTAAACAAATGTTCAGATCAGATTATTCTCTGAATAACGTTCCAAGTCAGGTATAATGGCATACTTTTTAGTTTTTATATTATCAGAACAAAATATCTTTGTTTCATATTACAGAATAACATGCCTTTGACATCAGATCAGATACAGAGCCGATATTTATTTCAGATTATAAGATGATTTAACTGTGTTTCATATTAAATTTTCCTTGTTCCTTATTTCAGACACTGTCCAGCGCTGGACCTACCAAGGTTTGACTTGCTAGATGAGAAAAAATATGCAGAATACAGGTGCGGTATTATTAAGATACAGTACATGGTTGATCTCAAAAAGTCAGGTGGAAAATCTGTGATATGAATTCATGATTTTCTCTGTGTCTGTATGTGTGTGTGTAAGCGCGCATGTGTGTGTGGCCTCAAGATTTACAATAATTCTCTGCGCCATTTTTCTTCAGATTATGTAATTTATATCCATCCTCTGCTCGTGAGCTTATGATTGAGCTAGTAATCATGACATTCTTTCTTTTTTTTTCTCACAAAAGATGCAGTTTCTTAGCTTTGTCTATTTTGCTGGTGGTCTAATATTTAGCAATGTTTCTCTTTATTTTGTCCAGAACCTCAGTGATTGCATCTGTCACCCCCCTCCTGACAGGGCTCACATCACTGTGGCATGACTGGACAAGGGAAGAAATCAAGTACAGGATACGAGAAGTCTTGATGGCGAGTTGTCTCATCTTGGTATAGGAATGGGAGTGATTTGTAAACACTTAAGTGGTATTTGAATCTTCATGGTCTCATTTGCATCAATTTTACATATGTTAGTACAAAGCTGTGGGTAATGTGCGTATTTGGGCACTGTTCAGAACAAGACTGAAATAACAACAAACTGAAGAGAGAACTACAATCATGCAAGTAAAAACTTGACAACAAGAATAGTACAGGCAGAATGTCGCTGTGCTGTACTGGTTGATTAGGTCTGTTACGGTTAATTGTTAGCAAGTAATTGGGTAAATCAGAGTTAGTGAGAGCAGATGCGTAGGTGGCCATGTATTAGTGTGAATACTCATAAATTTATACAAGCTTTCATGTGTGTGTGTTTGACTCAGATTGTTCCTACTTCATGTGTTTATTATTGTTTGTTTTCACTCCATAACATGCATCATTTGTGTTCAGCTGCTTGGCAAACGAGGCATCATGGATTTGCTGGGACTTCGGAAAACGGTGGGTAGTGCCGAATTGTTCCCGACCTCACGAAAAAAACTGATGGACTCCTTTAAACTAAAGCACAGGTTTGTCATTTGTTTTCGTACCTTTATCATTTCACCCTGTGATTTTTTGAATGATTTGGTATTTTGTAAAATGTATTTGTTTTTTACTTCTGTTCTTTTTTGTTGGTGGTAATTACTGTAGATGGGTATTAATTATCAGCAGGTGTTACGCTAATACTGACAACAGTTCAGTGTGTTTTAGGCAGAGTGGTTCCTTTAACTCTTTTTCCTTTTCCTTTTCCTTTTCATTACTTTATTGTCCCATCGCTGGGAAATTCGGGTCACTTCCTCCCATTGGAAAGCTAGCAGCAACAGTCGCACTATACCCAGGTGTATGCGTGTTTAGATTTAATTAGCCACTTGCATTTATGGCAGAATGACCGAGGTCTTTTACATATCACAGTGGTGACACAGGGGTGGAACAAGGATACCGTCTCTGAGTCTGCACATAAAGTTGACCTGTGCCCGTCCCGGCCCGGATTCGAACCTGCGACCTTGGGATCCCAAGTCCAATATTGCTCTTCCTACTGAGCTACCAGACCCCCGTCTTTTTTTAGATGATTACCAGATTTTCCGGTAGCAAAATGCATCACTCAGCTCCGAAAACCGGAATTTGTTTTTCATATTAAAAGAATATAATTATGAATGGAATCATCCCTGTGTTTGTTACAGTCCAAATTCCGAGCTATGGGTTGGAGCCAGGGCCTTGGCCAAGCACTACCACCGGGACCAATCCACATCTTGGTGGGGTAACTGCACTGGATGTAAGTATGTCTGCTTCAGGTTATGGAAAGTATTGCAGCCAGCCCTATCATATCATCATATCATATCATTAACATTATTAATATTATCCCGATGATGGAAAATTCAGGTCGCTTCCTCCCAGTAGAAAGCTATAGCAACAACACGAGGTGTGTGAGTGTTTCAGTGTAATCAGCCACCTGCACTTATGGCAGAATGACCGAGGTCGTTTAGTGCTACGGAGGTGACGCATGGGTGGGACATGGATATCGTCTCTGAGTCTGCAAATAAAGTTGACCCGTGTCTGTCCCGGCCGGGATTCGAACCCGAGACCTTAAATCACAAGTCCAGTGCTCTACCAACTGAGCTACCCGGCCCACCTGATTTCTTTCCAGTCCCAATTGTCCCTGTGATTTTCAAACACTTCTCATGTATGTATTAGCACATCGTTTTGGTTGGCAGCAATGGGTCAGATTTCTGGTGTCCAGCCTTTTGTGTACTTTATATTCATGTGTACAAAGTAGGTGCCTAAAAAGCCTTTACTGAACATGTAAGTTGCTATAGATAAAGCTAGGGCATGAAATGAGTGATATGAGTAAGATACTAGCTCAGTTCATCATTGCTTTGCAATTAAGAACCGACTGAGTTCATGATGAAAATTAGCGCAAAAGTATTACAGTGAAAACTGTCAAATACGGTCACTGGACTTAGCGGACACTCGCAGAATACGGACAGTCAGTCTCGGCACGGACTGCTTTACACTGTAAAACACCTGTACGTTACGGCCACCTCGGCATTACGGACGCGGACACGTATTTTGGGTCCATAATAAGTCCTGCTATATACGGACATCCACAGCAAGCTGGGAAGTTCGATCGACGAAGAAGACGATAAATCGATCAGTTGATATTATTTTATATACCTTTTCGGTATCTGAGCAGCTCTCGCGAGACACGCTATTTGTTATGCTTTGAACATCGCGAGAACTTCGAACCTTGGCTTGTGCAGCTCGCACGAGATCGCTGTACCGCATGCTTTGCTATGCTCTGAAGTTTGCGAGAGATTACGAGAGCTTGGAATACCGATAGAGTCTTTTTAAGTCGACTCATTTGATTGGCTGCTAGAGTTCCAAGGCAGCCAATCCAACGCGTGGAACGTGTTCGGCGGAACGGAAGTGAAAGTGTATGAGTGAATGTATCTTCTCTTCGAAAGAGTGATTCGTGTTTAACAAGATGGCAGCAAGAAATTCAAATTCAAGAAAAGGAAGAAATGCGCTGACTTTAGAACAAAGGATAAATGTTGTCAAACAACTGGAAAGTGGGAAATCACGCCGAACGATTGCACAAGAGCTTGGGTGTGGGAGAACGCAGATTTCGAAAATCAGCGTCGATCGGGAAAAAATAATGAAGTTGTGGGAATCGGGAGACGGACGTGCTGACCAGAAATGGGTTTCGAAGAAGACAACCAAATACGAAGAGCTAAATGACGCCGTGTTCGAGTGGTTTTCAACCAAACGTGCGAATCACATTGCCATCAATGGTCCACTCAGACAACGCTGGACAAATTCTTTCAAAAGCTGATGAGTGCAGAATGAAGTGAATGTGAATGTGTTGTATGAATGAGATCCAGTAACTTTTTAACAATTTAAATTTATACAGTTGATATGATAAAAAGCTTTTAAACTTGTTTTACAACAGTCAATATAAATGTTTCTCTATTTATATAATCTAAACAGCTTCTGTTTTTCTTATAAATGTACATGTACATGTGCAGTACTCTCTCTCTCTCAACTTGACTTTGTCGCGTTTACTTGCACCTGTCTAATAAGGACACCTGCAGAATAAGGACACTTTTGTCTGGTCCCAAGGGTGTCCTTATTTGACAGGTTTTACTGTACAGTGATTTGTTGGGAATTTCAGCAGTGAAATCTGCAGACATACTTTCATACACAAATAAATAAATATATGTTGAATTTGTAAAGGATAATATAACTTGAACATTACAGATTGTACAACTCTATATTTTATTCATATAACAACCCCCCCCCCCCCCCCCGCCTTCCAATTACATTCCCACAATGTAAAGCCCCTTTTTAAGTTTCCAGAAAATCTTACACAATAAGATAGAGGCCTTGAAAGGGAGGTCAACTTACAGAGATTATAGAAAGAAAGTCTGAAAAAGCAAGGTAATAAAAGACCTCCAAAATCTGAGAAAATCATGTCTTAAAATGGAGATAAGTTTCCAGAGGTTACGAACAGAACATCTAGAAAAGCAAGGTCTTAAAAAGGGGGAAGTCTAAGTAGAATGGGTGGTCTTAAAAGGGGGGGGGGGGGGGGCTCCAGTGTGCATACATATAGCTGCAGACACACAAAAAGTTGTCTTAATTCCCGTGTGCAGGCACTGTTATGTAAGGATGTAACCGAGTGCCGAAACACTACGATCACCTCGGAAGGCAAAGTGCGATCAAACAGGATTGAAAATGTTAGGGCCAATTTCTTAGCCCTATAAAAACTGTTATGCAAACCCGAAGGTTTCCATGAACATACAGACAATCGGAAACCACCAGACCCCATCACAAACAGAATTCCACAATCCACCGGTGTTGACTTAAAGGCCAACAACTCGGGTGCAGAGTCTGCTGTGAAAAGAGCGGTAGCCTCCCCTGTCACAATTAAATGATTGTAAATGTCACACTTCATGTTGACTGCAGCTGGTGCATTGGAAGGTTTGTCTTGCTTGTTTAGACTGCTTCTAAAACTGTTCATATGGTTTTGTTGCTAAATTGAACTGTTGTTTTTTGTTTTTGTTTGACAGCGGAGACAGACAAGAACCAGCATGCCTTGGGGAAAGTGACGGCTATTCTGGACAATGCTACTTGGATCAATATCCACTGGCTTCCGGTAATTTTCTATGAATAATTTGTGACTGCTTTTGAAGGATGGAATCTGTACAAGGGGCTTTAATAATGAGGATGTCAGTTGTTTGGGACTTAAAGGTTTTCCCTTGGTAATAGTTCTGTCGGAAGTAGGGTATTTATTTTCTTTTGAACTTTACCTTTGGAGGGATCCAGAAAGAAGAAAAAAAAAGGGTTAGAATATATATAGCAGAAATGTGAAGAAAGCTCTCTCTCTCTCTCTCTCTCTCTCTCTCTCTCTCTCTCTCTCTCTCTCTCTCTCTTTCTCTCTCTCTCTCTCTCTCTCTCTCTCTCTCTCTCTCTCTCTCTCTCTCTCTCTCTCTCTCTCTCTCTCTCTCTCTCTCTCTCTCTCTCTCTCTCTCTCTCTCTCTCTCTCTCTCTCTCTCTCTCTCTCTCTCTCTCTCTCTCTCTCTCTCTCTCTCTCAATTTTTCCGATCTCCCAGGTCAACTTATGTGCTCGTGCCCTATCGCCTTTCGTGTTTACACGCAAGCACAAAACCAAGTGCGCCTTGAAAAGATCCTGTAATCCATGTCAGAGTTCGATGGAATATAGAAACACGAAAATACCCATCATGCTTACCTGAAATTCAGCGTATGCTGCCTGAATGGCGGGGTAAAAACGGTCATGCATGTAAAAACCCATTCATGCAAAAACATGAGTGAACGTGGGAGTTTCAGCCCATGAATGAATGAAGAAGAAGAAGATATCCCCAGACGTTTTTTTCATTTTTTCGATAAAATTGACGTCATATCCGGCTTTTTGTGAAAGTTGAGGCCGCACTGTCACGCCCTCGATTTTCTGTCAAATAGATTGAAATTTTGGTCAAGCAATCTGCGACAAAGGCCGGACTTTGATATTGCATTTTATTTTGGAGGCTTAAAAATTAATTAATGAGTTTGGTCATTAAAAATTGTAATTAAAATAATTTTTTTATAAAACGATCCAAAAATAATTTCATCTTATTCTTCATCATTTTCTGATTCCAAAAACATATAAATATGTTATATTCGGATTAAAAACAAGCTCTGAAAATTAAAAATATGAAAAAGCCTGTAAACTATCAAACATTATGCAACAACAACAAAAAAGCAACAACCAAAAATTATGATTAAAATTAGATTTCTGAAATCGGTTTAAAAACAATTTCGTCATATTCTTTGTCGGTTCCGGATTCAAAAAACATCAAGATATGTTATGTTTGGATTAAAAACAAGCTCAGAAAGTTAAAAAGAATAGAGATCCAGAAATCCGTGCTATCCTGCTCAGCGCAACCACAACTGCGCTATACTGGATTGTCAATTTCACTGCCTTTTCCACGAGCGGGTGACTGACAATGCCATAGGGTCTTGGTGAAAAAATGCAGTGCATTCAGTTTCTTTCTGCGAGTTTGACAGCTTGACTAAATGTAGTAATTTCATCTCACGCGACTTGTTCTTTCTTCTTTTTCAGCATGACATATACATTGTAGAAGCCAGGCAGGAAAATGGTGAGTTGCATTTGTTATTCAGCATGTGGTTCATGTCAGAAAAAAATATAAGAAGTGCAAGTGAATGCAGGAAAGAAAACCTGGCCTGAGACTAAAGGCTGATCGTAACACTATAGCAAATTCAGTAATGAGAAATTTTGTGAATGGATAAAACAAATGAATTAACTGATGAATGGACAGGAAAATGAATGCATCTATCAGGAGAGGAAAGCAGATCAACAAACAAAGACTGAAATTAGCCCTTTTAGGACACCCCAAAATCTGAGAAAATCAGGTCTTAAAAAGGAGGGAGTCTTAAGATGGAGGTAAATGTACAGATGTTATGAACAGAAAGTCTGAAAAAACAAGGTCTTAAAAGGGAGGGAATCTTAAGATGGAGGTAAAGGTACAAATGTTATGAACAGAAAGTCTGAAAAAAACAAGGTCTTAAAAAGGAGGGAGTCTTAAGATGGAGGTAAATGTACAGATGTTATGAACAGAAAGTCTGAAAAAACAAGGTCTTAAAAAGGAGGGAATCTTAAGATGGAGGTAAAGGTACAGATGTTATGAACAGAAAGTCTGAAAAAACAAGGTCTTAAAAAGGAGGGAGTCTTAAGATGGAGGTAAATGTACAGATGTTATGAACAGAAAGTCTGAAAAAACAAGGTCTTAAAAACGAGGGAGTCTTAAGATGGAGGTAAATGTACAGATGTTATGAACAGAAAGTCTGAAAAAACAAGTTCTTAAAAAGGAGGGAGTCTTAAGATGGAGGTAAATGTACAGATGTTATGAACAGAAAGTCTGAAAAACAAGGTCTTAAAAAGGAGGGAGTCTTAAGATGGAGGTAAAGGTACAAATGTTATGAACAGAAAGTCTGAAAAAAACAAGGTCTTAAAAAGGAGGGAGTCTTAAGATGGAGGTAAAGGTACAAATGTTATGAACAGAAAGTCTGAAAAAAACAAGGTCTTAAAAAGGAGGGAGTCTTAAGATGGAGGTAAATGTACAGATGTTATGAACAGAAAGTCTGAAAAAACAAGGTCTTAAAAAGGAGGGAATCTTAAGATGGAGGTAAAGGCACAAATGTTATGAACAGAAAGTCTGAAAAAACAAGGTCTTAAAAAGGAGGGAGTCTTAAGATGGAGGTAAATGTACAGATGTTATGAACAGAAAGTCTGAAAAAACAAGGTCTTAAAAAGGAGGGAGTCTTAAGATGGAGGTAAATGTACAGATGTTATGAACAGAAAGTCTGAAAAAACAAGGTCTTAAAAGGGAGGGGAGGGGGGTTGTCTTAAAAGGGGGGTTCCACTGTATCAGCAGACATTCATGTAGACAGCAGAGGAAGACGAGGAAAACAAGGAAAACCGTGTGCCTTAATTTAAAGGCTGACATAGTCCTATTTAATTAGTTTAATTACTTCCAGGGCTTTTCCCATCGTTGCGGGTATGTATAAATCAAGCTTCCTGCAAAGTTTTAGGTTTGAAGTCCTTACCAATTATGAGAAATAATTAATTCTTTATTGCATTGTTTTGCAACAGTTCTCCAGGACTTGGGCTATTTTTAGACCGTTGACGTCACGAAGTGACGTTTCGTAAACCAAAGATGGTGTTTGAGACTGTTCTGTTTACATTCGACACTATCAACACCACTTTGCAATACTGAAATAATTTTTTCTGTGTTCGAAAGCTACAGCCAATTGTTATTATATCCCCTTAGGTACAGTTTTATAACACTTTTGGCACATGTAAACAATATGAATTAATTAATGAACGCTACGAATATGTCAGCCTTTAAGCTCACTACATGTATATACCAACCTGTTGAAGTTTAAGTCTGCTTCATCTCCATTTACATTGAAACCGAAAAACCATCTGCTTGCTTGCAGGATACGGTGCCCGGTGGTCAGCAGATGGGTCCTTGTTCCGAGGATTTCTGGAGCCGCAGATGGAAGGGGGCCATGATGCAGGGTGGCGTCATTAGCACATGCACTGAAGATGGCTGCCACTTCTTGTTTGTTTGGTGTTGTTGTTTTTGTATGATTATTACAATGATGTTAAAGATGATGTTTTTGATGACCTTTTTAATTGTGCAATTTTTATAAACATTTTAAGTGGGACCCCCCATGGGTTAGGGGGAAGAATTTACCCGATGCTCCCCAGCATGTCGTAAGATGCGACTAACGGATTCTGTTTCTCTTTCTACCCTTGTTAAGTGTTTCTTGTATAGAATATAGTCAATTTTTTTAAAGATTTTAGTCAAGCAGTATGTAAGAAATGTTAAGTACTTTGTACTGGAAACTTGCATTCTCCCTGTAAGGTACTACGCTGCAAGCCCCTGGAGCAAATTTTTGATCAGTGCTTTTGTGAACAAGAAACAATTGACAAGTGGCTCTATCCCATCTCCCCCCTTTCCCCGTCGTGATATAACCTTCGTGGTTGAAAACGACGTTAAACACCAAATAAAAAAATTTAAAAAATAAAAATTTTAAGTGGTTTTTTTTTAAATGAAAAAACCCCGAAAGAAAACTGAAACTGCCCAATCAGCCTAAAGGGGGAACCTGTTGTGGGCTGGGCTTTAACAGAAAATAAGTCAAACTGTGTCTGGAATTTTCTGCGGTAGAGGGCGATGAAAATGTGGTCATGGGTACGTGTTGCAATGCCAGAAATCCAGCTATTTGACAAGCATTGCGCCAGCAGGACTAAACTTCTAATGGAAGACAAAAAAACTCTGAAATAAGGAGAGGTCTTGTTAAGCGCAGGGGGCTTCGAGTCCAAACATTTTCAGGCCAAAGGTTCGTATTCATGTATCAGTTTTTTTGTATAATTGTACGTGTTGCATATCAATTTTTGGCCATGGTGTGCATAACTCAGCTGTCATCGGAAACATGTTTACTATACCATCTGTTGTTTTGCGGCAAACGGTTGCGATACATCCGTCGCGATATAACCTTCGTGGTTGAAAACAACGTTAAACACCAAATAAAGAAAAAGTTGCGATACATGTACTTTTTCTTCTCTTGTACTTGCCTGACATAATGAATAAACATGCTGCGTTTTAACTCACCATATCTACATTGGCGTCCATTTGACCCTCTTTGGGTGTGTTTTTATGATAACAAAAAATATGGAATGTGCGTGTGTGTGTGTGTGTGTGTGTGTGTGTGTGTGTATGTGTTGACAGATGTGAAACGTTCTGACAAGCACTCATTTTATCCTTAATCTGTGATGCACCATTTCCGATTACATTCTCCTGATTACTGGAATTGTCAAATGTTAAAGATTGCCTTCAATATATTGTTGTATCAACTCATGCGTTTGTCGTAAGAGGCGACTGACGGATTCTGTTTCTCCTTTTACCCTTGTTAAGGGTTTCTTGTATAGAATATAGTCAATGTTTGTAAAGATTTTAGTCAAGCAGTATGTAAGAAATGTTAAGTCCTTTGTACTGGAAACTTGCATTCTCCCAGTAAGGTCATATATTGTATTACGTTGCAAGCCCCTGGAGCAATTTTTTGATTGGTGCTTTTGTGAACAAGAAACAATTAACAAGTGGCTCTATATCCCATCTTCCCCCCCTTTCCCCGTCGCGATATAACCTTGAACGGTTGAAATTGACGTTAAACACCAAATAAAGAAAGAAAGAAACTCATGCGTTTATTGTAGTGATTTCCTCAACCATACATCCCTATGTTAATGAAAACAGTTAGCAAGTTTTTTTTTATGTCAGATCCAATTTGTAGTGAGTAATATGTTTTCCCACCTTTCCTTTTTTATATCGGCCAGCTGCCATGTTTTTATTGTGTAAATAATGCACTTCGATCTGTGAATCATGTGATAATGAATGCAATAAACCGCATAAGTATGTCAAGAAGAAGTGGATCGCTTGATTGTTTGTGTGTACAAAATTGCTGTCCAGTGCTTTCTGTAACAGTTAAAGTCAGTGCAATTCTGTTTTGATGAAATTCTGTTAAAACTAACCATTTTGTGTGTGTTGTATTGTGTTAACACAAAAATTCACAGGCAAGCATATACATACACACACACACACACACACACACGCAAACACACACATGCTTGCGCATACGCACACAGCCTGTTCAAACCTGCACGCACATGAACAAATGAAGAGTCAAGTGTATCTGCGTTTTGCGCACCTTCATTTAATACGCAGTCATTCATTTATATGCTAAAAACAAAACATATTTCCCACTGGAAAGAAGGTGTGGGAAAGGATAATGAAAAAGAGCAGTAAATGGTGCAGATATCATTATGCAGGTAGATAAATAACATGCAAATTGAATTAAATGTGCAAATACGCAAAGAGGGTGTACATAAACTTGGAATGCTTTTTATAAACAAGTAGATATAAATATATATATATGGAGCAACGTTTACCACAATGACTCGAAAGAAAAAAAGTGGAAATGTAATCGCTTAAATTTAACACGTCCTTGTCGGAACAATGAAGTTGTATCGCCACCGTCTGAAAAAGAACAACTTGACAGAAAACAAAATCCATCAAACTGTGCAATATGTATTTTACAGAAAAGATCAAACATGGAATGTCAGTGTGTGTTAGCGGATTTGAGTTAAAGTGCCTGACTTATTATCTGATATTGGCAAGATCTAGATGTTGCACTTTTAAGGACGTGTACGGGATCGAACGTGTACGGGTAACGTCATCAAATCTAGTTTTTACGTCACGCGTTTGCCCAGATCTGCAGTCTTGGTGGGAGCAAAACAACGCATGCTTTTGGAGCATTTGAGAAAAATGTGTCACGGTTGACGCAATATACACGTACACGTCTTTGCTACACGTTCGATCATCTAGAACACTGTAATATCTATTGTACCCATAATTTAGATATAGAAGAGAAGAAGAATTGATTTCCATGTGTTGATTATTCTTAGCTTAAGTTCCCTTCTTTTTATTACGTTAATTGACGTAATGAGTAACATTTAACTTCTGCGTTGTTAACTACGAGAAGTGGGGTTTTCACACTGTGTCTAAACTAGTTATTGAAAGTTTGATAGAGTAAATCGGTAGCATTGGGTTTGAATACAGTACATTAATCAAACTCGGCCAAAAACATATTGCATCAATGATACAAATGTTTAATACGAACAGTTTATCACATCGCTAGGTAAAGTTCCTTTTAAAGGTATAGAAAGTTTGATTAAAATAATAAATCTTGTTCGTCCACTTTTCAGACTGGTAGGTCGAAATTCTGGTGAATGTTTCGTTTTGTTTATAATGAATCGTTTCATATAATTGCTTTTTTAAAATTTTTATCTTTGACCAAGTTAACGAATATATGATTTTTTAAGTTGAGTACCAAAGTGTTGCCACATGTTTTTGGACAAGTCTATGTGCGTTCAAGCACGTTTCCATGCCTTTGACTTTCTGACATTAATAAACTTATGATTATTTTATACAAAGGAGGGTCAGTGACAGTAGGGAAGACATATGAGCAAAATCTATGATTTCAGACGTGAGCAGGAATTAGTTTTGTTTGGTTGTTTGTTGAATTTGTAAAAACAGGGTTGACAGTGTAGTGGTACCCGCGATGTGAGGCCCTTCCAAAAAGGGGACACCTCACAATTAACGCGTTCTGTAGTCCTGCTGTCTACTGTCTTTACCAAACGAAACCCGTTTTAAAAGGCCACCTGCCATGTAGGGACATATTCGACGGGTCTCAAAGGTGTCTTTTTATTGCAGGTAACACTAGTTTTTTCCTTCTCGAGAAGGTCGCTCTGCCTTAAGGAACTAATATAACATTACCTTTTCAATAATGTGCACCCACCCCCACCTCTCCACCACTCCCATATCCGTCTTTACTAAGTTAACTGGCATTTTAAAGGATGTTTTTTTCCTGCCTGTAGGCTATATTGAAATATGTTTAAAGTAACTGTAAACTGATACACAGTGAGCTGTGTTAAACCAAGCCGAAAACGAAACCATGCCACCAACACCCTTGTCAATAAGATCATTGTTGTTCCAGAAAAAACGCACGTTCGATTAGTGCATTACAATGATTCATACTTAGATTTTTAAAACAATTTCGCGCATGAAATTGAAGGGGAAAACACTTGGGAAGAACTAAGACGCAAAAACTCGAAAGGAGTGAATATAAAAACATACATGTAAGTAAAAACGATACCAGTTATCATTTACATTGTGACGAAGAAAGCAGATGTAGCATCCAGTTCTGTACAATAATTTATAACATACACTGTGGTCGATTAATTAACAAGAGTGTTGACACATGGAGGGAAGACAAATAAGTTATGTACAACATCCGAATAAATATCCTCGATGTGAAAGAGCATTAGAGAAAAAAGCTTCAAGCCGGCGTACATCGTTCAGTAACACAATAGATTTTTTTATGTTGCAGATACCTTCGTTTCTTTCTTCAAAACCATCGTTTATATCACCACAAATCCAGGATTTTAGATCGGATTCGAACATCCTTCCCGCCACATTTGGACGCTACAACTTGTAGCCTTCTGACTACAAGACATCTACAGCTTGGTTGTTTTCTACGCAACATGGGATTTTTTTTTTTTTGCTGAATTGATTTTGCGATTGACACCCGTGTCAATCGGCGAAATTAGTTCAGCAACAAATTCCAATTCTTCGGGAACGAAGGCATGTTTTATTAACTTGGAAGGTTTTTTTTAGTGCGCACATTTAACATTCTTCCATCGGCGGGAAACACAGATTTACCGTATCACCAATCACCAATGCCCTGTACAATGAGGTCGTCCACATCCAAAACATTCACATTTACTGTAGCGTCAGTAAAAACAAAACTGATAATCCAAATCCAAGGCCTTAGTCCTCGTGTTCAACCCTAACTCTGCATACTGCAAGGTAAACGTGAAAGAGAAAATGTAAGTTGTACGCCCTCACGGCAAAGCCATTAGGGGCATGTTACACGGGAAAACCCGGCTATGTATGAAGAAAAAAAAGAAGAAAAAAAAGAAGTTTTTTTCAAGGTAAACGTCTAAACGTGAGCATATATATCTATATACAAGATATATCGTCTTCCTCGTGTACACGATCATGTAAACCACCGTTGACCAGCCCAGGCATTTTACATTATATAAAAGCATAATTTCACTTGGACAAATAACAGACATCAAAAGCCTGGTTGCTTCCTTGTACAGATTCGATCTTTTTGCTCTGAATTAATTTTACAGATTGACGCAGGTTTCAGTCATTGAAAAAAAAAACCCACCTTTGCACAGAACGCAGCCAGGCTGTTGAGTTTTGGTATTTGTTCGAGTGGACGAATGCCTAATGCCATGTTAAACGATTGGACGAATCTATGGTGATTCCCATCATGGTTAACACGCGAAGTAGGGTATCTCACTGATATACATGTCATTCTCACAGCCCAAACTGATCCAAAAATGGGACGAAAATTACGGCTTCTGTGAGTGAACGGTCTATTATGTCATGATAAGTTCTGCACATACAAAAAGCAAGACGATCGCTCTCACGCAGTAATAAATCCAGTTTCAAAACACAAAATATCACCAGAAGGTGACGCCGCAAAAGAAGGCACAGAAATATGTTCACTTTATTTTTTTATTTTTTGGGAATAAAAGTCAAACAAAATGAATTATGTTCCTATTTTGGAGAAAAAACAATCAATCAAATCTGTTTTGAAGAATGTTTCACCAAGCAATCGGCTTGTGTCCTTGCCGTTTGATTTATAGAACCCATCTGTCTTTTGCTAGACCTTGGACAGATATATGTATGCGCACGAGCTCGTATATGTTTGCGCGGCGTCTGGAGGAAGAATCCTTCTAAGTACATTAGCGTGTGTGCCATTACAAACTGTGAGATACCATGCTTATTGGAAAAAAAGACCAAGTAGTACCCACAAAATCAAGTTAACATAATTATTCTTAAAACAAAAACACTCAACAACAACAGAAAACATGATCTCATCCTTACAAAACTAAGCACAAGCCAATATGTTGTCCCATATAAAGATGTGCAGACGTGTACATGTAAAAAACCCAAAAAAACAAACAAACCACACAGATGATTGTGTCTAGCCACGCGTATGACGAAGTGACCCTAAATGACAAAATCGTACAAATAAGCCTGATGGAGACAATGCTTTCAGTAAGTGCAAATGTGAAGGCAGAAAAGTCACTTCCCGTCCTTCTCTTCTTCTCGTCCGGTTTTCCCGTCTACACAATTAATACAGTCCTTGTGTTGACCATCTTGTAAATCCCCATTGAATGTATCAAGACTTTCACATGTTGAACATCTGTTAAATCCCCATAGATATGTCAAGACTGTTACATGTTGACCTTTTAGTAAATCTCCATAGAATATATCGACGTTTACATGTTGGCCATGTTTTAAATCACCATAATTTATGTGTTCAGAATTTTTACATTTTGACTTTCTAATAAATCCCAATAGAATGTATCAAGACTTTTACATGTTGACCATCTTTTAAATCACCATAGAATGTATTAAGAATTTTACATCTTGACCTTCTAGTAAATTCCCATAGACTGTGAGGTTTAAATGTTGGCCATTGTTTGAATAACCATAAATGCGTTAAGACTTTTACATGTTGACCTTGTAGTGAATCCCCATAGAATGGATGAAGACTTTTACATGTTGGCCATTTTTTAAATCCCCGTAGAATGTATCTAGACTTTTACATTTTGAATCCCCACATGTTTACAATCTTTTAAATCACCATAGAATGTATCAAAACTTTAACATTTTGACCATCTTTTAAATCATTATAGAATGCATCAAGACCTTTAGAAGGTGACCATCTTTTAAATCACCATAGAATGCATCAAGACTTGTACATGTTGGCCATTTGTCAAATCACCATAGATGTGTTAAGACTTTAAAATGTTGACCTTCTAGTAAATCCCCGTAGAATGCATCAAGACTTTTACATGTTGGCCATTTTTTAAATCACCATAGATGTGTTAAGACTTTAACACGGTGACCTTCCAGTACATAGTTACAGACCTGTCCAGAATTTAACATGGAATAAGAGCACCCCTACACTTGGACGAATGTAGAACAGAAAACACGCCGAGAGAGCTTTAAACGTCTTTTCAAACCTCATCCAGTTCAAACACAACGGATACAAGTGAGGGTAGAGTGAACACAGATTTGTACATTTCAAAGAGATAGTGAATACCTTCGATGCCGAAGCTCTGCTGAAAACAATTATGTTTCCCCTTCCAAACGCGAAGACAAGAAATGACGAAAACACGTGATCAAAGCAGACACAAAGGGACCAGCCCTGTCCAAGTTTGATTGTGTGCATGCAGGTTTACTAGCAGAAAACACACCACGTCGACATTTTTTGCAGCAATGAAGGTCCAATCCCCCCCCCCCCCCCCCACCATCCCCTTCCAACCCAACAAAATCAAAAATCAAACAACAATAATAATAGAATAAACACACACACACACACACACACACACACACACACACACACACACACACACACACACACAATCTGTAATTGTTTTAAATTTATAACGTCAACTATCAAGAGGGGTAGTCTGTGAGTATCCAAAGATGCTTTAGTGGCTTTTACTTGTACGGTAATAGCGATTTTCATGTGTGTGTGTGTATGTGTGTGTGTGTGTGTGTCTGTGTGTGTGTGTGTGTGTGTGTTTGAGATGTCGTCCGTACGGTTTTTATATTTAGTCAAGTTTTGACTAAATATTTTAACATCGAGGGGGAATCGAAACGAGGGTATGGTGTATGTGCGTGTGTCTGTGTGTGTGTCTGTGTGTGTGTCTGTGTGTGTGTGTAGAGCGATTCAGACTAAACTACTGGACCGATCTTTATGAAATTTGACATGAGAGTTCCTGGGTATGAAATCCCCGAACGTTTTTTTCATTTTTTTGATAAATGTCTTTGATGACGTCATATCCGGCTTTTCGTGAAAGTTGAGGCGGCACTGTCACGCCCTCATTTTTCAACCAAATTGGTTGAAATTTTGGTCAAGTAATCTTCGACGAAGCCCGGGGTTCGGTATTGCATTTCAGCTTGGTGGCTTAAAAATTAATTTATGACTTTGGTCATTAAAAATCGGAAAATTGTAAAAAAAAATAAAAATTTATAAAACGATCCAAATTTACGTTTATCTTATTCTCCATCATTTGCTGATTCCAAAAACATATAAATATGTTATATTCGGATTAAAAACAAGCTCTGAAAATTAAATATATAAAAATTATTATCAAATTTTTTTTTTCGAAATCAATTTAAAAACACTTTCATCTTATTCCTTGTCGGTTCCTGATTCCAAAAACATATAGGTATGATATGTTTGGATTAAAAACACGCTCAGAAAGTTAAAACAAAGAGAGGTACAGAAAAGCGTGCTATCCTTCTTAGGCCAAAAAAAAAAAAATTGTCTGTTTAGGGTAACATGACCAAAAAAAATAGGGTCGGTAGGTAGGTAGGTTTTTTTTTTGTTTTTTTTGTGTGTGTGTGTGTGTGTAAATTCACTTCTTATATTTGATGAATACATGTTTCAAAACTAACGTATAAATAAAACAGAGAGAAAGGGAGAGAAAGAAACGCCAAATGTCTCTTTTTAGCATTTTTACCTCTTTTTTTTTCTTTTTTTTCTTTTGAAATCAAAAAAAAGTTTTTGGGTCGGCGCCAAATCGATAGGGTCGGTCGGGTTACCCTAAACAGACAATTTTTTTTTTTTGGCCTTAGCGCAACTACTACCCCGCTCTTCTTGTCAATTTCACTGCCTTTGCCATGAGCGGTGGACTGACGATGCTACGAGTATACGGTCTTGCTGAAAAAGGGCAGCTACTTGACTAAATATTGTATTTTCGCCTTACGCGACTTGTCTTTTCTCATTTAATAACAAAAGAACCCAAAATTATGAATTCGTCAGAAAATGGACATTCCCGTTTGTAATTCAGAACGATAACACATGGCAGGGTGTGTATGGTGGGGAGAGAAGAAATCTTCCAAGACCGCCTTCATACTCCGTGCATACTTTTGACTCCCTCCCCTTCCCTGCCTTTCTGACCACAACCTTCACGACAAGCTTGAAGCAAACAGTAAAACCATCAGTAATTTTAACGATGGTAAGGAATTAATAACAATATCAAATATCACAACCTATCATTTTATTGGTTCAACAATAGTGTTGATATCTGCTTGAGTGTGTGTGTGTGTGTGTGTGTGTGTGTGTGTGTGTGTGTGTGTGGGTGTGTCGGTGTCTATGCCTGTGTACGTGTCTGTACTGTACATCAATGTGAGTGTATTTGCGTGTATGACTCGGATCGACAGTAAATGTCACTGACAAATGAACATTGTGTGAAAGAAATGAACTCGGTTGTCACCAAACCGATAGTATTTACAAACAAAAACTAAACTTTTGCGTTCGGCATGCTTGAACATAATTTACGTTACACCATTGATTTAATGACAACACAGTTGATTTGATTACAAAAGTGCTAGTAGTGAACACACTTAGTAAAAAGGAAACAATACACTGCCAAGGTAAAAAAAAGAAAAAGAAAGGTAAACGGCAACAGATCGTGAGCGTTTCGCTTATTTTCCCGTAGCAAATTTCAAAATGATACATACATAATCATTGAAACAACGTCCAACGCTGTTTCTCCCCCTTTCTCTCTTTCTCTATCACACACACACACACACACACACACACACACACACACACACACACACACACACACACACACACACACACACACACACACACACACACACACACACACACACACACACACACACACACACACACACAGGCTCTGTAATATTCCTGGTCATAAACATTTTCATTCAAAAGCACATGAAGTCAAACCTGAGCAAAAAGACAGGAAGAGAGTCAACACAACACCGAGAGAAAAAAAGTAGTACAGAGGGTATACATTTTGAGGGATTCCATATCACCTTGAAACATCCCCAACACTAAAGCCATGAGTTATCCAACAAAACGTTCTCACAAGTACACAGAGAACCCAGGGTAACATGTAAGACCTTCTGGGCCCCTTCAATGAACACCGCACAGAAGTGGGGTCGAAGACACATGTATACGTATACCACAGTAGCGTTAAAACTTGTACAAGAGGAGTAATATAATTGCCGCCAAGTCGCCAGTGGCGTTAAGAATATCCAACCAAGAAGTATCAATCAAACAAACCTCATCGAGGTCAATGTGCACGTACGTTACACGCCATTGTGGTAGTCAACGCTTGGGGTGACTACCACATTGCTGAGAGCGTCTGTTTTGTGCTGGGTGCGTGATTGAGAGTGATACTTGCTGACAGAGCTCCGGAACAATTGTGTTTAAGGGCCGCCAGCAAACCTTTTTTCTTACTTCATGATTAGTCTGGCACGCATTGTTTTGTGGAGCGTACACGAGCCGAAGCGTGCTGGGCACTGCTATTCAGGAAAGTACAGCCAGTAAAAAAATGTTGCAAGTCTCAATTGTACCTCCTTCAGCAACCAGTTCTTCGACATAACATTTCATGGAAGCTTTATCATGTTCCTTCATATTTATGTCTCGGAGAAATGCCTTGAGGTTGACAAGGGTGGGGAGGGTCGGTAAGGGAGGGGAGGGGTGAGGGGGGGGGGGGGTGAGGGGGTGAGTGTGAGGAAAGAAGAAACGATGACAAAATGTTGATAATGTGCAAATAAATAGCGTGAATTTGTTTTTATTTGTATAACTTGAATCATACACTCACGCATGGGTAAGAGTTCGCTCTTCTGTACCTACAACCTAACAAGAAAACTGTCAGTGAGTCTACCCTGTAACATTAACCTAACACTTCAAATTAAGGGCAACAATATTGAAAGAAGCACTGTGAAAGTTGGACACGGTTACCACATGTTACTCGCCTATTACCTATTGCCTGTCAAACAAGTAGACTGCTAAGCTTTCGACTTGAGATTGTCTTTGATGTCCAGATGACGCAAAACTAATTGGAAAAAACAAAAGTCAGTTTGGGAAGTTTTATGCAAAGGGTTTTTGAAAGAAAAAAATACTGCTCAGACAATTTACCATAAAAAGTAAAAGATCTGGAGACATTCAACAATGTGATACCTAATTTTACAAGCATTTTAAACAAGCCCGTTTCTTTCGTTGCCAAAGTAATGTAAAACAAAATGTGCTCCGTTTGACAGAAGGGAGGGAGGAAGGGAATAGGATCATATCACACACTCAAAACAAAGCATCGCATGCCAGTTACCGGCAGCTGTTAGATATAATGACTGTGTGATCTGATTTGGTTACCCTTTTGAATAGTGAGTATTACAATGGAGTCCAAGCATACAAGACGACCGGGGAAAAGGAAGCAAAAACAGCAAAGATTGTGCAATGTTACATATCAATGAAAAAAACTGATTAACAAAAGTCCCATTATTGTTCTGCGTTCCATCTCGAAGTTATCTTGAAGGCAAATTATCATGTTGCTTGTTCTGGAGGAGTATCATCATCTCAAAAATGTCATGGAGCATTTTCTTGCAGTTCTTCTTGTTAAGCCAGTTCTGATGTGCAGGATTTCAACATCTGTGTGTAAGGAATCAAAAAACCAGAAAGGTAGGTTGTTGGAACGTTTGTTATTGACAAAACAATACATTCACAAATATGTCGACCCAACGGTCTTTTAAGTGCACAGACAAACAGTTAATAACGAAAACTTATCTGGCTAAGTTTTCGTTATTAATTGTTTGTCTGTGCACTTAAAAGACCGTTGGGTCGACATATTTGTGAATGTATTGTTTTGTCAATAACAAACGTTCCAACAACCTACATTTCTTGTTTTTTGATTCTGAATTTTGGAACGTTGGCAGTCTCTTTGTTTTTGGATTTGTGTGTAAGGAGAAAATATTAAGTCTTCCCGTTTTGTTTGATTGTAGATAACATATATCACAACACAATCAACAGGTGAAACCTAATTCTCAAATGTCATAGCTCCGTTATTTCATTATTTTCAGTGTGTCCAAGTCTTTGTCAATAAACTCCAGCACAACGCTTTAAAGAACAATTCTGCATACCAAAACGTTGTTTTGAGACTGATTCAGTTCATCAAAGTCTTCAGACTACAATTATTTGCCGTTGCCAAATCCGTGTGTGTTGCTGGGTCCAAAGACGTAGCTCTCTCTGGCCTATACAACACATCCCCGGCCAATTGACTCCTTTAGAAGGCAACATTCACTCGTAAAATCTGTTCAGGCCTATTCTGAAATTCTCAATGTTCCTGAATCGCTGCACCTATTTGTGCTCACAAACAGTTATTATCCTACAAGCTTGGTTGGGAACAGGCATGACGCGAAACATCTTCTTGAGCATCATTTTGTACAGTACAGCCAGGAGCGAAACACGTGGACATATTCAAGATTGTGTAATGTGGTATTGCTTCTGCTAAATCCAAGACGCTGATCTCAACTCAGCAATGGAGCTGTTACTTCGTTGATCGTGTAACACTATACGAAGAGTGCGTTCCATGAACATTTTTACAATGCGGCGATGACTGTCAATCTTAACATTCTTGTTCGCTGAGCATTAGCACTGAAACCAACGGGTGCACTATTTGAGCACGTCTGCTAAATAAAGGTTTCAAGCGAGCAGCTCGGAGAACGACAATCGTTCTCAGACAAATGTTCTGAGGCAGTTCAGTTTGCTATTACCAAACGTTTTATCCCAGTATGCATTGCCTCATGGTCGAACTAAGCTCACGTTATTATTATCATCATGAGGTCACACACAAATCCAGCTGTATTAGCTTCATCAGCTCAAAAGCTGAACATTTCAGTCGTCTCGAAGAAGTGCTAACCAGCTGAAAAATCCAGTTGTGTCACAGAAAAGCGGCTGTTTTCCGAATTAGGGTTTTCGCCTTCTTTGCAGTAGGAAGAAAAGTGATCATCTTTGGTTGACGTTGTGGAGTGCTGTCAAAATTGGAACATCTATTGCGCTTTTTGAACACCAAGAGTCTTGCTACGGTTCGTCAAACTCACTTCTGCTAACGAAGCTACAGTCCACGGCTACATGAACTTTCTAAGTAACGTAGACTAAACTTTGCCTACTGCGTTTCTCACTTTTATGTACTGGCAACCATGATTAATTTTACACGCTGTATACAAAGGCACGATTTTTTTAAAATTTGGGTACAGTTGTCATTCGTTTTTCAACAGAAACAGTTAATATCACAAGGTGAGCTTTTTGTTTTCCTTTTATCTTGTTGTTGCTTATATTTCATGCATATATTTGCAAACGTATTGATCCTAAGTGTGACAGAAACTGTCAAATATAGAATAAACTAGTTTGAGTTGTTGTACACGCTCGTTTTGCTGTAATATTTAATAAGTGAACATTGAAAAGAATGATGCTTGGTAGGTATGATAGGTGAATAAAGGTCTTTCTTCTATTTTTTTCTGTCAACAAATTCCAGTAAATCCTTGGGTGTAAGGCAGAACATTCTAAAAGAACGCATTTCATACCAGAGGTCAAAAGCAATGTTAGTATAAATTCAGCCATTAGAATTCTAACAGTTTTGCAAATCTGAACAACTGACTCGCAATCTGAAAAGTTACTGTTTATGTTTCCAGACACTTTTTTCAAGGCCATAGACTCGTCTTATAGTCTTTCTTTCTCAGCAAATATTCTTTTGATTTTATTTGTAATTGCATTTTGAGTGTCATATAAAGTCCTCATTGTCGTTGTTACCTCAAAGTGATCTCAAACTGCTCAGAGCGAACACAAGCTGAAGCGGTCACAAGCCTATCACCTTAAATCCTGTCGCCTGTAATCACCTACGGGCTATTAAGACATGATACAGTTTAGGTATGGCAAGAGTTGCACATCTTGGAAACACCGTCGGGTCCAGATGGCGCTAGCTGCCAGGGCAAATAAAAGAAATACAACTCTGCCAGAGATTGAGAAGGCCACACGACTTGAGCAGAGTGAGACGGAGGCAGAGGGAAGCTGGCAAGGGGAAGTGCAGCTCTGTACAGGATAGTACAGTTTAGTTGCAGAAGAGCGCAACACTGTACAGCACAGTACAGTTCAGTTGCGGGGGAGGAGGATGTTGAAAGTGGAAGCATTCCACACAGCGGCAAGACCAAACACAGCTCAGAAGAAACAAAGACGGATCGAGAGAAGGAGGGAGGGTAGAGCGAGCGAGAGAAAGACTTCGATATATCATTGAAGAGGGAGAAAACCAACATGGCGCCAGCGAAGGGAGAGAACTCAACAAGGTGACGTGTCTGCGTAGGGGACATCTCCGTTGACGAGGCGTTCTCGTTCCTGGGCCTCGTTTTCACCCTCCGCTTCCGGTGCTCGGTCGACACGCACGGTGACTGGGGGTGAGGGGCGCCTGTAGAGAGGGAAAGACAGAATCATTACAGGGGCATTGCTCACAGGGGAACACAATAGCAGTCCGACATGGTTCACTTTACTTTTGACACACGTTGTTTGAACAATTATCACCCTTGTTCGAGTGTAAAATTGCTTCTTTTGTCCGAAATACTAGGCCAGAATTATGCGGTATAAGTCAGGATATTGTTCAAAGAGGACTAACGGCGATTTTTAACGACACACGTTGTGGCAAAAAAAAAAAGGTTTTGAACTAATACAAGAGTAATTCTTGACATTGGAAGAAATGACCGTTCAGAATCAACATTCGTCCGAGGTAGTACTATCCAATCGTGGAGCCCCTTCTTTGAAGCAAAGACTAAAGAAAGACGTAAAATTAACACATCCATCAAATTGGTAAGTTTTTCTACACAACACCACAACAATCAAGTCTACACAGTGCGATGGTACTCGAAAATAGAAACACTTCTGTTGGCGGGCAGTGGAACTTTGACAACGAACCGTGACGTGCGTTGGCCAGGCTTTGCAATGAATTGAGCTAGCGATGCCGACTTGATACGACTTGGGTATATCCCTTTTAAATATCAAAGGCGGCTCTTACCGTTTCCAGGAAGGAATCGATGCTGGTAATTCCGCATGACATCTCTCTCTCTCTCTCTCTCTCTCTCTCTCTCTCTCTCTCTCTCTCTCTCTCTCTCTCTCTCTCTCTCTCTCTCTCTGACAATATATCTATGTGCAAAATGAATCGTCTAGGTGTTAAAAGTGCAAACGTACTCTAACCATATCAATCCATTAAAATCAAAACAGTAGGTACTCTTTTCAGATATAAACCGCTATTTTTCTTTTAACATCAATCTAAAACGGAAAACAAAACAAAAAACACGCATACACAAAAAAAACACACACAGTTACTTCGACACTACATAATGGTTTGAGAATAGGGTCATAAACTCAACTGGTTCTTTTCAATCATTCTGTCTCTTAATTGACTTGGTTCCGGTAAATAATGTTTCTTCGTACTTGGTTGTTAGAAGAAAAAACAACTGAAATTACGAAATTTTGAGTTTTTGGCATTTCAAAACTTTCCCAGAAAATAAATTGTACTGTGGCTACCCTGAAGAAGAAGGAGAAGAAGAAGAGGAAGAAGAAGAAGAAGAAGGAGAAGAGGAAGAGGAAGAAGAAGAAGAAGAAGAAGAAGAAGAAGAAGAAGAAGAAGAAGAAGAAGAAGAAGAAGAAGAAGAAGAAGAAGAAGAAGAAGAGGAAGAAGAAGAAGAAGAAGAAGAAGAAGAAGAAGAAGAAGAAGAAGAAGAAGAAGAAGAAGAAGAAGAAGAAGAAGAAGAAGAAGAAGAAGAAGAAGAAGAAGAAGAAGAAGAAGAAGAAAAGACTACTCACCGGTCCCCGCCATCGTCCTCCTGTCCTGACGACGCCAAGGGCACGCGCTCCTCGCCTTGTATCAGCGGACTAGGCTGTGGTGTCTGCTGCTCGTCCTTGAAGCTCAGTCGTCGTACAGAGCCGTCCGGCGTGTTCAGCTGGCTGCCGTTGTGGTGCCTGTGGTGCCCGTGGTGCCCATGGTGGTGGTGCCCGTGGTGGTGATGGTCCGAGTTGATGGAGCTCTGGAAAGATTTCTTCTGCAGGTCAGAACATTTTGAAGCGAGAATCGTTGTTTCATGCCGATGTTGATAAAGAGGAGATAGCACGAAGACCAGTGTTTAAAATTCACGGAGTTTCACACGTCATTCGTAGTGAAAAAGAAATTGCGTGAAGAGAAAATAAAAATAGGATGGCAGTGCGCAAAAAGAGTAGTTTTGTTGCAGTCACGTAGGCGCGTAGATTTGAAAGAACAATTGACAATTGCAGCCAAAACATTGCGAAATGTCAGTTCGCGGTGCACCGTATGCAATTTATGACGTCAAAAAGGGCGACAGTAGATTAGCAGGATTTAGTCAGGAGAGTCGCAGATGACCAATCACAGTGCACCACGTTGAAAACGGAGTTAGGTCGACCAGTAATAAAGGAGAATGTAGAACAAAGTTGACCAATCACAGTACACCACGCAGATGACGAAGTAAAGTTGACCAATCACCGTGCAGGAACATGCAGTAACGGGAGGAGACGAAGTGGAGAGCGTTAAAATAGAAAAAAAGACAGAAAAACAAAAGCAAATCTTAGACGACAAAAAAGCTTGCTCAAATGCACCAAAATTATCTGGTCTAAGTAGTGAAATACGTCAAATAAAGTTAAACGACTTGACATCAACACGAGGTTTTAAATTCGACAAAACTAGATCAGGAATGAAACTATACACAGGGAAAAAAATCAAGTACTGGTGAACTAGAAAACGACTTTCGTGAAAATAACAAACAATTATTGGATTAGAGAAAAAGGAGCCGAAATCAGACAAAAAACATGAAAAATATATCTAATACATAACATTGACTACACTTTCAGAAACTATTGCTATTGACTGGACGTTCTCAACTTATTGATATGAAAGTTACAGACACTGATTGAAAACATCGCTTCAAACCCAAAAAACAGAAACAGGTAACAGGTTCTCTGGCTTTACAGACCAGAGGTAAGCCTCCAGGCATGCCACTGAAATCGCGGGTACCATACAACAGTAGAAATAGACGCAGAGTGTTCTTAAGTTCTCTCCATGACATTTACAAATACAGATCGAAGAAAAATTAAAACGACGCTTCCACCCCACACAATTAGAAAAGGTACCTGGATATTTTCACTATACAGACCTGATGTGACCCTCCGGGCATACGGTTGGACTCGCCAGTACCGTAACAGTAGTAGTAGACACATGAAGCGAAGAGGATGGCTACGCCCATTGTTGTTAAAAGCGGACCTATGGCCTGATACATACTGCACAAAATGATAATAAAAACAGAAATGAAAAAGCATTCAAATGACGAAGAATTGCCAGTACAAGCTGCTAAAGACAACATTCCTGTAATGAAGACGTGCCACTACATACAACAAGAAAAAAACTAATCGGGTAGTGAAGACTTAACCTGCCAGTACACATACTACAAGAAATAGCACTCAATTGATGAAGACTTGGCATCTTTTTATGACTTGACTCTCAAATCGTCAGCTTAACATTTTTAATTTGTTTAGAGAATCTATATATATCGACAACGCTCAATCCATATTCCCGTTATACTATTTTTACTCTTCTCCAGTGTTTTGCGCGTTTATCTCCCTTCCTTCGTGCGGTGCGCCGGCAAAGCCGGCGTACACCCGGCAAAGCCGGGTATTCGGCTCGACTTCTTCACGGCGAAGCCGTAACCGGCGAAGCGGGTATTCATCTAGTTACGAATATATTTGCAGCAACACACATTGGGTTGCACATTATTTCATTGCAGTATTTTGACGACTATGTTTCTGCAGATTCATAGAAGAGTTACAAGAACTTTAAGAACGACACAACTTTTGTTTTGTAGGTAATTCTGCTTTAATGAATGTGTGATACCTAGTCGACGACAAAGGATGAGCATCTTAATCTGATGAACAAAATTCACAAAAGGGATCTTTGTGTATACAGTGGTACCTGTGCTGAAAGGACAGCCTTACGACAAGCCAAATCTGCCCCTGCATTGCAGGTGACCTGTCTTGACAGGTATATTCTGGTTAGGATAATAGACACAGGGACAACAAAAGGTGTCCTCTCATGAGAGGTGTACTTTTGTCGGATGGGGCCTCACATCGCAAGTACCACTGTACGTCTAAGGAGACGAGGAGCATCGCTGAGGTCATCTTGTTCAAGATGCACTGGATATAGAGCGCAGGAAAACTGGCTCAAAAATAAATGAGCTCGCAAAACCCGGTTAACGAATACGTTTGCCGGCTCAGGAATAATAATAAATGGGCAAAACTGGCATTCGCGAAGTGTAAATTGTGCGAAAAAGTGACATTAAGAAAGTGTAATAGGGTGTTTGTCGATATCATGTTACATCGTTTGCCTAGCTGGGCATATTTTGTGTTTGTGATTGAAACGTCTGTGAGTGATAGAGCGCTGGCGCGTGGGATAATTGTTTCATTCACCAGCCTTTGATTTCTTCGCTGGTTTATTTTCGAAGTCTTCTTACTTTATGTAACTCGCTTTGTTTACCGAGCCTATAGTTTTAACAGGTCTGTTTATCAAAGAACAAAGCAAGCCATTTTCGGTCGTCGTCTTGTACGGGAAGAGAGCAGCGTGAATAGACGTTTTCCGGAGAAAAATACCTCTGTCATATTTTTTAAGCAGCGAGGCGGAGTGAGAGCCCCTTTTATTGGTGCAAGTTTTTCAACAAGCACGCTGCTGGCCGGCTTTATTGTCATCGGGACGAACAACTAACTCTGAGTTGTATTTTATGCAATGTGCGCTCGATAGGATACCCTCTTCTTTCGTAAATATGCACAATTAAGGTCATACTTCCGCATCTCAAGCGTGGACCTCACCCCCCCCCCTCCTCCATCCGGACCTACTCTCCCCTACATTTCTCTCAGGACCATCTCTTCACACTCTCTTTCTCCCTACTCTCATCGAACCCCAACCTCCCATCTAATTTGTTGACCCCTTTTCGTTTTCTTCTCCCCCCCCCCATCCCCCACCACCACTCACTCTACTTCGTTGACCCTCTTACGCCCTTTATTCACCCACCTCCCCGCATGCCGACACAGTCCCCGCCTCTCATCCTCATCAGACGGCATCAGGCATTTTATAAGAAGCTTTTTTTTGTGTGTATCATCCCGCTCGCTGTGTGTTTCTACCTGACATTTTCGGGAGGACAAAAGGCGTTCGATATATCAGGATGAACATCAGCAGATGGACAATAAATCCCAATCATCCTCCTCTTGAAAGCGACAGTAAACAAGACGGAGAGGTTTTCAGAACTGATTTTTTGACCCTCTGCTATCCTAAATTCTTGACGATGCCCGAACTATTCAAGACAACTTCTGGTCGATCCGTACTTCGCTAGTGGAGTAGGGGATAATGTATGTGTCCGCCGGTGTACGGATGATGTGACAAGGGTTGTAATGATGATACAGCGCGGATTGTTGTTGTTGTTGTTGTGGATAATGGTGTATGTGTCCTTTATCTATTTCTCTTAAATGCCCACACCCTTTTCATAGGCTTGAAACTCAAAGGTCAGACAGTGTCCCCTACGTCAAAATCCGTCGCGGGGGGGGGGGGGGGGGGGGGGGGTATTTGGTCGCCCTGTTGATTGCAGAACTAGACTTGTGATCCTGGGGACAACAGGTTCGAATCTAAGCCGGGACTGGCTCAGGCTTATTGTACGTAATGACCCTGAGACTATTTCAATGTCCCATCCCCGTGTCACCGCCGTGGCATGTAAAAGACATCGGTCATGCTGCCAGAAGTGCAGGCGACTGAATACAGAGAATCACACACAAAAACCTGGATAGCGCGACTCCTTTTGCCCAATTTTTCAAGCAATGGGATCATGCAGTTTGAAATGAAACATATTGAAATGAAATGAAATGAAATGAAATGAATCCCACTTCCCCTCCCTCCAAGTGTACATTCTCCCTTACCAAATGTTCACAACCTGTGCACAAAGATTTTGTACATTGATGCTTTTAGTGACACATCCCTTCCCCTCCCTATTACAACATTGTTTCATGTCAAAAACTTACAGCTTTTCCAAAAGGCTTGCCGATTTCTTCATCCCATCAGCAGACCCATCCCCACACCCCTTTTCAGTAACAACAGAACTGAAAAAAAGAAAAGAAATAAAAAAGAAGAAAGAACCAAAGAAGAAATAAAGAAAGAAAAACGAATCAAATGTCTTGCTCATGCATACCAGATTCTACCTGCAATCAGAGCCCCACACCTCCCCTGCCATCCCATCCCCCCCAGTACGATCTGTACCAGCTTATACGCGGAATAAAAGCATCTTTCCGCTTGAACACATACGAAAAATCAACATCCTTGCTGCGTTTTGTACAGTAAGAAGTTTGCTAACTAATTAGTTGAGCATGTTGACGCTGAGGGCCATTACGAAATTTATTCAACGATAAATTTCCACTCTGCACAGAAACAAGGCCAGCCCATTGAAGTTGGTTTGCGTTCAAATGGAAGGCTGGTCTTATTCCTTTAAAGAAGCTGTACAGATATGTGGCGGCCTTCTTGATGGCTTTCATGAGCAGAACGTTACGTTTAACGAGTCTTAACGATATCCACAACACTTTCCCGCAGAGAATACTGGTGTTGTATTTTTCTGTAAGCTTATATGCTTATCGTTAATTCGCTTTGCTGTGCTCTTTTCTTTCAAATAGTTACTGTACTTTTCCACTCCCCTAGAATTTTGAAACAATACCCTGCCTTTCCTGGTCATATTCTTACAGCCGCACGTTAACACCCTCCTCCACCAAACGACCCAAGTCTACACATTCGCAACCCAGCCTATCTGTTTCGTCTTCCCCTAGATATCCCCTTAAAGTTCAAGGTAAATCCTCTCCACCACACTTTTCCCCCCGATTATGCTCCTCTCATTCAAAAAATAACTCAACACACACACTTTTTTCTTCAGTCACTCACATCCTCTGCCCAGGCGCCATGGCATCCACCACACCCATACCCCTGTTATGCTCCTCGCTTTCAAAAACATAATTCAACACACACACACACACTATTTACCCGTGTTACTCACATCCTCTGCCCAGGCGCCATGGCGTCCTCCACACCCATTCCCCTGTTATGCTCCTCCCTTTCAAAAAATATTTCAACACACACACGCACATACACTATTTACCCGTGTTACTCACATCCTCTGCCCAGGCGCCATGGCGTCCTCCACACCCATTCCCCTGTTATGCTCCTCGCTTTCAAAAAATAATTTAACACACAGACACACACTATTTACCCGTGTTACTCACATCCTCTGCCCAGGCGCCATGGCGTCCTCCACACTCATTCCCCCTTTATGCTCCTCCCTTTCAAAAAATAACTCAACACACACTCACTTTTTTCTTCAGTTACTCACATTTTCTGCCCAGGAGCCATAGCGTCCAGCTCCTCGGGGGTCTTCTCCAGGCCCACGATGGTGAGGACGATGCCCGGGATGAAGAACAGGCCCCCGACGAAGGCCAACAGCAGCAGGCGCCGCATGGAGAACGAGTGGGGTCGCATCACGCGCCGGACCCGCTGAGAGCGGTTGCGCAGGATGCTGGCGTGTACTGCGGGCCTCATCTTGCTGGGGGAGTGGTGAGGTCCGATGGGAAGGTAAAGGACGCCTCGAAGAACTGGCCCTTCTGGGGGGTGGGCCTGTGACGCAGAAGACGTTCGGTTGATTTAGTCTGGGTCTCCTTGAAGAATCGTTTCGACAGAGATCTGAAATTCACCCTGAAGAACCGCTATCACTAGAAGTGAACTTCAGCTAAAGGTCGTTCTGAAGAGTTGTGTTTGCAAATAGTCTAGATCTCACGATAACCTTGAAGAACCACTACAACTAGTGTGTGTCTACAACACTAATGGTGGTGATCTTGTACTGTTTATAGGTCAAGGTTACCTTTAAGAATCGTTTTGCCTACCACTAAAGTGGTCACAAGAGCTACCGGAGTTGGAAATTGAAAGCTCAGCCAAACTTGTTCAGAAAACTACTTGTAAGTTCAAGCATCAATCCTAAGTGTGTAAGGTGAGTGGTATTGTCTCTTGAGCAGTGTATATCAACACTTGAGCAGTGTTTGTCTTCACAGATAATCCCTGTTATCCTTGCTACGCTCACTCAACTACGGTGAGATTCGTCTCACGACAGAAAAACCATCGAACCTGACAGATTTCTCAGCGAAACATAATCCACACCGACTTGTCCCTGAAGTCAAATTCTTCGCAAGGACGAGAAAAAGAATGGAAATTGATGTTAATGAAATACTTCACAATATCCGGTGTCAACCCAGTAGTGCTTTTTTTTCAATAAACACCAAACTCACAAAGAAATAAGGACACAATATCACGAGTTTGAAGTCAGAACCACCGTAATACTACCAAAAGCTTCAGTCTTGATGTCTTTTCAAACACAATCTCTTCAGCTGAATGCCAACGCGAAACATCAACCGGACGAAGCACTAACACTACAACGAGAACCGTACTGGTTACCTATCTCATCTACAGACGGCTAAACTGTGTACTTGCTACATCGGTGCTTTTGACCTCAGAGGCCTGTTTACTACTATTGGTGATCGAACTGCACTTTCCATAATCAGCCCATCTAGCCCTCGGTCATTGCCTTTCCACTGAAATTAAGGGGCTGTTAAATGGACTCCACATTAACGGGGCTGGTTAATGGACTCCACGCTACTTGCATCCACAATTGTCAGAGGTAGGCGTTGGACATTGGAGTGCAGTTCACGGGATTGGACACACACGAAGATGTGTGAAGTGTTTTGAATTTCTCTGTTGTCCTGCTGTGACGAGGTCCTGCTGTCATCGCTGTCGGACCGACCTGGTAGACAGAAAAACGAAATTGAAAGATAAGACATGTTTGGTCTGGACTTGAATGAACACATGGTTAGACCCCCAGAGAATAAAAATAATATTTTTGGTCTGAACTTGAAATAACATTCTTATGGAAAAAAAACTGCCCAAGTGATAAAATATATATTAACTTGAAATAACATTCCGATGAGACAGAACAAAGTGATACATTATACAAGTTTGGTTTGGACATGAAATGACATTCTGATTGGACAAATAAGATAGTGTTACATGATACAAGCCGAGCCTGAACTTAAGCAGTTAAATTGGAATACGACACATAGCAGGGCTATCATTATGATTGGGACAAGATTTAATGTCAGTATTGTTTTTCTGTTTTGGGGTGTCAAACAATGTTGATTTTTCTCGGACTTCAGTTTTCGGATGACATTTTTTTTCAATGCAGAATTGAAAACACATATAATTCAAACATTCACACATGAAACCACGCACACACATGGTAGCCGTCGCGATATAACCTTCGTGGTTGAAAACGACGTTAAACACCAAATAAAGAAAGAAAGAACACACATGGTAGTGCAGTTTGCAAGCATATATCCGTTGGAAATTTTACTTATTCTCTCCACGCATACACACGAAAACACATTCAGGGTAATCTGTTTTGTTCTGGGTGTCTGTGTGTTTGTCTGTCTATCACTTGATTAGCGCATTCGTGACATTCAGAGAGAGAGAGAGAGAGAGAGAGAGAGAGAGAGAGAGAGAGAGAGAGAGAGAGAGAGAGAGAGAGAGAGAACGAGCGAGAGACAGACAGATAGACAGATAGACAGACAGCCAGGCAGACAGCCAGACGGACAGACAGACATACATACAGACATATACAAAAACACAGACAGAGAGAGGGAGAGAAAGGGAGAAAGAGATGGAGAGAGAAAGAAAGTGAGAGAGATGTTGCAAGATTCTGATGCTAAGGATTCACCCCTCCCCCCTCCCCCCCTCCTCCCCGCGGTCCAACCATCTCACTCTCCTGAAAAATATACAAAAACTGGATACAACGTTGTCTTTAGCTCAACAGATTTTCACCTTAATCCCATACTAAAGTCACTGTCAAATACTCCTCGCGATCACCATATGGAAATTTAGCCACCACGAGGTCACAGCGACATACACATTGTATTCCGTAATCTCGTTACTTTGATGCTTTTTGCCACAGCTTTTGAAAAAAAATTCAGTCTTTAATTGCTCTGGGGAAGCAACTACACGGTGTAATTGTCCTAGGAAATGAGAGGTTCCGCTGATAGCATGGTAGCCACAACTGCTGCTGTAACCAATCAATTGTAACATTATATTTCGATTTTCAATTGACAACACCATTAGGGGCTCCGCTCACATAGTATGTAATTTCAGTAGGACCGACGACGCACTGCAGTTTATCCCAGCCCGCTGCACGTTGCATGAAAGGAAAACAGGCCAAGTACTCGTCATATAATCCCTATCGCGACATAAATAATATGAAGTGCGTCGTCTGTGCCGCTGAAACTGCGCAGGTACATTCTGCCCATTAACTGCACACAAACCACGGTTATTCTCCTTCTTAATAAAACACTTTTGGGGTACATTTATAAGGCGCGGCCCGCGTGTTGCATTCCGCTGTGTTCGTTGCAGCTTCACAAACATCAATTTGTGAATATTTCACCTGGTGCGCAATAGACAATTTTCGGAAATAACTCCGTCGGGTTTGTATGGGTTGTGGAAGAGTTACCTTTTCTTGCAAAACGGCAGACAAACAATAGAGGGACCAATCACTACCGAGGGGTGTGCCGAAAGCACGCGGAGACACGCATATGTTTTCGGCACCCCCCTCGCTAGTGATTGGTCCTTTCATTGTTTGGCTGCCGTTTTGCAAGAAAAGGTCACACTCTCCCACAACCCATACAAACCCGACGGAGTTATTTTCGGAATTCGTCTATTGAGTATGGATCGTTTACATGCACATCTGGTGCACATGTTTTAGCGTCGCGGTGACACAGTTTAGCCGCGTTGTTTTTGTTGGACAGTGGCAAAGAAACCCCGGTGTAACACGAAATTTTTACTCCACGAAAAATTTACTCCGGAGTAAAAATTTCGTACGAAATTCTTACTCCGAGTAAATTTTTCGTACGAGAAAAGAACTCCCCAAGGCACACAAAAATTACTCCCTCCACGAAATTTTTACTCCCCATTTTTTTACTTCCAGTAAAAATCTTGTACGCGAAAATGGGATGCGGGCGAAGGGATGATGCCATTATATGTGATTTCACGCAAACGAATGTCGCGCTACCCTCCCTCCACCCCTTCCACCACCAAGACTAACAAGGGGACAAAGGAGTATAAATTTCGTACACCTGGCATGGGAAGTTAAATGGCTCGTAGGGGAGTAACATTTGTGTACGAAATGTTTACTCGGAACTCACCTGTCGTGGGGAGTAATGTTCTCGTGTAATGGGGGAGTGCTTTTTTCGTAAAGGGAGTAACATTTTCGAACGAAATTTTTACTCCGGAGTAAAAATCTCGTGGGAGTAATTTTCT
>NC_090246.1:60270154-60275154 GCF_037325665.1 Littorina saxatilis | reverse complement strand
TGGAAGAAGAGAATTAGCTACAAACCACGGTTCAGAGAGGTTCACATAATCGCAAAACCCGTAAATCCTTAACGCCCACAAACCATATAAAAAGCAAAAAACGGAGGGGAGGGGGGAGGGGGGGGGGTCATGGTCGAAAAACGCAAATGCTATAGCATTCCCCAAAATGACCCTATAATCGTCTGTGAAGCAATTTTCGATGACTGTCACGTTGAGCTCTTGCGTGGAATTGACGAAATCAAATTTGCTCTTTTTGTGTGCGCGTCAATAATAAACTGGCACCTTGCATCCTTGCGAGCCAAAATGAAACGGGCGGGGTGTGGAGTTAGGAAAGGAGTTGAGTAAGAAAAGCAAAACGTTAAAGTTTTTTTTTGTTAGCGGGAAAGGTCCTCCTTCCCTCACAACACCCACACTCCGAACCCCGCCACCACTCTCCCTTACACATGCAGCTATAAGCAGGACGTCAGCCGGGCCCCAGCCAAAGGAAACTCCAGAATGAATGCTTCCCCGCCAATTTCATTAGGTACAATTAACTAGACGGAGAAAAGCATGTCAAGTTCTTGGAAGTGAAGCAGATTTGTGATGAAATTCGATAGATTTTACGCCAAAATTCGAGTAATTAAAAACTGCACCAATGTGGTTACATCCGGTGAATGAGAAAGGACAGATTTGGCGAGGAAGCATATTTCTAAGTCAAAAGACAAATGTTCATCACGAATTAGACTCCAAGAGTAAGACAATCATCAAAAACAAGAGGAAAACCAAAGCGGAGAAAGATGACTACCACCTGCTCCAACGTGAAGAACAAGTCGTCCTACTCAGACTCCGCACTGGACATATGGCCACAAAGCTGAAGCTAGTTCCCTCCCCCCTATGTCCGTGTGGCAAAAATCAGACAGCAGAGCACATCCTGCAGGCTTGTCCATACCACAGTGCTCTGAGGGACACCATCTGGCCAGAGGAGACAGCGCTACAAAAGAAGCTATACGGGCCCAAAGAGGACTTGGAGAGGACAGCACGTTTCGCCCTGCAGTCCGGACTGACGATCTAACAGCGAACGACAAGAAGAAGAAGACTCCAAGAGTGGACTTCGGGGTCCAACGGTCGATCAGCAGTACTTTGGGCGGGAGGGGGGATAGTCAGTATGGAGTTTATGTGAGAGAAACAAGGCCTGTCGACGTCCTATCCATAGCCGCATGTCTCCCTTACCCCCGCGCCATCACAACCAATACTTCCTGCTGGAATTTCACTTGTGTAACAATACAGCGCCCCAATAGAAAACAATTGGGTATTTTTGGATGACACAATATAAATGTTGAGTACGAAGCTGATTCCAATGCAAATAATCAAACAGTGTTGGATAAAGGATTCAATTCTGGGAAAATCTTCTGGAAGCTGTTGTTGAACAGATGTCCAAGCCAATAAAAAAAATAAAGTGGTTCACGACAATGTTCCCCAAACAGTTTTCGTCAACAGTTTTTGTCAACAAAACTACCCTTTAAGAACATAAATTACAAGCAACTTATGAAGACGCTCACAGCGATTTTGAAGGTGCATAATTTTTTTAATGTGCCTTTCTTCTCGTTTAAACCATCTCGTAGACTCCCACAGATATGTGACCCTCCACCACGGAATGAGTCACATGTCACCTTTGCATGATTTTCATATTTTTACATTTTCCTAAAGAGATTTTTATGCTCTATCCAATGGTGAAAACCATTTCAGAAAAGAGCAAAAACTGTTTGAGTTATATGCCTGTGACTAAGGTGACCCTCACAACTGTTACCAGACACTCCCGGGCCGGACTTATATTAATCCTAGCGCAGAACCGCGCGAGGTGACATGCGACTCATTTTGTGGTGGAGGGTCACATATATGAAAGCATTTGCAAGGCATAAGAGCATCCTTCCACTTGAGCACACCCTGAGCATCAACAGGCTGACTCTTTTCTGTGCAGAGTGAGACCTTTTTGTTGATTTGGTTTCGTAACTGACACCCGTGTCAAGTTACACAATTAATTGAGCGCAAAATCTCCCCTTATCACAGCATGCAGTCAGGCTGATGCTTTCAGGCATGTGTCCAAATTGAGTAAATGCTCGTATTCCATGCCAAAGCCTGGACATATCAGTTATGCTGCACGAGAAAGCCTTCACGGGAAGGAAAGTACCTTTAACCTATAAGAAAATCATAATCGAACATAACAAATAAGAACCGTGGGTCATTGGAATGCTTAATTTATGACAAAAAAAACGTCACAAAGTAGAATCGGTTTAATTTTCATTAAAACCAAAAACACAAACAAAAAAACAAAACAAAAAAAACACCACCAACAACAACAACAACAACAACAACAACACCACCACCACCACCACCAACAACAACAACAACAACAACAACAACAACAACAACAAGACAGATTAATTATTTTATGGAACGTTTAGTTATAGAACAAACCCAAAAACATTCACGAGAACGTCTACCGAATGGTCTTTGTTGTGGAAAAAAATACAGTTACGAGACAAAACAAAGACCCCAGCTGACTAGGCGTTGACCTCGACCTCTACATCATGATGGCGGGGCGAATGGGATGACGATAGGTCTCTTGATTTTTGTTAAGCATTTGAGATTCTTGACTTTGAAACATTAGCAGTCTGTCTGGTTTGGAATTCCCATTTTGATTCTAGCACTGAGTCTATATATTTTCATCCACCATTTTGTTCGTCTCCTCTTGCTCACTCACTCCGCTCTATTACATCTATTTGCCTATCTTTCAAAAACAAGCAACAAGAAGCACAATACAATTCATTGCACATAATAACAAAAAAAGTCAATACAGACAGAATAGACAACACTCGATCGAAGTTAAGACCTACACCAACCGATCACAACATCTGAAGGTCAGAAAGAAGTAGCCTATGTCTACCCGACAACAAGAAAATACCGCTAGACCAATAAGCCTCCGACGCTGACTTGACAAAATGGCTGCTTGTTAACATAGATTCCTCTATTCCGCTAAGTACGGAAAAAAAGCCCAAGGCTGCCTGAAATCAATGTTTCACGGAAATATTAAAATGTCATCGGTCAATGTCTGGAGGGCAATATAAAACTCGGGGAAATTAAACCGCTTCAAGCATTTCAGGCCCAATGCTCACGAGGGGGAAACTAGAAACTGGGCGAACGGGTCCCGCGTGCTGCTTAGCAGAGCGTACACAACGCGCCGACAAGCATCCATAATTACATTGGTCTTTATAAGTAGTACAGGATGCGTCCAAGAGGTAATGGCAAGCTAAATAGCGTGTTACGTACGGGCGTTGAACGTGTGTCTTTTCGTTCGACTAACAATAATTGGTAGGTTATCGTCAACATTGTTACCATCGTCGTCGTCGTCCTCCTCCTCCTCCTCCGCATTAACATCATCATCATCATCATCATCATTGAGAGAGAAGAGAGAGAGAGAGAGAGAGAGAGAGAGAGAGAGAGAGAGAGAGAGAGAAAGAGAGAGACAGAGAGAATTGAATTGAATTGAATTGAACTTTATTTTACAAGGATTTAGATTTAAGGCTACGCCTTTTCTTACAATCTGTCCTTGGGACGCATAGACACACAATTATATAATAAAAGAAATAAAAAAATAATAAATAAAAAATAAAAAAATAAAAATTAAAAATTAAAAAGTTAAAAAGTTAACCAACAATAGGAGGTCGGAAAACGTGATAATAAAGATGACGATGATGATGATGATGACGATAATGATGATGATAATGATGATGATGATGATAAAGATGAGGCATGAAGATCATACATATGTGGTTATTCATAAAATCAAATGCATACTATGCAGGTAATTATATATACAAGCTGGTGGCAATCGAACATGTAGCAATAGAGTAACAAAAATATGTTCAGAATATACAATGCACAGCATATTTTTGACGTAATACTAAGTTTGGTAAGTCAAAAGGCGTTAAACTACTCAGACATTAAGTGGTTTTTTACACATTTTTTAAAACTTTTTAATGACTTTAGGTGCTTAAAGGATGATGGAAGTGAATTCCAAACTGAAGTACCCGAAAAAGCAAGACTGGTCTTATACAGGTCAATTCGTGGAATTGGTGGGATCAAGTTGACCGACCCATATCTGTGGGTAGCTTTATTAAATAATGATGTAATGTAAATCGGCACTTTACCGTGATACAATTTATGCATGAAAATGGCTTTGTTTAACTTGAGATGCTTTTCCAGTGGAAGAAAGTTAAGCATTTTTAATTTCATATCTGTTGAGGCATTATCCTTTACGATGAGTTTGGCCGAGCGACGATAGAGAGAGTCTAACTTTTTCAAGTGGACATCACTGCTGCCATCCCAGAGCGTCGAAACATAATTAATGTGAGGCATTACATGAGCATGGTGGAACATTTCCAGAGTCCTTCTGTCGGTATATAGCTTTAACTTGGATAGGAGGAAAACGTTCTTGGCTACTTTCTTGCAAATATGCTGTATTTGTGCCTGCCACTTGAATTCACAATCAAGAATTACCCCTAAAACGCGATGCTGTTGAACTTGTTCAATTGATTGCGTACCAATAGTAAGATTTAGTTTGAGTGGAGAAATCTGATGTTTTTGTCTGGTTGCAATTACCATACTTTTAGTTTTTATTGGATGGACAAGCATAGCATTAGCACTACACCAGTTATTTACATCGTTTAAAGCTGTTTGAAGGGAGGACTCTATTACTGTAACAGACTTTCCACTTGAGTGAAGAGAAGAATCGTCAGCAAAAAAATCACTTCTTACATTACTGTCAGAAATGTGCAGTGGCAGATCATTGATATACAGACAGAACAAGATCGGCCCAAGCACTGACCCTTGAGGCACCCCGCATTTCACAGTCTCCTCAGTAGATATTTTACAGTTTAGGGCAGTATATTGAGATCTGTCCTGTAAATAGGAAGCAAAAAAGTTACACACTGAACTGTTTCTGAGATACAACTGTAATTTCT
>NC_090246.1:60257654-60260154 GCF_037325665.1 Littorina saxatilis | reverse complement strand
GAACATGGGGTAGGGGCTGGGGTGGGGTGGGGACGATGATGGTGAGCGAGGGCGGATAGGGGGTGATACGGCGTCAAGGGAGAAAGGGTGTCTGCGTGGGAGGTGTATGTGTTTGTGTGTGTGTGTATCTGTGTGTCTGTGTGTCTGTGTGTGTGCGTCTGCGGGGAGGTGTGTGCGAAAGGTGTCTGCATGGGAGGTGTGACTGCGGTCGGTACATTACACCACTGTTTGTTCAAGGCCCGGCCCCATACGATGAATAGGATAATGGTGTAACGAATGGTACAAAAGCTCGTTATTGGTCATTCAGGACGAATCGATCACTGATGCACTCTCGTATGCACAGACCGCCAAGGTGCATGCTGACTCAAAGAGAGAGAGAGAGAGAGAGAGAGAGAGAGAGAGAGAGAGAGAGAGAGAGAGAGAGAGAGAGAGAGAGAGAGAGAGAGAGAGAGACAAAGAGAGAGAGAGAGGGGGGGTGGGGAGAGAGAGAGAGAGAGGGGGGAGAGAGAGACGGGGGGGAAGAGAGAGAGAGAGAGAGAGAGAGAGAGAGAGAGAGAGAGAGAGAGAGAGAGAGAGAGAGAGAGAAAAGTGGAGGGGGTTGCAAAAAGAACAACATAATTTGTTGTTGGCCATTCCGGAAGAAGCGATATCTATGCACACTGACATGCATATATATATTCATACCGACGACTAGACACACGTAGGATGGAGGGGGGGGGGGTGTAACCCGGGGTACAGTAAGGTGCAAAAGTGCGTTACTGGTCATTGAGAAGAAGAAAACAATCTCCATGCATGTGCATGTCTATATGTTGCCGAGCTCGGGCATACCAAATCATCGAAATGAATAGTGTTGCAGTGTCTGTATTTCTGCTTGTCTGCCTTTCTGTCCTTAAAGAAAAATGCACAAGTACACTATTCCAGCTGTTAATTGCAAAGGACTGTAAGGTAGATTAAAATCACGGATGTAGGTCACGTTAATTGTGTCAATTACATAGGGGTAAAATATGGAAACCATATGCACAGTAATTCCTAGAAAGACTATAAAAGGAGGATTTAAAAACACGCTGAGTAGGATGAAAGTAGAAATTACCTGTAAGAAATAACCTTTGAAACATTCAAGAGAAACCAGCTCACCGCAAGAGTTACACCAACACAAGAAAAGAAAACAACATTGTACGCGTTTAATTCTTACCACACGCACACATGATTCACACAAATATCATATTATTTGTTTTTCTTTAAAATAAAAACCTTGTTTTCTACGATCGCACTTTAAGAGATTTTGTTCGTGGAAGAAAACCGTGATCTTTTTGCCCTCATGAAGGTATCTTTCGATATTTCAGTCTCCAAATGCAATATTAACAGTATTTTATATATTTCTTACCAAATTCACAACTTGAACACACACACACAGCCCTGCAAACGAAGATATAAACAACAAAATTCCTACGAATAACCAATGTAATAACATAAAAATAATCTTTTCATTTAGACCGCACTCAGAAGATGGATTTTTTTTCATGAAGGGGCAAGTGTGCAAAATCAGGCCATCATTAGCATGATAATGATGGTCATTATTTGAAGCCTAAGTGGACCAACATCACGTAGGATTTTCCACCCACGGTAGCCAGTTGTTGCAGACAGCAAAGAGCAGAAAAGAGGGGTCGATACAAAACCAGCCAGACGTAATGATGGCCAGTGAGGATGCAATATATCATCGGTGATGGTCCTTCGATTGACGCTGCGCAGAGAGAGAGGGAAAATGGGAGGGAGAGAGAGAGAGAGAGAGAGAGAGAGAGAGAGAGAGAGAGAGAGAGAGAGAGAGAGAGAGAGAGAGATGGAGAGAGAGAGTTAGAGAGAGAGATAGAGGGATAAATGGAGCGAGAGAGAGGGAGAGAGAGAGGGAGAGATGGAGATGAAGAGAGAGGGAGAGAGAGGGAGGGAGAGATAGAGAGAGAGAGAGAGAGAGAGTGAGAGAGAGAAAGAGAGAGAGATGAAGAGAAAGAGAGAGAGAAAGAGAGAGAGAGGGATAGATGGAGAGAGAGAGGGAGAGATGGAGAGAGAGAGAGAGGGAGAGAGAGAGAGATGGAGAGAGAGAGGGAGAGATGGAGAGAGAGAGAGAGAGAGAGAGAGGGAGAGATGGAGAGAGAGAGAGGGGGGGAGAGATAGACAGAGAGAGAGATGGAGAGAGAGGGAGAGATGGAGAGAGAGGGAGAGATGGAGAGAGAGAGATGGAGAGAGAGGAAGAGATGGAGAGAGAGAGAGGGAGAGATGGAGAGAGAGAGTGAGAGAGAGGGGGGGTGGGGGAGAGATGGACAGAGAGAGAGAGAGAGAGAGAGATGGAGTGTGTGTGTGTGTGTGTGTGTATGTGTGTGTGTGTGTGTGTATGTGTGTGTGTGTGAGAGAGAGAGAGAGAGAGTGTGTGTGCTTGCCTGTCTCACTTTACTCTAGCGCTATCTCTGTCTCTTGGTTCTGTCTATGTTCTCGTGCCTTTGACGTC
>NC_090246.1:60226255-60257454 GCF_037325665.1 Littorina saxatilis | reverse complement strand
GTCTCTCTCTCTCTCTCCTCTCTCTCTCTCTCTCTCTCTCTCTCTCTCTCTCTCTCTCTCTCTCTCTCTCTCTCTCTCTCTCTCTCTCTCTCTTTCTTCCTTTTCGTATTAAAGCAAACATTGGAAAGCCATTATCCCTCCCCGGTATATTGCATTAACAAAATGTCCCTTTGCACGAGATAAGCAAAAGATGTAACAACGTTTAACACGCACGGCCGAGGGTTACACAAGTTAATTAGTATATTATGCAGAGACTCTCATGTTGGTGTACCCTACAACAATAGTTTTATTAGAAAAATATGAGTTGCAGGCTTGTTTGGAAAATTGCAACTTGAAATAAGAACAATAACAACAACAACAACAACGAGAACAACAACAACAACAAGCGAAGATGTATGCCTAACACTTAAGCCTTCCGTTTATATGGAGTTGAGCTGCATGACTCTCTGCAAGAAAAAGGTCAATTGATGACAATGAACTCATTAATCAATGTGACAAAAATCATTGATGGCGCTAATATTTTTTCAAACTGGTACACAAACTTTTATGATGAAAACTATCCAGAAAAAAAAGGTAGGCTGGTCATTGGAACCAGTAAGAGTCCAACTCAGAGTACTGGTTTTGTTCAAATTGTTGTTTTACCAGCGAAAAAAACCGGTAGTTCTACAAATCAACCGGTAGGTTATACCGGCAGCCAATTATTTTCCGGTATTTTCTCATTTCAACCGGTAAAATTCCGGTAATTACCGGTTAACGCCAATACTGAAAAATATTTCGTGCATTTACAACACTTACAGTGTATTTACAAAACAAGAATGTATAATGTTTACGATACAGTGCACGACAATGTTGCAAAACCATGACAACAGGCGGTCTCCGTTACAAACAAAAAAGTCGCGTAAGGCGAAAATACAACATTTAGTCAAGCTCAGTCGAACTCACAGAATGAAACTGAACGCTCGTGGCAAAGGCAGTGAAATTAACAATCCAGAAAAGCGGGGTAGCGATTGTGCTTTTCTATATCTCTATTCTTTTTAACTCTCTGAACGTGTTTTTAATCCAAACATATCATATCTATATGTTTTTGGAATCAGGAACGGACAAGGAATAGGATGAAATTATTTTTAAATCGATTTTGGAAATCTAATTTTAATCATAATTTTTATATTTCTAATTTTCAGAGCTTGTTTTTAATCCGAATATAACATATTTATATGTTTTGTGAATCAGAAAATGATGAAAAATACGATAAACGTAATTTTGGATCGTTTTATAAAAAAAATTATTTTCAGTACAATTAATTTTTCAGATTTTTAATGACCAAAGTCATTAATTAATTTGTAAGCCTCCAAGCTGAAATGCAATACCAAAGTCCGGCCTTCGTCGAAGATTGCTTGGCCAAAATTTCAATCAATTTTTACATAATGCCGGATATGACGTCATAAAAGACATTTATCCAAAAAATGAAAAAAATATCTGGGGATATCATACCCAGGAACTCTCATGAAAATTTCATAAAGATCTGTCCAGTAGTTTACTCTGAATAGCTCTACACACACACACAGACACACACACACAGACACAGACACACACACACACACACACACACACACACACACACACACACACACACACACACACACACACACACACACACACACACACACATATACACCACGACCCTCGTCTCGATTCCCCCCTCTATGTTAAAACATTTAGTCAAAACTTTTGACTAAATGTAAAAAGCAAAAAGACTTTGCCATGAGAATTAACATGCCAAGACGCTGGGACAGATGAGACGGTGAAAGAATAACAAAGAAGAAAATGATGAAGAAGGGAGGAGGGGTGGGTGGGGGGGGGGGGAGGGGAGGGGGGAAAGTGTGTGGGGATGTAAACTAGTCCGCCATTTCACATCCTCTCTCTGGCCGTGCCCAGGGGATTTCAGTTTTGATCTTCAATCTGACGTGCAGCCTAATTGGGTCACAGACAAAGCTTATAAAGAAAACGTCGGAGGCTGAGTGGTGGCACTGAAAGAAGATTTTCGGAGAAGTCAGAGTTTTTAAAGTTACACTGCCCACCCGCAAATATGTTTCTATCTTCAAAGACTTTCGGAGAAGTCTTTTTTTTAAATTTAATTTTGTCTGTGTGTACATTTTCACTGTCCGCTAACAAAAATGTTTCAATTCTTCAACGTTTTTTGTTTTTTTTAGAGAAGTCAGGTTTGGTTAACGTTTCTCTGTAAAACGACAAAACAGTTTCCATTCTTCAAAACTGTTAGGTTAAAAAAAGCATGACAAAAATACCGGTGCGTGCACAGTACAGAACAGCACACGCTTGCGCAATATTGCAAAGGAACACGAATAGGCGGTCTCCGTTACGGATTAAAAAACAACATTTTGCATTCGTAAAGCTGTTTGATGTTTTTTTTTCTCTGGGAAGTGTCTGCTTTCCGCCAAAGACAAGAAAAACAAACATATTTATGATTTTACTTAAAGGCACAGTAAGCCTCCGGTAAACCATCACAGATACTGTCAGGCTTTTACACACAGTACAAACACCCTTCCATTTGAACGCTCACCAAACGGGAACATCCTTGGTGCTCTACGTAAAGAGCGAGCAATTTTCAAAGAATTTATTTTTGCGTGGTTTATCTTACCCCTGAGCCATCGTGAACCCGTGTGATCCAGTTTCCCTTTTTCACAATGCAGTCGTCAGTTTGTAATTTGAACGCGGCTCGCTGTGAGCTTATCTGCAATAGCACGTTATTATGTACCTCTGACTTGTCACGAAACAAACGAATGTGGTTCATAGGAACTCGAGCGATGGCTTTTGACTGCCTATAAACCGTCGTCTGCTACGAAACCACGACCTTGCGTGACCCTGCTTCCGGGCTTTTCTTTTTTCAAACTTTCAAAACTTCGAATTATACTGATCTTGTCTTGATGAAAAAATAATTCTTTTATGATTTAAGAATGTTTGTGTAAGAAGCTGTCAATTTATTATTTAGATTTTAAAAGTTAGGTCTAGCGCCAAAACGCACAATCATCGCTCAACGGCTATTGCCAGTTGAAGGGAAGTAACTCATTTTTGACCTGAGTTCAGGATGGGTCCGATTGAGATGGTCTCAATCCGAAAAATTAATTCTTTGACAATTGCTCGCTCTTTACGTAGGGCACCTAGGATGTTCCCGTTCGGTGAGTGTTCAAATGGAAGGGTGTTTGTACTGTGTGTAAAAGCCTGACAGTATCTGTGATGGTTTACGGGAGGCGTACTGTGCCTTTAAAATTGTTTCGTGTTACTCTTTGCGTATTTTATTTTTGATCTGACGTTATCAAGGGCGTTTGTCTGAAAAACAAAACACACAAAAATGTCAGAATAATGCTGCTAAAGCCGACTATCAAGGCGAACTGTTATTGAATCTTGAAATACATTAGGCTTTTGCTGATATCTGGTTTCAGGCAATTAACACAAATCCATTTACGTATCAATCTCTACATATGTTATTGTATTAGAGACGTTTCTCTGAAGAATGAGATGTCAACACCATACTGGTAAAGCCGCTTCGTTCTTGATATGTTAATATCTGGTTTCACACACTTTACACACAAAAACATGTATCAGTTTATTTAAAGCCATTTTCTGCGTGTGGTTTTTTTTTTTTTTTTATCAAGGGCGTTTCTCTGAAGAACGAGAAACAAAAGATGCATAGATAATGTTGCTAAAGCCGACTATCACAGCAACTGAATCTTGATTTTTTTCCTGGCCAATATCTGGTTACGGGCAATTAACGTGAATGCATTTATTATTTGATTCAATGTGTTGTGTATCATTCTATGCGTACTACTGCTGCGCATTACAAGGAAAAGTAAATTATTTTCAAGGTCGTTTCTGTGCAAAACGAGAAGAACAATATGTCAAAATGACGCCGTCAAAGACTTCCCTCCAGGCAATCCTTTATCGCATCTTGCAAGTCTTGTTTACAACTGATATCCCCTTTTAGGCAAGTAGCGGGAATGCATTTTCATTTTGTTCTCTCATAAGTTTAATAATTTTATTATACAAGTGGAATATTATCAAGAACGTTTCTCTTCAAGACAAGAAAATAAAAATGTTAAACTTACGCTGCTGACGACGACGTCTCTCCAAGCAATCCTATATTGCACCTTGCAACTTAGATGGATGTTTGAAGAGCTAAGTTACACAAATGCATTTGTTCTTTCATTCAATGCCTTACAATCATTCTCTGCATATTGCTGCAGCAGATTTTTATCTAAACGTAAAACATTGCCAATGAAGTTTTTCTTCCACACAAGAAACAGAACAGCCATAGTTATGCTGCTGATTCTGCCTCCTATGTCAATCTGTTATCGAACCTTGCTATTGTTGCGGCTGGTATCTGGTTTCAAGCACCCAGCGCGAATGTATTCGTCGTTTTATTCTATGCTTTACGTATCATTCTATGGTATTGCTGTAACATACTTTCATCGAAAAGTAAAATATTTAATAATATCAAGGACGTTTCTCTGGATCGAAGGAAAAGAAAATTAATAAAACATGTCACAGTTGCGCCGCTGAAGCCACCTGTCATGTCGATCTGTTATTAAATCTTAGAAATCTTGTGAAAACCGTGAAGGGGTCTTGCAATCGTCAGGTTGCCAAGCAGCATGCTTATCTCTTCAGGTATTACACAATCATGTCATTCAAGCTCTGTTGTTGTAGAGGCGAGGTACCGACTCGCCCCCGCCCATCTCGCCGCCGCTTTGTAGTCGCCGACTTCACGGTCTACTTGCTTTAAAACTGTCAAGGGTGCCATCTCGCCCCCGCAAGCAGTGCCAACTCGCCCCCGTGTATTCCATGAGATGAAGATGACGTTTCTCGTGCAAAACAGGTTATACAAAATAACACGTTAACCTGAGTTTGTCCTGAGTTTACCGTATCCCATGCGATAAAGTTGACTTTTGACGTTTCTCGTGCAAAACAGGTTAAAAAAAATGGACACGTTTACCTGAGTTTTTCCTGAGTTTACCTGATTTCTGTTCTGTGAAAGTCACTTCACAACCATGGCTCTCCGGGTCGCGACCACCAGTCGGGAAGAACATTTATTGTTGACAACGAGTTCCAGTTTAGAATTGACAAAAAGACCGGAGAAAAAATGCATGGCAATTGATATTTCTCATCACCTGTAGGACTCGCATTTTTAATTAACGTTACTTTTTACAGTATATGTGTGCAATTTAAATTATCGTTACCCGTGTAATCTTTGTGGCAAATGCAGTCACCTGTTGGACTTGCACATTCGCATTTTTGTGTTTGTGTGTGTGTGTGTTAGTGTGTGTGTGTGTGTGTGTGTGTGTGTGTGTGTGTGTGTATGTGTGTGTGTGTGTGTGTGTGTGTGTGTGTGTGTGTGTGTGTGTGTGTGTGTGTGTGTGTGTGTTGGCGGCGAGATGGGAGGGGGCGAATCGCCTCTCTTGAAAAACTCAAAATAATTGGCGGCGAGATGGGAAGCGGCGAGTTCGGAAGCGGCGAGATGGGAAGCGGCGAGATGGGAAGCGGCGAATGGGGACGTCACCGTTAGAGACACTTGTTGCCGAGACAACCAATTTATTTCTTCTTCCTTTGCGAACACTAACCGTCAAGACAATGGCACAAGCAAGTCTTGTTAACCTTTTTTTTTTGTAAGACAGCGGATGTTTACGAGTATGGCAAGACAAAAACCAAAAACTGTAAAACAAACATGTGGATGAATCTTTCTGGATTTAGTGATAGACATGTTGCAACAATTAGAGTTTTGGTTGTTAACAAGTTAGAGATGAAGACGGACACGGAATAACAATGAGAATTTGATGACACTTTAAACTTTTGAGATGTCCGGCTTATAGTGGAATATGCGATTTCGTTCTCCGACAATACAGGGGTATTTTTTTTAAATGTATAAATATATGGTATTACTGCGCATGGTTTAACATCGGAAATCATTCCCAGTGGCAGGAAATAAACTTTGTCTCTCGCTTTGAACGCGGATATAATTGTCTGATTTGTAAAGAAGAAAAGAGAGAGTAAGAGAGAAGAAAAGAGAGCGAGAGAGAATGTGTGGTTGTGTGTGTGTATGTGTGTGTGTGGTTGTATGTGTAAGTGCTCATGTGTGTGTGTGTGTGTGTGTGTGTGTGTGTGTGTGTGTGTGTGTGTGTGTGTGTGTGTGTGTGTGTGTGTGTGTGTGTGTGTGTTCGAATGTTCTATGTCAGATTTTAAAATGATTGCATGTTGTGTCTTGATTGAAAACAAGGACAAAACCAGAAAATGCGTTTTATGCAAATTATATTTATTTAGCGTTTGTCACAAAGACAATGTGTCCGCACTTTCTCGGCCGCAGTGTATCGGCCAGCCTATGTATGCTATACCAGTCTTGGGGGAAAATACAGGGCATTCAGTTTCATGAAATCACTATGTTAGGCTTACTGATTGGCTAAATGTATTCATTTCGTTTGCGCAATTTGTTGGCTTGCTTTTATTTTAGATGGCATTTGCAACCGGTTCTTCAAACATCGGGCTCAACTCAAAAATACTTTAGAGAAAAGGTCTAAATAGGTATGCATACTCTCTTTTTCAAAGGTAAGCCACCTTTAACCCTGTGTCCTTCATGATGGAGAAACGGCTACGATGCAATCAGCGCAATGATTGGCTCACACTGTACTTCCCTTTTCATGGGATGGCGTGGGTCCACAGAAAGAAAGAGTTGCAGACATATCGATTGCAAGTGCATGACACTTGGCGACAGATAGTGATGGAGGGTTGGTCGATTTTCTATTTACCTATCACAGCACCACCGCCACCCCCCCCCCCCCCCCCACCTCAACCCACCCCCATCCCCTTCCAAACTGCTTCATTATCTACTAGGCCGTCTGGTGTGGTTTGGCTCTTTCGCTTTTCTTGTTTTGTTCTTGTGTTTTTTGTTTCGTTTTTGATTCCGGGCGAGGGGGCGAGGGGGGGGGGGGGGGGGGGGCTCATTTCGCACTTGTCTTTATGTGGCTAAGACTTTGGCTTATTTGAATACATGATCATGAAGGAGGAGGAGGAGAAAGGGGAGGAGGACGAGGAAGAGGACGAGGAGGAAGAGGAGGACGACAACAACAACGACAACGACAACGACGACGACGACGACGACGACGAACAAGAAGGAAAAGAAGACAAAACCGAGTACATCAAAAATGGGTCGAGTACAAGTCAAGAAGACAAATAGGAAAGAGGTCCAAACAGGGCTGGTCGCTACGGGTAAAACAAAAAGAGGTCTTCTTCAGAGGCCGATTGGGAGGGTAACTGACGCCGCTGGATTTGATCTTGTTATGGATGTCCAGGTCTCGCAGATGAATTCCCCGCTCCCTCCATTCGGGTCGATGAGCGAAACAGGCGGAAACCTAGCCTAGTCACGCACACACAGGTTTCACTTACCATAAATCGCAGGCACTAAAAACGCAAGAAAGCAAAGGGTATTGTTTCCACTGGATTTTCACAGATCGACTTGACGTTTCTCGTCACGTTGTTACATGCTGTTTTTATTTCATTTCTGCACGTTTTGAAAACTGATGCTGATTGGGCGTTAACATTTGAATGTCATTCCTTGAAAACTGTTTGAAACAAAGTGAAATTCACTAAAGTAAAACGTTTAAAGTAATATACAGTTTTAAAATAAATTTCCAGAATGAAATCGATGAAAATAAATGAATAGAAACTAAACAGGACTGTGGGCACGGCTGGTAAGACCGACCATGCAGATTCGGATTGTTCAGTTACTGATCTCATCACCTCTGTTATCATTATGTACACTGTACTCTTGAAATGTCTTGCTCTAAAAATAAATCAAAAATAACGTGTACATTTCCTTTAAAGGCATACTAACGCACTCCCGTGTTTACAAAGTGTAGTTTGCCCACAATCGATGTCAAACGCACCATAAGACCATATAATGACGATACGTCACCATGCGCGGACCATAATACATGCATTACAGCTTGTTCTAGCCTCTGAAAAAGTGAGGATGTCAACAAAGCCGCGGTGTTCTCTCCCTTGCATCAACGTTACATGTGTTGCCAAATCTATAAATAGGACGATCCAGATCAAAATGAAAATTCAAATATCTCAACATTTAAGGGGTCCTAGACCACAATATTTTGCAGGGAACTTAATTTAGTCTGTCTCCAGCTGTTGGTAAAGCAATTAGCGTGTATAGTCATCGAGTACATATGGCTTTAACACGGACGAAAGAAAGAAAGAAAGAAAGAAACAAGTCGCGTAAGGCGAAATTACAACATTTAGTCAAGCTGTCGAACTAACTGAATGAAACTGAACTCACTGCATTTTTACAGCAAGAGCGTATACTAGTAGCATCGTCAGTCCACCGCTCGATGCAATGGCAGTGAAATTGACAAGAAGAGCGGGGTAGTAGTTGCGCTGAGAAGGATAGCACGCTTTTCTTTATCTCTATTCTTTTTAACTTTCTGAGCGTGTTTTTAATCCAAACATATCACATCTATTATGTTTTTGGAATCAGGAACCCACAAGGAATAAGATGAAATTGTTTTTAAATCGATTTCGGAAATTTTATTTTAATAATAATATTTGTATTTTTAATTTTCAGAGCTTGTTTTTAATCCAAATATAACATATTTATATGTTTTTGGAATCAGAAAATGATGAAGAATAAGATAAACGTAAATTTGGATCGTTTTAAATACAAATGGTTTTTTTTACAATTTTCAGATTTTTAATGACCAAAGTCATTAATTAATTTTTAAGCCACCAAGCTGAAATGCAATACCAAAGTCCGGCTTTCGTCGAAGATTGCTGGGCCAAAATTTCAATCAATTTGATTGAAAAATGAGGGAGTGACAGTGCCGCCTCAACTTTTACAAAAAGCCGGATATGACGTCATCAAAGATATTTATCGAAAAAAAAAAACGTCCGGGGATATCATTCCCAGGAACTCTCACGTCAAATTTCATAAAGATCGGTCCAGTAGTTTGGTCTGAATCGCTCTACACACACACACAGACAGACAGACACACATACACACACACACACACACACACACACACACACACACACACATACACCACACACACACACACACACACACACACACACACACACACACTCACACACACACACACATACACCACGACCCTCGTCTCGATTCCCCCCTCTACGTTAAAACATTTAGTCAAAACTTGACTAAATGTAAAAAGAAATAAAATATTTAGTCAAAACTTGACTAAATATAAAAAAGAAAGAAAGAAAGAAAGAAAGAAAGAAAGAAAAAAATAAATAAATAAATCTAACAGGTCATTGTAAAGTAGAGCGGAACCAACACATGCCCCTTGGCATCGACTCTGCTCGTTGGTCGATACAAAAATCACATACATTTAGTTTTTGATTGTGTTCAACACATAATTCGGTGAAAGAATATTTGGTAACAGGCTCTCGACTATTACTGACGTTGCACATTATCAGAAATAAATCTGCAACAACATAAACGAACAAACAAACAAACAAACAAACAAACAAACAAACAAACAAACAAACAAACAAACAAACTAACTAACAAAAGCTAGCACACAAGGAAAATGCTCTGGTTATTGTTTGTACAGAATGTTGTTCCATTAGCTCGTTCAGTGCGTCGGGAGTATTCAAGATCAAATTTGATGGATATTGCGTCAAATGGAAAACGATGCCCGCAACCTCCCCCTTTTCTTCAACACAGAAGAAACAAGTCGCGTAAGGCGAAAATACAATATTTAGTCAAGTAGCTGTCGAACTCACAGAATGAAACTGAACGCAATGCCATTTTTCAGCAAGACCGTATACTCGTAGCATCGTCAGTCCACCGCTCATGGCAAAGGCAGTGAAATTGACAAGAAGAGCGGGGTAGTAGTTGCGCTAAGAAGGATAGCACGCTTTTCTGTACCTCTCTTTGTTTTAACTTTCTGAGCGTGTTTTTAATCCAAACATATCATATCTATATGTTTTTGGAATCAGGAACCGACAAGGAATAAGATGAAAGTGTTTTAAAATTGATTTGGACAATTTAATTTTGATAATAATTTTTATATATTTAATTTTCAGAGCTTGGTTTTAATCCGAATATAACATATTTATATGTTTTTGGAATCAGCAAATGATGGAGAATAAGATAAACGTAAATTTGGATCGTTTTATACATTTCTATTTTTTTTTACAATTTTCAGATTTTTAATGACCAAAGTCATTAATTAATTTTTAAGCCACCAAGCTGAAATGCAATACCGAAGTCCGGGCTTCGTCGAAGATTACTTGACCAAAATTTGAACCAATTTGGTTGAAAAATGAGGGCGTGACAGTGCCGCCTCAACTTTCACGAAAAGCCGGATATGACGTCATCAAAGACATTTATCAAAAAAATGAAAAAAACGTTCGGGGATTTCATACCCAGGAACTCTCATGTCAAATTTCATAAAGATCGGTCGAGTAGTTTAGTCTGAATCGCTCTACACACACACACACACACACACACAGACACACAGACACACAGACACACGCACATACACCACGACCCTCGTTTCGATTCCCCCTCGATGTTAAAATATTTAGTCAAAACTTGACTAAATATAAAAACGATTTAAGAAAAAGTCGAACAGGTGATAGTGCATCTTCTCATCATAAAGTACAACTGAATTAATCCAAAAGCACATGTCGTTACGGGATATAATTAGGCGAAGGGCACCCGTGAATCACTAAAACTTGCAAATAATCAAGAGGAAATGTGGAATAACAACGAACGAAATACGATGACAAAAAAAAAGGAGATAAAAGCGACCAACCAAGGAAGATTATTTGGTCTAGTTTGTAGAGTATGTTGCTCCATTAGTTTGTCCGTTACACTGATGGTTTTCGAGGACAAATGGATGGCTGTTTTGTCTAATGGAAAATGATGGCAGCAACTTCTTCCTTTCTTGCTTGATTACTGATAGTTCTTCTGCTCCCCAGCACACCCGGCGGGGAACTGCACGACAAATTGTTCTTCAGGCTTCAACACCATCAAGTCAAGCGAACTCCCTGATAAATGGCCAAGGGAGAGAAGAGCCTTCTGCAGTATCCTTGCGAGTGCTCTCCCTCAAATTACTTTGACAGAAGATTAAAGAAAAATCAATGAATGAAAAGTTGTCTGAAAAGGCGGTTCTTCTTCCTCTTTTCCGCTATTATGTTGAAATGAGGTTTTTGATCAGGTAGGTTGGGCTGGGAATTGGGTGGGGTGGGGTGAGAGTAGTTGGAGGAGGAGGAGGGAGTCTCGTCACCACTAAATATCAAGAGAGTGGATATGTTTAGTGTTTAGGGGCGATGACTAAAGAAATTGTTAAACCTCACTGAAATCGAGTATCATTGAATCCAGATATTTTCGAACGACACTGCTCGTGTGGGTTTGTTTTGTTTCTTTTTTTAATTTAAAGATAAAGCTTCTTTTTTTAGATTTTTTTCTGTACATCTGAGAGGATGTTCTTTTCTACTCAAAAAGTTGTTCGTGCACATGTTCCAAGCAAAAAGCTATAAAGGTCATCAAGGCCAATGTTTCAGGGTAAACCACACGATCTGTATCAACCTTCCAACTGCGTGACAAACCCAATCCTTCGAGAGTATTCAAAAAATATATATATAAATGTTGTCTGCATAATGATGTAGCATATCCATTTGCAAGCCTTCTGCAACGTTACGTTTCCTCATTTACCTGTGTTATTCCTACGTATGTTTTTTCTCAAACTTATTCTTTAGTATTTTTAATAGCGGGCGCTAAACAGTAGGTTTCAAATAAACTAATTGCTATAGAATATGACAACAGCAAAACAGAGAGATAGAAACAGAGACAGAGACAGAGACAGAGACAGAGGGACATAGAGGCAGAGATAGGCAGGGGAAAAGATATAGAGAGAGAATGTCCAAACATAAAGAGAGACAGAGAGAGAATGTCCAAACATAGAGAGACAGAGAGGCAGAGAGAGGGAGGGAGGGAGAAAGACAGAGAGAGAGAGAATGTCCAAACATAGAGACAGAGAGGCAGAAAGGGGGAGGGGGGGAGAGAAAGATAGAGAGAGAGAATGTCCAAACATAGACAGAGACAGAGACAACAGAGAGACTGAAAACACGTTTGATTTCACATTCACTCACACGCGGTAAACACACACAATCCAATGCATTGTTTCTACATCTGTTGGCGGCAACACCAATAAATCAAGTCGTTTTCAATCATCACGACATAAAAGCCAGCGTTTTTTACGACACAGAAACACGTTGCCTATAGCCCAGCGACAGCCTTTCACGTAAATGATAATTCCGGTTTGAATTATGAATGCCGCACCTTGCTGGAACCACAGCGTCAAAAAAGTGCGAGAAAGAGAGTGAGCATCGACCCATGCGTGTTGGGAGAGAGACACAATCCAAACAGCCTGGAAACATTGTGTGTAGAACCACACAGCAAACACTACCGGACCCGCCTGGCCGGATAAGAGTGACATGAATTTTGAACCTTACTTAGTTACTCAGCCACCTGACGGGGGGTGGGGAGAGAGAGGGAGAGAGAGAGTGAGAGAGAGCGAGAGAGAGAGAGAGAGAGAGAGAGAGAGAGAGAGAGAGAGAGAGAGAAAGAGAGAGAGACAGAGAGACAGAGAGACAGAGACAGAGACAGAGAGACAGAGAGCCGGAGAGAGACAGAGAGAGAGAGAGACAGAGACAGAGACAGAGAGACAAAGACAGAGAGACAGAGAAAGCAGAGACAGAGACAGAAAGGCAGAGACAGAGGCAGAGAGAGACAGACAGACAGACAGACAGACAGACAGACAGACAGACAGACTCTCTCCGTATCTCTCTCTCTCTCTCTCTCTCTCTCTCTCTCTCTCTCTCTCTCTCTCTCTCTCTCTCTCTCTCTCCCACCCTTCCTGTATCTCTTTCCCTCACTCTTTTTCTTTTATATTCCCCTCTCTGTCGGTGACTACTCTCTCTCTCTCTCTCTCTCTCTCTCTCTCTCTCTCTCTCTCTCTCTCTCTCTCTCTCTCTCTCTCTCTCTCTCTCTCTCTCTCTCTCTTTCTCTCTGTTTGTTGTTTGCTTGTTAGTCGTGTGTGTGTGTGTGTGTGTGTGTGTGTGTGTGTGTGTGTGTGTGTGTGTGTGTGTGTGTGTGTGTGTGTTGTTTTTTCTATTTTACTTTCTTTTCTTTATTACCTCTCTTCTTTATTGTGGTCTTTCTAACTTTTATCCGTATTCATGTTTGTTTCCATGTAATAGTGGTTGCATTTAGCATTTTTCATCTATCCCATTTGTATTCTTCTTTAGAGGATATTATATGTTTTGTATTTGTTTAAGGACTGGTTGTTAGACAAGGAATGTGCCTTAAACCTTTATCCTTGTAAAATAAAGATCGTTCGTTCGTTCGTTCTCTCTCACTCTCTCAGTATGGTTGGAAACAGTTTTGCGTGACTTAAGGTCGCGGAATAGAATCCGGCCCGGGTTGGACACGGGTCAACTGTTTCTGCAGACCCAGAGACGGTATCCATGTCCCATCCTCGTGTCACCACGGCCACGGGGCGATTTTCTTGACCCCGTTAAGGTAAATGCTTGTTTTTTAACAGAAAATCACACACAGCACATTTCAGTCGTGCACAGAAGCATGATGAACTTTGCAGAATTCTTCCAGAGGTACACAACTGTGCCATGAGCTGAGCTCTCATTAGTCTCGTTCCCGGCATCAGTAATACTCTCTGCAAGCGGTCTTGAAGTCCGAGCATCCGAACAAGCAAAGGCGTGCGTCCAATCATAGTTATTACACTTCAGATCATACCCAACGGCCGAAAGTTCTACTTCAGACTTAACTCAAGACCTTACCCTGGAGAAGGAGTTCGAGAAGGCAGCGGAGTTCATGTCGCACACGGTGTAGCGGCGTATGAGAAGAAGGGAGAACTCGTCTGCCAGAAAATCCTTCAGACAAGAGACGCAAAAGCCTATTAGGGTATTGACGCGCTTAAGCAAGCAACTTCACGCGCCACACTGACGGTGCAATCCTCTCGTATGTCTCCTATGCATCAAGTCGCTTTGACATTTTAGGTCTTGGAGATTTTGGAGCGCATACTGTTATACTCTTTGACGTTTCTTCTTTCCTGTCCGACGTTTTGGCCATCTCTGCGTGTTGTGATCTGCCAGTAAGCCGTCTGGCCCTGTGTCGCCTTGAATATTATAAGTGAGATTGTCTGAAGCCCAGCCTCTACTTGTCAAGAAGACCTTCTGCGTCTTGTTGTTGCGTTGCGGTACGTTCGGATCAAACTTTGTTGTATGAAATATCATACCAAGCTTGAGCTCCAAAGTACGAATTACTACGTAACTCTGACAAAAGCTTATTTGTGACCCTCCACCACGGAATGAGTCGCATGTCACCTTTGCATGATTTTCATATTTTTACATTTTCCTAAAGAGTTTTTTATGCTCTATCCAGTGGTGAAAACCGTTTTGCAAAAGAGCGAAAACTGTTTGAGTTATAAGCCTGTGACTAAGGTGACCCTCACGCTGTTACCATACACTCTCCGGACTTATGTCAAGCCTAGCGCAGAACCGCGCGAGGTGACATGCGACTCATTTCGTGGTGGAGGGTCACATTTCAAGCCAGATTTTATCCCAGGCGTCCGCTAGGTTTCAAAGCTGTCACCTTGGTGCTCGATTTCTCTCATAAAATGTAGTGTGTGTGTGTGTGTGTGTGTGTGTGTGTGTGTGTGTGTGTGTGTGTGTGTGTGTGAGATACCCATAACCACCTACCCACCTATCCAGCCACACAAGCACACTACACGCACAAGAGTCCCTGTCCAAACAGACAATCACTTAGTTTAAAAACAGCGAAATAGTAATCATCAAATGAGCGATTAATGAAAAGCAGAAAAAAAACACGATTTATGTTGAGTGAATAGGAAATGTTATCAGCCAGAATGTTTCTTCCTTGAACCAAAAGCGGTTCGAGGCAGCAGCCTCCTCCTTGTGAGTGAGGCATGTCGCCAAATTCATGGGTGAGTTTGACATGCCAACCACTTCGCACTTTGAATAATTTGTTCAACTTGGCCACTAACAACCTACATTAATATTCCTCTACTGTCGCCCGAGAAGTCAACAAAGTCTTTGACAGGACTATCTCACCGCCCTCTGAAAACAGCCCGTAGTTGTGCCAGAATGAAGGTGTACTATGCTTTCTACGAAGAATAAACTGCGACTACGAAGACTCCATTTCTTTAATCCTCGGTCGTTGAATTCCCGTCCACGTTACCTTTTGAAGCGACGTTTCAGAGTATATGTACCGATTTTGCGGAGAACTTGTGTATTACGAAGAACCCGTACCAACTACGAAAAAGCATGCTTCTGGTCTGCGAGTAAAACTGATTTCACACATTGCAAGCATGTGTATTTTTCTTGATCGTATTCCTCGCTCTTCGTATAAATCGTAAATCCTCTCTTATCTCTGCTCTAGCACGGCAAATGTGAAGATGAATCTTCTCTATGTGGGGGGTTCTAGGACGAATGCTCTGTGTCCATGTATCACACACGCTGATCTGCATGTACTAAGAAAACGCGTTTGGTCTTGATCACCTGGTCGTGATGTGGTACAGTGAGTGGGTATAAGTGGAGACCGACTCCAAGTATAAGTATACCGGACATTGCAGAGGATTAACTTGATACACGATGACCAGAAATGCCTCGTTCTTTTCTGCTTAAAGACTTGCATATCGTTAAGGGGTACTACATTAAGCTTGTTTTTGTTCGACCTTGTTTTCCTTCAGGTTAAAAGAACTTTAAAACACAACAATGAATTGTCGCATACAATATATCTGTCGTTCGCAATTCGTAGAAAACGCACTTCCGTTAGTCTTTGATTCATTACGTAGTTAGTCGAAGCGAATGTAACATGTCGGTGGGTAATTCCACAATCTGAGAGTGGGGGCATGAATCTTTGTTGAAAACGCAGTCCATCACGTCTTTGCTTCAATGCGTAGTTCGTTTTCCGTTGAGGACGTAGTTTGTCAACTGTTTCCGCTTGACTACGCAGGAATGGATCAAACCCACGAGACGCGAGGTTTCCTCTCGAGTAGCACAGTGAACCAACGTCCCACTGTGTTTCGACTTTATTACGTCCATCTCGTGCCCAGAAGTCTCGCGGGAAATGTCAAATCATCCATTTTTTGGCAAGGAAAGCCTGCTGGTCGTATTGATTTGCTGGTATCGAGTCCAAATGCCAAGAGCTGGCCCCATAAACCAGCTTCTGTCCCCATTCTTGCCCCAAACACAAAAACAGAATTTTGTTTTTGATTTCAGTGCTCAGCAGCCTCTCGCGCGGATTACGTCAAACAGAGTATATATGCCGAAGGGGCAAGAGTGTACGATAATTCCCTCTTCACCGGAAGAAATTTCGCAATCTGCTTATTTCTGTGAACTGTTTAACGATAAATGGAGTTTGTTGAAGAGACACGCATTGAAGCAAAAGTTAATCCCCCCTCTTTTTACATTAAGTCAAGTTTTGACTAAATGTTTTAAGGTAGTTCACTGGACCCGTTAAATATAATTTGGTTTCTCCCAAAAGTTGGTTATTTTTTAAGTTCGATCTGTCTGCTATGCATTCAGCATAAAAAAAATATAGGGTAGTGGGTTCGTTTCGGAGCTATGAGTCTCGGAAGACAGTGCCCGTTTTGAATTTTGGACCGAAAAATCGAAAAATGGGTATGTTTTGAAAACGGCCAATTACACAAACATCTGCATAGGAATAGTCATTTAAAAAATATCACCCAAAGCAGCAATGGGCAGGTAACGAAGTGCACTGGTAAACGAAAATGTTGCGCATACTCAAACTTTGTGACGTCACGTCTTTTGCCAGAGTTTATTTTAAATTTGTTCCTCATGTTGAGGTATTTTATTGCTGGTAGCCTGGAAATAAATTACGATTTGATGAGATGGGTTGTAAACGCAAGAGCGATCAAAACGGCATTAAAGAAAACAAAAACAAGTCGCGTAAGGCGAAATTACTACATTTAGTCAAGCTGTGGAACTCACAGAATGAAACTGAACGTAGTCCGCCGCTAGTGCAAAAGGCAGTGAAAGTGACGAGCCTGTTTGGCGCGGTAGCGATTGCGCTGTGCTTCATAGCACGCTTTACTGTACCTCTCTTCGTTTTAACTTTCTGAGCGTGTTTTTAATCCAAACATATCATATCTATATGTTTTTGGAATCAGGAACCGACAAGGAATAAGATGAAATAGGTTTTAAAACGATTTCGGAAATTTAATTTTGATCATAATTTTTATATTTTTAATTTTCAGACCTTGTTTTTAATCCAAATATAACATATGTATATGTTTTTGGAATCAGAAAATGACGAAGAATAAGATGAAATTGTTTTTGGATCGTTTAATAAAAAAAATAATTTTAATTACAAGTTTCTGATTTTTAATGACCAAACTCACTCATTAGTTTTTAAGCCACCAAGCTGAAATGCAATACCAAACCCCGGGCTTCGTCGAAGATTGCTTTGCCAAAATTTCAATCAATTTGATTGAAAAATGAGGGTGTGACAGTGCCGCCTCAACTTTTACAAAAAGCCGGATATGACGTCATCAAAGGTATTTATCGAAAAAATGAAAAAACCGTCCGGGGATATCATACCCAGGAACTCTCATGTCAAATTTCATAAAGATCGGCCCAGTAGTTTAGTCTGAATCGCTCTACACACACACACAGACAGACAGACAGACAGACACACACACATACACCACGACCCTCGTCTCGATTCCCCCCTCTATGTTAAAACATTTAGTCAAAACTTGACTAAATGTAAAAACGCCAGGTTGGTAGTGTTTTTAGGGGGGGTTCACTCCCTTGATTAACCCCACCCTTTGCACTATTACTGTCCAGTGTGCCTCAGAAAAATATGTGTCACGATAATGTAAAGGGCTGTTGTCCGATCATTTGTCTCAGATATATGAGCCAACTAAATTATGTTTTTAAAAACCACTGTTACATATGACCTCTGCTGAAAGTCAAAGGTCACCGCAACTTTGAAAGGCCACAAGTCCGATTCAAATGTAATAAAAACGCCAATCAAAAGGTGGAGGTCACTTGTTTGATACAAGTGTAATAATAAAAATTAATAATCAAGGCTTGGTTTATAATTTTGCTTAATAGTGCGTACTGTTATTTGTTACGGTTTGAAGGCTGGGACTTTTTGAGGGTGGAATTAAAGCAATTTTTCGCCTTATGGGCCCCTTATTCCTCGAAGGACTTCAATTATTGTATTATCTGCTGCCAGCGTACAGTAGAAAGAGGGCTGCATACACAAGACACTTGTTCTTAATACTACTGGCTGTTATTCTAGTTCAAACACCGGTTTTAACATGTGGTATTCTGATGCAATCACGCTGTGAGCATCACGGGTTGGGAGACACTCTCTTACCTGCTACCGGAGCTTCAATGTTAGCTTTGGTGATTATTACGATGTCACTGGCAAAGAGAACGGCTTTGTACCGATTTCATTAGATGCCCACGTGTTTTTGACCTCGTGGTTGGTAGGCGTGTCGCATTGTTTTTATTTCTGGCGGTGTCGTCATTTTCTGACGTCATTTGTTCTGGGCCGCGTCACCACACTTCCGCTGCCTGAAAAATGTGACGTTTGTTCTATTTACGTCATTCGAATGTTCGACGTGTTCTTCTTCTTCTTCTTCTTCTTCTGCGTTCCCTGTTCGATGTGTTCGAATCCCCAGCCTGCCAGGAAAAAGTGGCGACACAACTCAGTGGCTTCCCTTTGTGTATGAAGAGTAATATCCCTGTCTCCATTTGACCTGCCTTAACATAGACGGGGAATCAAAACGAGGGTGTGGTGTATGTATGTCTATGTGTAGAGCGATTCAGAGAAAACTACCATACCGATCTTCGTGAAACTTGACATGAAAGTTTCTAAGTATGATATCCCCACACGTTTTTTTCCCATTTGTTCGATCAATATCTTTGATGACGTCATATCCGTCTTTTTGTCAAAGTTGAGGCGGCACTGTCACGCTCTCATTTTTCAACCAAATTGGTTGACATTTTGGTCAAGTAATCTTTGACGAAGCCCGGACTTCGGTATTGCATATCAGCTTGGAGGCTTACAAATTAATTAATGAGCTTGCTCATTAAAGTTGTCTTTAAAATCGATTTTTCGCAAACAGATTTAAAATTGACTACGCAGGACCAAACTCATCATCTTCTCCTGAATTCAAACATATATATATATGTCATGTTTATTATAAAAATGTGCTCAGAAAGAAAGAAAATAGGTTCAGTAAGTACTACGGACGCGTGCTTCGCGGCGGGGAGTGTGACCCGTCTCGATCTTCGGTATGGTTAGCCGAGACTATTTGAATGTAGTCTCGGCGATGATTGGTTTGTGGTGTTGATCTTGACTAAAAGTTTTTTATATCGCTTCTCGCGACTTGTTTTACATATAAATTTCGCAATCCAGATATTTCCTTGAACTGTTTAACGATAAATGAAGTATGCTGAAGAAACACGGATTGACGCAAAAGTGTAGGATAATCCCCCCTCTTTTGACATAAATTTCGCAGTCTTTCATGTCATTTTATATTCTAAACAGTTCTCTAAACTATAGACGCTGCATTATCGTCGTAAAGAAATGAGCTTAATTAATCTTTTTGACTTTAATTATTTGTGTTGTGAGAGGGGAGGAAGGCAAAGAAGACCGCGAATTCTCTATTCTCAAGAACCAATAAATACCGTCCGGGCATATTCCGGTCCTAAAATCACATAAAATGGACACAAAAAACATTTAAAACTTTGCAAGTGATTTGCGGTGTAGATCTATAGAACTTCTATAAGTCCTTCTTTCTTTTTGACTTTCTTTCTTTATTCTGTATTTATGTATTATTATGGTGTTTTTTTCTTCTTTTTTTTTACATTTAGTCAAGTTTTGACTAAATGTTTTAACGTAGAGGGGGGAATCGAGACGAGGGTCGTGGTGTATGTGCGTGTGTGTGTGTGTGTGTGTGTGTGTGTGTGTGTGTGTGTGTGTCTGTCTGTGTGTGTGTGTAGAGCGATTCAGACTAAACTACTGGACCGATCTTTATGAAATTTGACATGAGAGTTCCTGGGTATGAAATCCCCATACGTTTTTTTCATTTTTTTGATAAATGTCTTTGATGACGTCATATCCGGCTTTTCGTAAAAGTTGAGGCGGCACTGTCACGCCCTCATTTTTCAACCAAATTGATTGAAATTTTGGTCAAGTACTGTTCGACGAAGCCCGGACTTCGGTATTGCATTTCAGCTTGGTGGCTTAAAACTTAATTAATGACTTTGGTCATTAAAAATCTGAAAAATGTAAAAAAAACAAATTTTTATAAAACGATCCAAATTTACGTTCATCTTATTCTCCATCATATTCTGATTCCAAAAACATATAAATATGTTATATTTGGATTAAAAACAAGCTCTGAAAATTAAATATATAAAAATTATTATCAAAATTAAATTGTCCAAATCAATTTAAAAACACTTTCATCTTATTCCTTGTCGGTTCCTGATTCCAAAAACATATAGATATGATATGTTTGGATTAAAAACACGCTCAGAAAGTTAAAACAAAGAGAGGTACAGAAAAGCGTGCTATCCTTCTTAGCGCAACTACTACCCCGCTCTTCTTGTCAATTTCACTGCCTTTGCCATGAGCGGTGGACTGACGATGCTACGAGTATACGGTCTTGCTGAAAAATGGCATTGCGTTCAGTTTCATTCTGTGAGTTCGACAGCTACTTGACTGAATGTTGTATTTTCGCCTTACGCGACTTGTTCTTTCTTTCTATTTCATTTGTTTTATCTATTTATGTATTCATTTCTTTTCTATTTATTTACTTTCTATCTATGTATTTATCGATATATTCATTAATGATTGGTTGATTGATTGTTTGATTTGCCACACTGTGGATCCGTCAACTTTCACCATTATTACACGATGTCAAAGTAACATAGGGTTCTGACCTGTAATAGAGTTACGGTACTTAAAGTTGTCATTGGCAGCTGGCTTCACATCCATTTATTCATCAGACACTCCCCCAGGTCTAACCTGGAGGGGCGAACAGTTGTGGACAAGGTTCCAACGTCTGGAAATGGTGTCAATACACGTGGCACGTGCCTGCAAGTGGTGTTATACAATAGTTAAATGAAGGGGACCTCTGGAGGCACGCCCTGAGACAGTGAAAAAGACGTAGTACTTTTTTCTGGGTCCCCTGTACATTCAATTCAGAGGTAATGCTGAGGCTGAGGCTGAAGCTGCTGCTGCTGATGTTGCTGCTGATGCTGCTGCTGCTGCTGCTACTGCTGCTGATGATAATGATGATGTTGATGCTGATACTGATGCTGAGGCTGAGGCTGCTGCTGTTGCTGCTGCTGATGATGATGATGATGATAATGTGCAGGAGGAGGAGGAGGAGGAGGAGGAGGACGACGACGACGACGACGAGGAGTAGGAGGATGGTGATGGTGATAATAACAGTAATGGCACCCGTCGATCAGGCTACTTCCAGATCAATACCGGGGCGACCATCCCCAACCCGGCGGGTCCCAGGTGGCGCATATGGGAACGACACCTCAGATATAAGGGTAAGCTTGGAACTAAGCCACGCTTGCCTGGACAAATAAGCAGTTCCGGACCAAGTGGCAGTGTTTCTAAGGGGGGAGGGGGGGCGCGGGGGTTGTGTGTGTTCGGGGTCAGTAGATGACACTGCTGTTCTCCTTGAAAACACCCATGTGTCGAACAACGGACCCAGCGTGGGAGTGAGAGGCGTGTGGGATACAGGGCCCCTCTGAGAACATATCCCTAATGCGGTCACAAGGCAGGTCTTTGGGTCATGAGCTAAGGGTGAGGTAGTCCTTTATGGTCATTTCGTCCGCCAGAATTGGGCTCGACAGCAGTTTGGCCTGCAAACTGTTCTGCAAGTTTGGTCATTCTGTGAACAATAGAAACAGTAGCAATGGCACGATTCTAGGGGTACATAATTATGTTGTACAAACACACTGTTTCCATTCGCGGAATAATTTACGGGGTCTTTACGAACAGATGCCCTCCTTTCCGTGTAACCTATCGTGTGAACCATCACAGAGTCAAACCAAAAGGAGGATGAAGTCGCTCGTTTATTTCTTCATAACTACCATGCACTCTTGTTGCACATGTCGCATCACAGAAACAACCTTTTTATATTTAGTCAAGTTTTGACTAAATATTTTAACGTAGAGGGGGGAATCGAGACGAGGGTCGTGGTGTATGTGTGTGTGTGTGTGTGTGTGTGTGTGTGTGTGTGTGTGTGTGTGTGTGTGTGTGTGTGTGTCATTTGTGTGGAGTCGACGCGCGTGCGAGGATATGTTTGTGTGGGAGGGGGGGGGGGCGCGGGAGATGGAAGCTTGCTGTATGTTATGTAATGTATATATTGTGTGTGATACGTGGAAATGTGATACTATTTATTTGCATGTATAATACAGGTACAAATGTGATAATTGTAGACTTATACTAGTGATTACTGTGTGTGATACATGAAATGTGATATGAATGCTGTTTTTATATGTTATACTCTTACTTTCTCCCAAGCGCAAGACAAATTCTTCTATGAAAATTGAAGCCAATAAAATTTGAGTTGAGTTGAGTTGAGTTGAGTTGAGTTGAGTGTGTGTGTGTGTGTGTGTGTGTGTGTGTCTGTCTGTCTGTGTGTGTGTGTGTGTAGAGCGATTCAGACTAAACTACTGGACCGATCTTTATGAAATTTGACATGAGAGTTCCTGGGTATGAAATCCCCATACGCTTTTTTCATTTTTTCAATAAATGTCTTTGATGACGTCATATCCGGCTTTTCGTGAAAGTTGAGGCGGCACTGTCACGCTCTCATTTTTCAACCAAATTGGTTGAAATTTTGGTCAAGTAATCTTCGACGAAGGCCGGGGTTTGGTATTGCATTTCAGCTTGGTGGCTTAAAAACTAATGAGTGAGTTTGGTCTATAAAAATCTGAAAATTGTAAAAAAAATATTTTTTTTATAAAACGATACACATTTACGTACATATTATTCTTTATCATTTTCTGATTCCAAAAACATATAAATATGTTATATTTGGATTAAAAACAAGCTCTGAAAATTAAAAATATAAAAATTATTATCAAAATTAAGTTGTCCAAATCAATTTAAAAACACCTTCATCTTATTTCTTGTCGGTTCCTGATTCCAAAAACATACAGATATGATATGTTTCGATTAAAAACACGCTCAGAAAGTTAAAACGAAGAGAGGTACAGAAAAGCGTGCTATCCTTCTCAGCGCAAGTACTACCCCGCTCTTCTTGTCAATTTCACTGCCTTTGCCGTGCGCGGTGGACTGACGATGCTACGAGTATACGGTCTTGGTGCGTTGCATTGCGTTCAGTTTCATTCTGTGAGTTCGACAGCTACTTGACTAAATGTTGTATTTTCGCCTTACGCGACTTGTTTTTTATATTTAGTCAAGTTTTGACTAAATATTTTAACATCGAGGGGGAATCGAAACGAGGGTCGTGGTGTATGTGCGTGTGTCTGTCTGTCTGTGTGTGTGTGTGTGTGTAGAGCGATTCAGACTAAACTACTGGACCGATCTTTATGAAATTTGACATGAGAGTTCCTGGGTATGAAATCCCCGAACATTTTTTTCATTTTCTTGATAAATGTCTTTGATGACGTCATATCCGGCTTTTCGTGAAAGTTGAGGCGGCACTGTCACGCCCTCATTTTTCAACCAAATTGGTTGAAATTTTGGTCAAGTACTCTTCGACGAAGCCCGGGGTTCGGTATTGCATTTCAGCTTGGTGGCTTAAAAATTAATTAATGACTTTGGTCATTAAAAATCTGAAAATTGTAAAAAAAAATAAAAATTTATAAAACGATCCAAATTTACGTTTATCTTATTCTCCATCATTTGCTGATTCCAAAAACATATAAATATGTTATATTCGGATTAAAAACAAGCTCTGAAAATTAAATATACAAAAATTATTATCAATTTTTTTTTTCGAAATCAATTTAAAAACACTTTCATCTTATTCCTTGTCGGTTCCTGATTCCAAAAATATATAGATATGATATGTTTGGATTAAAAACACGCTCAGAAAGTTAAAACGAAGAGAGGTACAGAAAAGCGTGCTATGCAGCATAGCGTAACCACTACCCCGCTCTTCTTGTCAATTTCACTGCCTATGCCGTGAGCGGTGGACCACGAGTATACGGTCTTGCTGCGTTGCATTGCGTTCAGTTTCATTCTGTGAGTTCGACAGCTACTTGACTAAATATTGTATTTTCGCCTTACGCGACTTGTTTGTTAATACGTTTCTTGTACGCTTCCATTTGAATATATACTGTGAGTCAACAGTTGACTGACTGCTGTTGGTAAAGAGTCGAGCGTATTACTCTTTTTTATTATATTTAGTCAAGTTTTGACTAAATATTTTAACATCGAGGGGGAATCGAAACGAGGGTCGTGGTGTATGTGCGTGTGTGTGTCTGTCTGTCTGTGTGTGTGTGTGTGTGTGTGTGTGTGTGTAGAGCGATTCAGACTAAACTACTGGACCGATCTTTATGAAATTTGACATGAGAGTTCCTGGGTATGAAATCCCCGAATGTTTTTTTCATTTTTTTGATAAATGTCTTTGATGACGTCATATCCGGCTTTTCGTGAAAGTTGAGGCGGCACTGTCACGCCCTCATTTTTCAACCAAATTGGTTCAAATTTTGGTCAAGTAATCTTCGACGAAGCCCGGTTGAGGCGGCACTGTCACACCCTCATTTTTTAATTAAATTGATTGAAATTTTGGCAAAACAATCTTTGACAAAGGCCGGGGTTTGGTTTTGCATTTCAGCTTGGTGGCTTGAAAACTAATGAGTGAGTTTGGTCATTAAAAATCGGAAACTTGTAATTAACATTATTTTTTTATCAAACGATCCAAAAACAATTTCATCTTATTCTTCGTCATTTTCTGATTCCAAAAACATATACATATGTTATATTTGGATTAAAAACAAGCTCTGAAAATTAAAAATATAAAAATTATGATCAAAATTAAATTTCCGAAATCGTTTTAAAAACTATTTCATCTTATTCCTTGTCGGTTCCTGATTCCAAAAACATATAGATATGATATGTTTGGATTAAAAACACGCTCAGAAAGTTAAAACGAAGAGAGGTACAGTAAAGCGTGCTATGAAGCACAGCGCAATCGCTACCGCGCCAAACAGGCTCGTCACTTTCACTGCCTTTTGCACTAGCGGCGGACAACGTTCAGTTTCATTCTGTGAGTTCCACAGCTTGACTAAATGTAGTAATTTCGCCTTACGCGACTTGTTACATTTAGTCAAGTTTTGACTAAATGTTTTAACATAGAGGAGGAATCGAGACGAGGGTCGTGGTGTATGTGTGTGTGTGTGTGTGTGTGTGTATGTGTGTCTGTGTGTGTGTGTGTGTGTGTGTGTGTGTGTGTGTGTGTGTGTGTGTGTGTGTGTGTGTGTGTGTGTGTGTGTGTGTCTGTCTGTGCCTGTGTGTGTGTAGAGCGATTCAGAGTAAACTACTGGACCGATCTTTATGAAATTTGACATGAGAGTTCCTGGGTATGATATCCCCGGACATTTTTTTTCTTCTATTTTTCGATGAATGTCTTTTTTGACGTCATATCCGGCTTTTTGTAAAAGTTGAGGCGGCACTGTCACACCTTCATTTTTCAATCAAATGGATTGAAATTTTGGCCAAGCAATCTTCGACGAAGGCCGGACTTCGGTATTGCATTTCAGCATGGAGGCTTACAAATTAATTAATGACTTTGGTCATTAAAAATCTAAAAATTGTAATCAAAATTATTTTTTTTATAAAACGATCCAAAATTACTTTTATTTTTTTCGTTATCATGTTCTGATTCCAAAAACATATAAATATGTTATATTCCGATTAAAAACAAGCTCTGAAAATTAAAAATATAAAAATTATGATTACAGTTAAATTTCCGAAATCGTTTTAAAAACAATTTCATCTTATTCCTTGTCGGTTCCTGATTCCAAAAAAATATAGATATGATATGTTTCGATAAAAAAACACGCTCAGAAAGTTAAAACGAAGAGAGGTACAGTAAAGCGTGCTATGCAGCGCAACGCAACCGCTACAGCGTTAAACAGGCTCGTCACTTTCACTGCCATTTGCACTAGCGGCGGACTACGGTCATTGTGAAAAATTGCAGTGCGTTCTGTTTCATTCTGTGAGTTCCACAGCTTGACTAAATGTAGTAATTTCGCCTTACGCGACTTGTTAACGTTTCCACCGGTTAAATTAAAGGAGATTTCCTATGGAGCAGCAAACGTGTCTGCTGGTTTAAAAGTTAGGTTGAGCTTACACGTAATACTATGTTCTCGCACAGAATGCTTTCTATGAGATTTGGAATAAGTTCCATGGGATTAGAAGTAATTCTTCTATCCGACTTACCTGAAATCAGAAGTTCCATAGACAGCATTTGATTTTACGACCAGGAAGTTCTAACAAGGGAGGTAGCGTAAACAAGTGTGTTGCCTTCTTCGTTTTGATTGTCCGAGGAACCTATAACGAGCGCCACTATTAGGTGACATACTCAGTTCCTCAGACACAAAAGCCCACGTTTTTCAAAAAAGCAACAAAAAGAGCAATGCAACAGAGTCCCGTTTTATAACTCCCTACGTTGTACTTGGGCTTTCAAGCATCCGTAGTGAAAGCGCACTACACAGAGGATCGGGTAACGGCTGAGAAATTACAAGCGGAGAGGGCAAATTAAACTGAAAAGAAAGATTAATGAGCGGTTAAAATGCGAGTTCCCTGAAGTCCCTGACATTTCTGTTTCGATGGCTTGGAGCAATATATGTCATCTATTTTATGTCCAGGGTTTGCTTCCATTTTTTTCTTTAACACACCCACACACACACACATACACACATACACACACTCACAAAAACACACATTCACACACACACACATACATACATACACACACACACACACTGTGCAGGATTAAATCCACACTCACACTCAGATTTTGTTCTCCCCAATAAAATGTCTTGGCAGCAGACTTCCTGTATACCTTTATTTACGTCCATCTCCATCAATCCATTTGCATTCGGGTGTCATTACGGGGACCAACATGGTGGAGATAACACTATTCAATTCTTTCAGTCATGGCTATTATATGGGGAAAGTGAGACGACGGAGACGTCCAAAAAACGAAAGAAAAAAAGACAGTAAGAAAGAAAGACAGACAGAAAGAAAGAAAGACAGAAAGACAGGAAGAAAAAAAGAAAGACAGACAGACAGAAAGAAAGAAAGAAAGACAGACAGAAAGAAAAAAAAGAAAGAAAGACAGAAAGAAGAAAGAGGAAAACCAATAAAACTAACATATGAGACAGAACAGCCTGAAAAAAAGAGTCCAAGGTCAATAATCATCAACATCCAATACCCCGGTGGAGAACGGACGGAGGAGACGCTTCCGACCGGCCTTTACTGCACCAACTACAAGGCAGAGGTATACGCTCTCATTCAGGCAGCACACACCATTGCAACAAGAGCAGACCACAACACAAATGTCGTCTTCCTAACAGACGCACTCTCTGTGCTGCAAGCCTATAACAGTGACAGTCAACCCTCATTGAAGAAGGCCCTCAACAACATCAAGAGCCTACGGACAGTGCTTCAGTGGATCCCCTCACACTGCGGCATAGAGGGAAATGAGAAAGCCGATGACCTGGCAAAATCCGGTGCAGAAAAAGAACAAGAAGACAACGCCGTGAGCCTTGCCGAGCTAAATACCATCACTAAAGCCCTGTTCCGAACCCCGGCTCAAAAAGACAGCCTTCACCTGCTCTCAAGACCAGAGCAGGTCACCATCTTTAGGCTGCGAACAGGGCACAACAGGCTGAACAAACACCTCCACTCAAAGCTGAAAGTTGTGCCATCCCCGATGTGTCCCTGTGGAGAAGCAGAGCAGGACACCCACCACATCCTACAAGACTGCGGGAACTTCCAGTTGTTGAGAAGGAAGATGTGGCCGGAGCCGACCCCCATCCAGGATAAGCTGTACGGCACGGCGGCGTCCCTGCAGATGACCACTACATTTCTAAATTGGACTGGTCTCCACGTGTAGCGGCAACAAGAAGAAGAAGAACAGAAAATATGTCTTCTTCCTTTTCTCCTGAATTCACAAAACGTACTTATTGTTACGGCCAGAGGCGTGCTTTCATGCCTTTAACTCTTTAGACTTAACAATACATTTCTTCGTGGCATCTTGATTCGATCGACTTCCTTGTTCCATCTTAATGTTGTCTTGTATGTCTCCTTCGGGCAAACACACACACACACACACACACACACACACACACACACACACGCCTCTTGCCCAGACCATTCTCTCTTGCTACCCTCTCTCTTGCTTTCTCTGTCTCTCTCCCCCCTCTCCATCTTTTATGCTTTTTCACTCTCAGTCTGTCTCTCTTCGGCTTTGTCTGTCTGTCTGTCTGTCTGTCTGTCTGTCTGTCTGTATCGGTCTCTGTCTGTATTGGTCTCTGTCTCTCTGTCTATCTCTCTGTCTCTATATCTCTCTCTCTTTCTTTTTTGTTTTTTTGTACTCGGGCTTTAAAGCAAGCCCGCAAATCCAGATAATAGATTTTTCATTTATGTACCTTTGAGAGACGACCATGATAAATATTGTAAGAGGCAGGGTGTAGAAAGAAATATCTGTGTCTTGTCTTCATGGAAAAACAATTCTTACCTAATTCTTATTGATGTATTTTGTATTCTTTTTTCTACTCGTATGTTTTCTTTGGCTATCTCACTGTCTTCACGGGAAAACCACCTGTAGCCTAGTTTCTGTGCTTTGTACTTCTTTTCAGTACTTTTTTTCCACTCTTTCCAGCCTTATCTCTTTTTCTTTCAATTCATTTTTTTTTTTACATATTTCGGGGGAAAACCAACTTTTACTTAGTTTCTGTCTTTCTGATTCTTTTCTACATTTTGTTTTCGTATTTTTTTCTCGTTTCTCTGAGTATACTTTTTTTTCCAATTTTAAACTTTTCCTTTCTTATCTATGTTGTACCAGTCTTTTTGTGCGGTCTATGGCCATTATATAGCGCTACGAAAGCAGTACGTCTGAGATCGATGGAGTCATTCCTGTAGCATCTCTCGAAAAATGTCTAATACTTGTGAGGAAGATCACACCCACTCCTTGCGGGCAAATTGAGTTAGCTATGGGTCTGCGGTTTTCATCTGTACTAAAGTTCTGCTGTCCGGAATTCAGCCCCCTTACATTTTGGTTTCCCATCCACAGGCATCAGAACCAAGTCCTTTTGACAGAAACATAAGAGACATTATTTTTGCCCTGCAGTTCACTAACCACGACCATGAATTTCAAAATCGTGTTGCTCTCTCAGCTTACAGTTTTAAAACGTGGATGAAGAGAGTGATGTCGGTCCAAATATTGAGAGGGACACAAACACACACACACACACACACACACACACACACACACACGCGCGCGCGCGCGCGTACGCACACACACACACACACACACACGTAAGCACGCATTCACGCACGCATGCGCGCACGTATGCACGCACGCATGCACGCACGCACAAACACACACACACACACACACACACACACACACACACAAACACACACACACACACTGTATCTTGGCTATAGAAGTACTCAAACCAGGATCACGTGAAGGACAACAAAATAATCATGAAATGCCTGGCTAGTTTTTATGGAATAATTTGCCTGATGTGATTAAAACAACAAATTCAATAAGCGAGTTTAAGCATTATTTACAAAGTCCTGATCATAGTGTACCAGCTTATTATTATTTTGGAAAACGACAGACAGAAGTTCAACACTGCAGAATGCGTTTAAATATTAGTAACCTTAATTCAGACTTGTGTAAACGCCATCTAAAAGATAACGCACAGTGTGTTTGCGGTGATCCAAATGAAACAGCCGAACATTATTTATTAAACTGCACTTTGTATGCAGATGCTCGTCTGACAACAATCAATTCGTTGCCTGTTCACTTCAGACGCGTGGAAATATTATTAAAAGGTAGCGAGCAATATTCTGTTCGTAATAACATATTGATATTTGAGTCTGTCCAATCGTTTATTCCGTCGCGATATAACCTTGAATGGTTGAAAACGACGTTAAACACCAAATAAAGAAAGAAAGAAAGAAAGAATCGTTTATTGTCAAATCTGGTCGACTGATTTGATGGATGTGTTCACGCATTGATAGTGTATATGTGTGTGGGCAGGCGTATGTGTACCTCCACACTCCACACTGCCTCTCTCTGTGTTACCGTAGTTGATTACATAAGCAGCGTATAAGTAATGATTATTATCGTTTGTCTCGTATTTTATATGTTAACGAATTACTGCCTTCCATAAAAAAAATTTTACATTTACTTGAATTTACATGTTGCATGTCTTAGACATGATGCTCTCTTCCTATGCGCTTTCGTCCTAGTCTCTTCTTGTGATTGTTAGTACTTTCTTCCCCCTCCCCCTACCTTTTCTTTTGATATTCTGTAGATTCTTTTGTTCCTATGTATGCTTAGCTCCCCATCCCCATTCTTTCAATTTGTTCTTCTGGTTTATTGTTGTTATGTCCACCATTACGAAAATGTGTGTAATTTAGTATTGTTCTGGTCACGTGATATAAGCATTTGCTTGAGTGCGTGTCCTAGCTGTGTGTTTCGAACTGTTCATGCGAAGAAATTCTGAATACAATTTTGTTTAATTTTGGCTAGTATTTTTGTCAACGCCAAGAACGGGAAACCAACCTGAGCGTACTGTAAAAAAGTAAAATGGAAAGAAAGATGAAAAGAAGCTGGTCCCCGTGCACACTCAGCGGCACGAGCAACAGAGCCAGGATCACAAGGAACGACAGGAAGATGCGGTCATTACAGGTTTTGTCCTTCGCTCTTTGAACTGCCTCCTGCTTCATCAGTCAAAGACACAGAGACATTATTATGTGCACATGTAACTGTCAAAGATATGTTTCTTTTAGCTTCTTCCTTGCTTCTTTTTGTTGTCTCAATTTTAAAGAT
>NC_090246.1:60188755-60221255 GCF_037325665.1 Littorina saxatilis | reverse complement strand
TCCTAAGTTTCTGAAGGCAGTAGATGCGTGACTGACATTTTTTGTGTATGAGGGTGGTGTTAGCATTGAAGGACAGCTTATCATCGATAACTGTGCCAAGATACTTATATTCAGTCACACGCTCAACAGTCACACCATCAATCATCAGGTCAGGGACAGGGGCAGGGTTTCTTCTAAAGTCTATCAGAAGTTCTTTGGTCTTTGTTACATTTAGGTCTAAAAAGTTGTCTTTACACCAGGCGTTGAAACGTTCTACTTCTGCAAAGTAAGTTGCGTCACTATTGGAGAGATCTTCTAGCGCTGTATCATCTGAATATTTGATAAGAAGGGTGGAGTCAGTGCCACTGCAGTCGTTAGTGTAGAGTGTGAACAACACAGGGGAGATAACTGTACCCTGTGGAGAGCCTATGGAGGTGGACCTAAGGGAAGAAAGAGCTGTCTGAAAGCGGACTGACTGGGTTCTGTTAACGAAAAAGTTGATAATCCACAGGATAAGCCTTGGAGTCACGCTGTAGCGGAGAAGTTTCTGGGCCATGAGGCAGGGTTGGATAGTGTTGAAGGCAGAAGAGAAGTCTATGAAAAGAATGCGTACAAAAGAGCCAGGTTTTTCTAAGTGTGTGTATGCGTTGTGTAAGAGTGTGAGTGTGGCGTCATCTGTGCATCTGTTCTGCTTGTATGCAAACTGGAAGGGATCCTGATGGGGCTTGACCTGATGGAGCAGTCTAAAGAGGACAATGCGCTCAAAGCACTTCATAACAATAGAGGGGTAAAAGAAAAGAAAAACCCCAAACATAGAACGACCCAGAGAGCTCTATTCGTGTCACACAGACAGACAGTCGTGGCAGGGGAGTAGGGGTAAAAGAAAAGAAAAACCCCAAACATAGAACGACCCAGAGAGCTCTATTCGTGTCACACAGACAGACAGTCGTGGCAGGGGAGTAGGGGTAAAAGAAAAGAAAACCCCCAACATAAAACGACCCAGAGAGCTCTATTCGTGTCACACAAACAGACAGACAGTCGTGGCAGGGGAGTAGGGGTAAACGAAAAGAAAAAGGGGCGACGGCTTAAAATAACTTCGAAGCAATGACCTTCTCCAATTTTGGCCAATCACTCTCAATCAACATAGGGGAGACTACTCCAAGCCCCGTGGCACTGAGAGCAAACAAGGAAGAGCAAACGGTTCGGCCGCCATTTTTGTTGGATATCCTTCCACGCACACTTTCCGTCCGGACTTCCTTCCTTCCTTGCTTCATGTTCTTTATTCTCCCAAGCCTCATCCTACTCTGTCCTCCCTTTCCCCTCCTTCTGCCATCTAAACATGTACCAATTGGAATTCGGTTCATTTGTTTTCGGGAGCAGAACTGTTGTGGATTGTGTGCACTTCAGTCCAGGATGAGTTCCGGAACCTGTCTCTATTTCCGTGTGCTGTGCGGTCTTGCCTTCTGCATTGATCACTCAACTATGGATAGTACCTCGTTAACATGAGGATAACTATCTCTCTCTCTCTCTCTCTCTCTCTCTCTCTCTCTCTCTCTCTCTCTCTCTCTCTCTCTCTCTCTCTCTCTCTCTCTCTCTCTCTCTCTCTCTCTCTCATCCTTTCTTATATCAGAAGTATGTTGATTCAATGAACTTCAAATCTAGAAGCACCCTGATTTCAACAAGCATTATACTCCTATCAAAAAGTTAAGTAGCCCTGATAACCAATCTGGATTGCAAAATGCACTGTGGGCCATATGGGGATTACACCAGGTGTGCTGGCGTTCAGATCTAGATATCAGAGTGACCTATGCTGGTCTATGGCTAATAACAGTTTTTTTAGAGCTTATTTCTAAGCCCTATAAAAACTGTTATGCATTCACAAAGAAATCCATGAACATACAGAGAGACAAAAGCCGCCAGACCCCATCACAAACAGAACTCTACAATCCACAGGTGTTGCCTTGCGAGCTATAATTAGCTCGCAACTTCTAAGGCGAACAACTCTGCAGAGTCTGCTGTGAAAGGGCGACGGTAGTCTCCCTGTCACACCCATAACACGAGAAAATTGCTCCCCACTACAGGTGTGTTCCGAGTAAACATTTAGCACACAAATGGTACTCCCCTGGCGAATAAATAACAAATAAATTACTCCACCGTAACACGAGCAATTTAACTGTCCACGCCATGTGTACGAAACTTGTACTCCCTTGTCCCCTGTTAGTCCTGGTGTGGAAGGTAGCGCGACATTCGTTTGCGCGAGATCACATTATTGGCATTATCCCTTCGCCCGCATCCCAATTTTGTGTACGAGATTTGTACTGGAAGTAAAAAAAATGGGGAGTAAACATGTCGTGGAGGGAGTAATATTTTCGTGCCTTGGGGAGTTCTTTTCTCGTACGACAGGTGTACTCGGAGTAAAAATTTCGTACGAAATTCTTACTCCGGAGTCAATTTTTCGTGGAGTAAAAATTTCGTGTTACACCGGTAAGGACACAACACCCTCCGAGGCCATACTAGAACTCTTGATCGCAATCCCATAAAACGTCTAGTTCACTGATGCATTTGAATCATGATGAATGCCCAACCACACTTGCTGGTCTTGCTGGTGCATTCAAAGAGCAGCATGGTGAGCAATCATGGCAATGGATGCAGGGATTCGCCCGTAGAATCATTCAGTATTGATGGCTGCAAGAGCGGGTTGTCACATCTCGCACAGAGCCATCAACGAGAGAGTTAGCTAAATGAGGGAGAACAACTAGCCCACATTTGCTTAATGTCGTGGGCTTCTCATTGGGGGCAAAAGTGTTATTCGAAACGAATTGTCATCGATGCCATCGTACATGTCTTTTTCTCTGTCTGTCTTTCTCTCTGCCTTGTCTGCCTGTCTGTCCGTCTGTCTCTGTCTCTCTGTCTGTCTGTCTGTCTGTCTGTCTGTCTGTCTGTCTGTCTGTCTGTCTGTCTCTCTCTCTCTCTCTCTCTCTCTCTCTCTCCTGGAGTTTGATAATGCTAAGTTATAGAAAGAAAAACAGACATAGAGCATCGTCTTTCAGCGGTTTCTCACGGTAATACCTGAGATAAACAGCTAATATTGCACTTTTTTCTAATATCCTGTACATCGAGTCAAAGGGTAAAGAAGACTTTCAATTGCATTACTTTTTTGTTCTTCACCGAGAACCAGTACTGACTGATCCTACCTGAGGGGCTGCGAAATGCTTGGATAAGTCTTCTTTTTCATGAGCAATTAAAGGAAACCTTTAAAATTTCCCCACAGCAGTTTCTGCGGCTGGCTGGGATTGATTCCTTAAAAGTTCTCTCGTTATCTCCCCCCTACCTTCTCTCTTTCTGTATGCTATTTTTAGTCTATATATCCTTCTCCTCTCTCTCTCTCTATCTCTCCCCCTCTTTCTCTCTCTCTCTCTCTCTCTCTCTCTCTCTCTCTCTCTCTCTCTCTCTCTCTCTCTCTCTCTCTCTCTCTCTCTATCTCTCCTTCAATTGATTGTTCTGGTTCCCAATTCTTTTTGATCAATGCAATAAGACAACTCACCGTCACACCACCTGGCTGTAGCCCCCTTCTCCTATTCTACCACCCCCCCTCCCAACCCCCGGCCCCCTCAGTCCCCCCGCCCCCCAACCCCCCTTTACCCCTTCTCGCCATTAGAGGGGTGAACATCCAATCAGTAGCGCAGGCAAGCTGAGAGGTATCGAGTATTGATAGCGCGACAGCAGAAGGGAGAGAGTGGCAGCCACCCTTTGCTCCAGTGACGGCAACCCTTTTTGCACAGTTTGCCTGTCTAATTTGCCTGACCACAGAGGCGGGGCATGCCTGCCAGAAAAAAAAAACACCACACGAACTCTTGACCAAAAAATGGTGCACTTGCACTTTCTTTCTTCTCGCAAGATGTGGTTGGTGGGTTGCGGTTCCTTTATAGCGCTGAACAAGCACATTTCCAAATCGAGCCTGCTCTTTTGCGGTCAAGTTAGGCTTGTGTCTGCATATCTAGACATGAACGTTTGACTCCCTCACACAACTTGACGACATAAGCACAGATATATTATATGTCATTGTGTGTGTGTGTGTGTGTGTGTGTGTGTGTGTGTGTGTGTGTGTGTGTGTGTGTGTGCTTATGTGTGTGTGTGTGTGTGTGTGTGTGTGTGTGTGTGTGTGTGTGTGTGTGTGTTACTATAATTGTGCATATGTTTGTTCTGAATGCAGTATTCTACTGTAAAGCCACGAGAGCTTAATTTTTTTTTTATCTAAAGATCAAGACCGAAAGAACAAACGTTTGTCACGCGTTTATGGGATCGTTTGCCGCATGCGTACTTGGCAAATAAGATTAATTTAGTCCTAATTGTTAACGCACACACACACACATACCTAAAGTGTGGATGGTTACCTAAGAGGCAGCACTGGGTGTAGTGCCTTTCTAGTGCACTTGCACTACAACAGCACTGGGTGCAGTACTCGCTCCGGCATCGAAGAATTTTGCACTAAAAAATGCACAAAATTTGACCTATTTCGTCGCCTATAGAGGACGGAAAGAATGTCATTTTGAACATTGTTATGACATTCTTTCCGTCAAAAAAGTCAATTTAACGGTGTTAAATGAAGCGACCATCCACACAATTAGGTTGTCATCCAGAGTTTAGGTTGCCATCCACGTGTGGATGGTTGCCTTATGGTGATTTAGGCAACCAAACCTGTGGAAACGGGGGTACACACACACACACACACACACACACACACACACACACACACACACACACACACACACACACACACACACAGTTTCCTCAATTCAGAATGAAAAATTCACGCGGTCACTTCCTTCTCTCAAAGGCAAATTCCGATGCCACCCACCGAGAAACCTAATGCAACGTCGACGACCTCTCTTCTTTTTTCCTTTCATTCTGGGGACGAAAAGAGAGGGATTTTGGGAATGACATGGGCCCTGGCAGACTGGCTATTCAGCTCAGAGCCACACGTATTGATCCCGCAATGTGTCAGGAACTGAATGATGACCTGCGACATCTGACCTCTGGCCATGTTGGGCTTGACAAGGTCAAGGACTAGCTATGGGTAACATGACGGAATGTTGATTATGGAAGTGAGAATTACAATTATTACTGTGATAGCTACTATTATTTCTGATACCCACAGAACCTCCCTCTACCACCCCACCCCACCCGCGGACACATTTAAGAACCCCCCCCCAAAAAAAAAAAAAAAAAAATAAAAGAGAAGAAAAAAAAATAAAAAAAGCACCAACATCAGGTTGATTTCCCATGACAATAGCGAATGAGACTTCTGTTTGGTGCTGCCGTGATACCCGCAAACTGAGGCAACAAAGCTAGCTACAATTTTCACGGTATTATTTGTATTCAGCCCAGATAAATAAATATGCATAACATACTAGCACTAAACACAGCAGCTACTATTCTGATTATTTGTGTTTATTTTAATTAAAACAGTCATAATGGTTCTCGTAATAATGTCTTTTGGCGCAAATATGCTATCATAGCATATGGTCACATGGACCGATGCCGGCTGGCGTTCACAGGCTTGTATAGATTTGCCATCAAAATGCAGGGGTGTACCTTAACTTTTTTTTGCTACCGGCCAGGGGGGCCGGTAAGTCAAAATTTGAACCGGCCCCCCAAAATTCCAACCGGCCCCCAACCAGCCGGGATTTCCAACCATATCAACGGCTCGTAGATCGCGCGCGCGTTGGCGGCGACAAAAACCTACATTTATACAAACAATGCTCACATGCTTATTTTAAATGCCACAAACAAACAAAAGACATATAACTTTGTATGTTTGGGGTGCTTTAATTATTCACTATGGTTTAATAACAAAGCAAACAGTAAAGTATCAATTCAATGAAGAAAACATTTTATCAAATCAACATTCACCCACTCACTGTCACACAGTTATCCTCACTCTTAGTAGTCAAATTCACACCCTCATATATAGTCATACCATTAATCATTTACATGCTAAGGGAAACAATCACACACAAGTCATCCCCTTTCTCAGTGTCACACAATCACTCATTAACTTTCACTCTGTCTCGTAATTGCCAGTCTTAAAAAGTTGCAGAATCTTTGGCACATCTAAATCTCTAAACACAAATTTACCTCCTGGTATCACATTCTGATCACAAGTTCGACACACAGCACAATGCGTCGTCGTACACGAGCCATACTCTTTCGTCGCCGGTATCTGTCCTCTTCCATCTTTCCTGCCATTTTCTCTACCGTGTTTCGTTTTCCTACTGTCTCTTTTGACCTCTTTTTTCATCGTCCATTCTCTGGGGTTTTTTTGCGGCGGGGGAGTGACAGTGTCAATACATCTCCACATGTTTACAAGCGTGTGTACAGTACGACGTTTGAATGCGAGTGGGGAACTTCCGGAGGTAGTCGCGTTAGACGCGAAAAACATGGGGTCCAATATTGTAGCAGACGAACCGCGCAAGATCTTTGTTCGCCGGCTGTTCCTATTGACTGCGTTCATCGAAATTTGAACCCGCCAGGCGGGCGATTTCAGAGGAATTTCGAACCCGCCCGACACGATTTGAACCCGCCGGGGGCGATCGGGCCACCGCCAAAATTCACCCCTGAAAATGCTTCTGACGCCGTAAATTCGGATGAAAGGTGTTGCATGTTTGGCCTGGAACTTGTGAATCGGAGCTTGGCACGGTCTGGCATGGCTAGACGCATAGCTCAAGTAAGTCGTAAAGTTGCGATTTCACTTAGATAGTCACGCTGTTTAACTTGAAAGAAAAAAAGAATTGCGTGATACTCAATGCAAAAGTATTCCGCCCAACAACAAAAGCTCCAAAACAACATCTGATCGTTTCCATTTACGTGTTTATGTGCTGGGTCTACTGCCCTTCTCTGTTCAGCTCTACGCATACCATGCACGTGTATACACACACATGCACGCATACACATACCCGCACGTACCAAAACAGACAGACAGACAGACAGACAGACAGACAGACAGACAGACAGACAGACACACACACACACACACACTTATACAAACACATACACACACACAATGAGAGAGAGAGAGAGAGAGAGAGAGAGAGAGAGAGAGAGAGAGAGAGAGAGAGAGAGAGAGAGAGAGAGAGAGAGAGAGGCAGAGGCACAGACAGACAGACAGACAGACAGATAGACATATGTTCCCTAGAAACCTTGTACATATACCGCTAACTGTGCTCATCAAGGCAGTGAACTTTTGACCTCAACCCCTCCGATGTCTGTAATTAAATATCCGGTAATCATCACGAAGGTACCATTCGACTGGAATTATGGCCTTACTTAGAAAAAACGTAATTAAGTGTCCGGTAGTCACCACGAAGGTACTATATGAGTAGGATTATGTCCTCACTGGGAAAAACGTAATTAAGTGTCCGGTAGTCATCACGAAGGTACTATATGAGTAGGATTATGGCCTCACTGGGAAAAACGTAATTAAGTGTCCGGTAGTCATCACGAAGGTACTGTATTATGAGTAGGATTATGGCCTCACTGGGAAAAACGTAATTAAGTGTCCGGTAGTCATCACGAAGGTACTATATTATAAGTAGGATTATGGCCTCACTGGGAAAAACGTAATTAAGTGTCCGGTAGTCACCACGAAGGTACTATATTATGAGTAGGATTATGGCCTCACTGGGAAAAACGTAATTAAGTGTCCGGTAGTCACCACGAAGGTACTATATTATGAGTAGGATTATGGCCTCACTGGAAAAAACGTAATTAAACATCCGGTCATCATGCCGATAGGACGTTATGAGTTGGATTATGGCCCCACGGCGACAAGCGAAATACTGGCCATCGCCAGAAACTACAATACACACTGAATCAGTGTACATATTATTGACACAACACCAATAAAATCAGGTTGGTGGAATTTCATACTCCTCATGTAATGGGAAACATGTTTTATCCAGACCTATTCTTCTGTAACGACATCCTTCGTTGCGTGGTAATTGACTGTCTGCTCTCGTTCACAGTTGTTTGCTTTTTACATTTAGTCAAGTTTTGACTAAATGTTTTAACATAGACGGGGAATTGAGACGAGGGTGTGGTGTGTGTGTGTGTGTGTGTGTGTGTGTGTGTGTGTGTGTGTGTGTGTGTGTGTGTGTGTGTGTGTGTGTGTGTGTGTGTGTGTGTGTGAAGCAATCACGACAAAACTACTGGACCGATCTTCATGAAACTTCACATGAGAGTTCCTGTGTATAATATCCCCAGACTATTTTTCTTTTTTGGGTTAGATGACTTTGATGACGTCATATTCGGCTTTTTGTGAAAGTTGAGGCGGCACTGTCACACCCTCATTTTTCAACCAAATCGATAGAAATTTTGGTCAAGCAGTCGTCGACAAAGTCCGAACTATGGGATTGCATTTCAGCTCGGAAGTTTTACAATCAGTTAATTAATTTGCTCATTAAAATTGTCATTAAAATCGAATTTTCACAAGGAGATTAAAACATGATTGCATTGTATTCCTCATCTTCTCTTGAATTCAAAAATATATAGTTATGTCATGTTTACTCTAAAACTGTGTTCAGAATGAAAGAAAATAGGTTCATTAAGTACTACAGTCGCATGCTTCGCAGAGACGAGCGTGACCCGCCCCGGTCTTTGAGATGGTTAGCCGAGACTATCTAAATGTAGTCTCGGCGATGAGTGGTTTGTGGTGTTGATCTTTTAGTTTGATACCGACTGACTAAATGTTTTTATATCGCTTCACGCGACTTGCTTGGTTGTTGATTTTGCACCGACCACTCTAAAGCGCCGTCTGAATCGAATGTTGACAATTGAGATACATGTTCCTTTCCCACAGGATGATGATACCTATTAAGGACAAGCTCTGATGATTTGCTAACAAGGGCTGACAATTGTCTTTCCCGAACGTATACGTACTTACCCCAGATCAGATGGCTTAATTGGACACCGGTATCTTCTGGGGAAACTGACCTGGATTCAGTGCACTCAATTTGGATGAAACAACATTGTCAACTCTTGATTAAACATAGCCCGATCGACAAAACTCGCAGAAATGTACTGCAATGTCTGAAAAGATCCCACATTTATTTTAAGATACGATAAAATAAGAGAAGATACAAACATTTTAATGTCCATTTTCATTATGCATAAATATGGACATTAATTTTGTCCCCTTTCTTTTGGCACCACGTCACATCACTTACGGAACGAACACAAAGACAACGATTAACAAGTCGCGTAAGGCGAAATAACTACATTTAGTCAAGCTGTGGAACCCACAGAATGAAACTGAACGCACTGCATTTTTTCACAATGCCTGTAGTCCACCGCTCGTGCAAAAGGCTGTGAAATTAACAAGCCTGACTGACTATTAGGGTTTAACGTCCTCTTAGACCAACTGGTCTATATTGGGACAGGTCTTGGTAATACGTTGAAGATATGGTGTGATACTTTGATTCGAACAAGCCCGCTGTGGCTGTCTTCTTCGACACACCAGCATTGGGTTTGTCTCGTCAAAGTATCAAAATACGATCATGATAATCGGAGACAGAGATGATGCATGCGTGTCTTCGTGTTTTCCAAGCCCTGAGACTTTCGCTGTGAACGTGGGATCTTTTTCGTGCGCATGTGTACACACGGGGGTGTTCGGACACCGAAGAGAGTCTGCACAAAGTTGACTCCGAGAAATAAATCTCTCGCCGAACGTGGGGATCGAACCCACGCTGATAGCGACCAACTGGCTACAAAGCCAGCGCGCTACCAACTGAGCGACGTCCCCGCCCTAACAAGCCTGTTTAGCATGGTAGTGGTTGCGCTGTGCTGCATAGCACGCTTTTCTGTACCTCTCTTCGTTTTAACTTTCTGAGCGTGTTTTTAATCCAAACATATCATATCTATATGTTTTATGGAATCAGGAATCGACAAGGAATAAGATGAAATTGTTTTTAAATCGATTTCGGAAATTTTATTTTCATCATAGTTTTTATATTTTTAATTTTCAGAGCTTGTTTTTAATCCGAAAATAACATATTTATATGTTTTTGGAATCAGAAAATGATAAAAAATAAGATGGACGTAACTTTGGATCATTTTATAAAAAAATAATTTTAATTACAATTTTCAGATTTTTAATGACCAAAGTCATAAATTAATTTTTAAGCATCCAAGCTGAAATGCAATATCAAAGTCCGGCCTTTGTCGAAGATTGCTTGGCCAAAAGTTCAATCAATTTTATTGAAAAATGAGGGTGTGACAGTGCCGCCTCAACTTGTACCAAAAGCCGGATATGACGTCATCAAAGACATTCATCCAAAAAATGAAAAAAACTGTCTGGGGATATCATACCCAGGAACTCTCATGTAATATTTCATAAAGATCGGTCCAGTAGTTTACTCTGAATCGCTCTACACACACACACACACACACACACACACACACACACACACACAAACACACACACATACACACACACACACACACGCACACACACACACACACACACACACACACACACACACACACACACATACACCACGACCCTCGTCTCGATTCCCCCTCTATGTTAAAACATTTAGTCAAAACTTGACTAAATGTAAAAAGCATACTCATACATGAATACATCATGCAGTTTTACCATGAGTACATGTTACTGGTAGCATCATCGGGTGAGCTTCAGAACTGAACATCTACGGAAGTTTCATGTTCCAAGTCTGAACGGTCTTCAAAATTAACCAATTTCTAAGCTAAATAGTCTGCACAAGTAAGGTCTGAATTCCTAAACTGCACGTTTACAGAAATTCCTAAACTTAAAGGTGTACAGTAGTGCCGAATTTCCAAAATAAACAGTGTACAGAAATTCTGAATTCCTACACTGAACGGTCTACAGAAGTTCTGACGTACTCATATAAACAGTCTGAATAAGTTCCCAGGAATTCTCAAGTCCTCGGTGACCACTTGTAACCCCATTAGTATGCTCGTCTGCGAGCGAGAGAAGCGCGTGCTGACAAAGTTCGCGGACACAAATTAACGTCACAATGATTGGTCTGTCTGGGTCTCTTTTCTCGCACCGGACAATGTCCACACTGTCCTCCGACGATCTTGTCTGGTCTGGCCACAACAACTGGAACCAGTCGAGTTAAAAGCATAGTCCTTCCCATGTGCACGATTCAACTCACTGTCTTAGATCTGGCCAGTTTTGTTTACATGGTGTGAGGCCACCCCTCTCCTTTGACCACGTAACCCTCAACTGCCATGGATGTTCAAAAAACCAAAACAAAGATTGTGACAGATCAGTATACTGTGCTGGGTGGACTTTGGGCATAACGGGACATTTTCAGAATTGTCAGTGCAAAGTCATGAAAGAAGTGTAATGTAGCTTGTGCAAAAGGGGAAAAGGACAAGGGGCAACTGTTTATACGGCAGCAATCCAAAATCATAAGGCCTCGGTAAAATGTCCAAACCACCAACGTAACCTAACAGTTTTATACAAATGTTTCCATAATACCGATGTGGTCAACGAGGCCAGTTATTGGCGACGCATTACGAGTTTGTTGGACTCCTAGAAAAAATACACAATAACACTGACAGAAATACCATGTCGGGCGCATTAACAAGTGCATTTGCAAGGATCAATATTGAAAGAAAACACAAATGTTGACCAGTCTTGCAACGTCCCTGTAACGTCAACATAACAAAGGTGTAGCCAACGCCATTCGGGGGAAAACAAAGGGCAGAGTTAAACAAAATGTGGCTGAACAAATGAATAAACAATAGAAAAACCCGAAAGTAGCTGCAGGAAGATCCAGACCGCTTTTAAGCAACTGCAGTAAATCTGTTCTGTTCTTAACGCCGTTGGGGCTACAGTGCACATTTTGGTGCAAAGAAAGATATAACAAAAAGAGATTGGGAGAAAGACATCTAGAGTTTTGAACACCTACTGGTAAATCTCCCCTGGCGAAACGACACGTCTTCCTACACATTTGGAAGGTCGCAGAGGCGGGAGGGGTCAGGGGTGATCAAAACGACACATCTTCCTACACATTTGGAAGGTCGCAGAGGCGGGAGGGGTCGGGGGTGATCAAAACGACACATCTTCCTACACATTTGGAAGGTCGCAGAGGCGGGAGGGGTCGGGGGTGATCAAAACGACACATCTTCCTACACCTTTGGAAGGTCGCAGAGGCGGGAGGGGTCGGGGGTGATCAAAACGACACATCTTCCTACACCTTTGGAAGGTCGCAGAGGCGGGAGGGGTCGGGGGTGATCAAAACGATGTCGGGAGGATGAAATACACAGTGTATAGCACTGGCCTTAAAACCGTTGCACGTTTTGGTCCTAGGGGTGGAAAACAAAGATTTTTTTGAGAATAACGTTGTACACTTTTCACCCAGCAGATCTCTTCCCGACGGAATTGCCCTTGAAACAGCTGGGGTGTCGCTACACACTTTGGGCACACAAAAGAAATAGAACGTAGAACCTAGAAGGCGTAGAAGTTATCACAACCACTAAATCTTTACTTGCTAGGAGGATACAGACAACTACAGCGGGGGGATGGGGATGTTAAGGGACAGAAAGCTGCTAGGAGAATGACCGAGAACCCTTATTACCCAGTAAATGTCTACCTGATTGAAATGTCGTGTAGGCTGCCTGGATGCCGCTACAGGTTTTGCACACAGTTGAGAATTAAAAAAAACCATTAAAAAAAAACCAGCAATATCTTAGGAGAACGACCTACTTAAAACAAAAATTAAATGAAAATATAAGACCAGTTTTCACCATGTAAATCTCGACCCGGTGGAACTGCCCCAGAGACCGTCTGCGTGCCGCTGCAGGTTTTGTGCACAGTGAGGGGAAACAGAAGTATGCCACGAGAACATTTTCACCTTCTAAATCTCCACCCAATGACAATGTCCTGTAGGCTGTCTGAATACCTCTGCAGGTTTGGGGCACAGTGAAGTGTAACGGAAGTATTCAAAGAGAATGACCTATTTATGTTCACCTACTAAATCTCTACCCAAGAGAAATTTCATGAAGGCCATCTGGATGCCGCTGCAGGTTTTTGCACACGGTGAAGAAAATAAGAAATATACGAGGAGAATAACCAAAAACATTTCCCACCTAGAAAATAATGATCTGCTACATTGAACTGTACTTAAATTCGCCATGTTGTCAGTGCACAGTGAAGGTAACCGAAGGATGCTAGGGAATGACCGAGAACATTGGGCACCCAGTCAATCTACACCTCATGACACTCTCGTCTGGTTCATTGTAGCTGCAGGTTTTGAATACAGTGAGGATAAACAGAAATATACGAGGAAAACGACCCAGATGAAAAGATCCCAAACATGTTTCACCCGATGGAATTGCCCCAGATGTCGTTGTGGTGACGTTGCAGGTTTAGAGCACAGTGAATGAAAACATAAATATTCCAGGAGAACGACCCACACAAAAAAGACAGAACATTTTCCACACATTAAATCTCTTCTGTACGTAACTGTCCGTCCTGGAGGCCATCTGAGTGTCGCGGCAGGTTTTGCATATAGGGTAAATAACAGAAACAGTCACAGAAAGATGTTTGGAGAATAACTTGAAACATTTTTCACCCAGTAAATCTTAACCCTAGGGAAATGTCTGGCTGTCGTGGCAGATTTTGTATACAGTACAAAAAAAATTAAAAAAAAAGGGGACATTTCTCACGCGGTAAATCTGTACCCGATTGAATTGTGCGCACAGGGAAGCGGGGTTGATAGAGGAACAATTCCCAAGACATTCATGATCGCATGTAGATGCTAAAACATGAATATAGTTTCAGTTTCTCTCTGTCAACCGACACACAAAGCGACAGGAAATAGCTCCAGGGAGTATGTTTATGGATAGAAAAACGTCTGCACACATGACATCATAACGCACCCCACACTCTGCCACAAAAACACAGATAACTCAACACGAGAGACCGGACTACGTACGAGAATGGGACGAAGGGCGTGGGGGTGGGGGTGAGGGTAGAATGCGGAGCAAAAGAGACATATTCAAACACACATACAACATTTCGTAACAAAACTTCAGAAATAAAATCTAGCAAAAGTGACACACATAAACACACAAACATGTATATGTATATAAATACACACACACACACACGCACGCACGCACGCACGCACGCATGCACACACGCACAGACACACACACACATACACACGCACGCACACACATACACACACACATAACCCCACACACACACACACATTAAAAATAAATAAATAAAGTGAACATGGATAGAACCACTATTGCTCAATCAAAACAGGAGGAAATGGAGAGGACGGTAAACGAGAAGGAGGGGGGGGGGGGGGAGAGAAGGGAGCAGTGGCGAGGGGAGAGAAGGTGGAAATGACTGCAGGAAATGAAAGTGGACGAAAGTAGAAACGGAGAAGACATGCTAGCTAAAAATTTAAAAAAAAATAAAAAAAATAATGAATTTAAGTTTTTAAATGACAATGCGTCACACAACAGACAGACCTCGGGCAACATGAGCCATCTCCTGAGACCTGCGTGAAAGTGTTGCAAACTTCGGGTTTCACTCTGTTTGAGACTAGCACCGGAAACAAACCATCAGCGCTCTGACTGCTTGAAAACGATTCTGTTGATTCTACTGAAACCGCACTCGAGCTCCCCCGTCCGGTCTCTATTTGACGAGACGGTGTGCTTGGAGTGCAGATTTGTCGAGTTGGAGAAATCGAATCCCGCGTCCAACAAACTGGTGTGAACACCACAGACTTCAACTGAAATTTAAGTTGGAACAGCTACAGCGTCTTATGTACCATATGGTTGTCACGGTGCCAGTTCCATCTCGTGAGATGTCATTCAGACAGTTGGTCTGGTGGACGTTCATCGTCGTCGTCGTCAGAATCGTCGTCGTCGTCATACTCCTCCTCCTCATCATCATCATCATCATCATCAGCAGCAGCAGCAGCAGCAGCAGTAGCTTCTTCTTCTTCTTCTTCTTCATCTTCTTCTTGTTCCTCGTAATTATCATCGCCATCGTCTTCGTTGTCATTGTCGTCGTCTTCATCATCATCATCATCATCATCATCATCATCATCATCATCATCATCATCATCATCATCATCATCATCATCATCATCATCATCATCATCATCATCATCATCATCTCCTATAATTATCTTGTTCTCGTTTTTCTGTATTCTTCCCTCCCCCACCCCCACCCCTGTCTGTTCTTGCTTTCTTTCTGTCTTTCATTCAAGGCGCGTCTAAATTTCCCCTGTGTTCCCTGCCAGCGCGCGATTTAGAGCCATTTTGAAAAAATTATAAAAAATCAACAACACAAGATAACCTTACATACCTTTATATGTTTGCAAAGCTTGGAACTTACTCTTTTAGAAAATATATGAAACATTTGAAAGTACATACCTTTTGTTGTCTTCATACCCAGGCAAAATATCCAATTTGAAGCACAAAAAAAAACTTTTTTGTTCTTGAATGAAACACCAGTAACTCACTGTTGCAGTACTTTTTCTCACAAAATCAAGCTGATATCACACCGGTGACACTGTGACGGTTCCCCTACGCTTTGTGTTCGGTGCCCTGACCCTTTGTGTTCGGTTCCCACTCGGTTCCCACACGCCAAAATTCGCGGACAAGATCGAGGTACTGTCACCCAAAACATCCATTTATGGTAGTATTACGCAATGTTGCTCTCTGAGAATGGTCTTGTTAGATCTGTGAGTGTTTACACTACATGCCTAGGTGCTGTTGGATTGAAGGTTTTTGATATTTTAGCCGTTATTAGGTAGAATGCCTTCCACTTTACTGCAAAACTGCATAATTCGTAGCATCGGCAAGAAATATCCTACCAAAAAATGCCTGCTTGGAACTGTCGTTGGTCCAGCAAAAAGTTCAACATGTCTGTAGCAGACAGCCCAAGTTTCAAGATTGTAGGGCCGTCCAAACAGCCGTAATAATAAAAACAACAAAAGTAGTCAGTGAAATTGGCTGTGTTCGGTCCCCCCACACTTTTGTGACGTAGGCGTGACGGTTCCCATAATTCATTGTGTCGGTCCCCACTTTCTGTGTCGGACCCCACTTTCGACCTAATTTCTCTGTGACGGACCCCACAACCAGCCTATTTTGTGTCGGTCCCCACACCTTCTTGGATTTATGACTTGCCGGTTACTTGTATCATTGTATTCATTGAATCTAATTGTCTCGGAGTTATTTTTCAGCAAAAACCGGCAAGGCAGCACCTTTTGTGATACCAAGTAAGTCAGATGACATCAGTATGTGTGTGTGTGTGTGTGTGTGTGTGTGTGTGTGTGTGTGTGTGTGAGAGAGAGAGAGAGAGAGAGAGAGAGAGAGAGAGAGAGAGAGAGAGAGAGAGAGAGAGAGAGAGAGAGAGAGAGAGAGAGAGAGAGAGAGAGAGAGAGAGAGAGAGAGAGAGAGATTGACACCTTTCCAGATTACTCCGGTTATGCGACACTACCGCGAGCGTCACTACCGCGTGTCACACTACCGCGAGTACGACACTACCGTGTGTAACACTACCGCGTGTCACACTACCGCGAGTACGACACTACCGCGAGTATAACACTGCCGCGTGTCACACTACCGCGCGTACCACAACCGCGAGTACCATAACCGTAGAGAGAACGCATGCAAACTTACTTCTTGTGAGTTTGTGTTCTAACTTTGATTGGAAGCAACCCATCTATATATATATACGACTTGTGTCTGTGTGTGTGTCTGTGTATCTGTGTGTGTGTCTGTGTATCTGTGTCTTCGCGATGCACGGCCAAAGTTCTCGATGGATCTGCTTCAAATTTGGTGGGCTTATTCAGAGAGACCCCGGACACAACCTCATCGATGAGATATTTCAACACGTGCTCTCAGCGCGCAGCGCTGAACCGATTTTGGTTCCACCTCAGCTACCCGGGCCCCCATACCGACACACCAAAGCCGCTACACCACATCACAACGCCAAAGTTCTCGCTGGATCTTTTTCAAATTTGGACACCGTATTCACCTACACCCCGGACACAATATCATCGATGAGATATTTCAACACGTGCTCTCAGCGCGCAGCGCTGAACTGATTTTGGTTTTTGTGTTCATTTCACCATTATAAGTAACTCTTCCTTATCTTCTCCAGTGTTTGGCGTTTATCTCCCTTCCTTCGTGTGGCTTTCCCGTTTGTAAGTTACTATTACTATTTTTAGAATGTCACTGCGCTGTCCACTGCGCTGTCCACAACGCTTCCCTTGCACCCGTAAGTTGTTCTTACTGTCAAAGTGAAAAGGTCGAATCAATTTATAGCCACGCGAAAAATACACTCTCACCTATCTCTATATATTTATAGATACAGATATGCATATATATATATACGGCTTCTCTGTGTGTGTGTGTGTTTGTGTGTGTGTGTGTGGGCAAAAACCTGTGTATTGTAGAGTTCTGTTTGTGATGTGGTTTAGCGGCTTTTGTCTGTCTGTATGTTCTGGCATATGAGAAGCCACAGCAGATAATATAGGGCTAAGAAATAAGCTCTAAAATTCTCAATCCCGTTTGACAGGACTTCGCCTTCAAAGGTGATTGTGGTGAACCGCCACGCTGTCTGTCTCCGTCTCGCGATTCACCCCGGCGAAGCCGGGTATTCCTCTAGTTCTATATGTATTCTGATAGTGTGTTCTGATCGTTTTGAGTTCTTGGTTAGCATGACAAACATTGAATTAGTGTTCAGAGAACAGACCAGGCCTTTTTGTTTTATATTTCAAGGAAACATTTCAACCTTTGCCTTCAGCCATGGAAGTCATAAAATGACACGCGGTAATGTTATACTCGCGGTAGTGTGACACGCGGTAGTGTTATACTCGCGGTAGTGTCGTACTCGCGGTAAGTTCTGTTTCCGTACCCGCGACAGCGGCAGCGACAAAAGAAAACGCGCGCAAACGCGTGACGTGTTTCCGTACTTGCGTTTTAAACATGCGGTAAAATCTGTAAACTCCCGCGTTGCCGCGCGACAACGCGAAAAAAATCGCTCCAGGACCCTTTCAAAAAAATCGCGTCGCTTGCCGCTTGTCGCGCCGCTAACGCGTCGCGCGTGTGGAAACACTCCTGGTCATTTTCTATGTGCTTGATTTTCGTCGCGCCGCTGGAAAAACGCTGTCGCGGGTACGGAAACACAACTCTCTCTCTCTCTCTCTCTCTCTCTCTCTCTCTCTCTCTCTCTCTCTCTCTCTCTCTCTCACACACACACACACACACACACACACACACACACACACACACACACACACACACATACTGATGTCATCTGACTTACTTGGTATCACAAAAGGTGCTGCCTTGCCGGTTTTTGCTGAAAAATAACTCCGAGACAATTAGATTCAATGAATACAATGATACAAGTAACCGGCAAGTCATAAATCCAAGAAGGTGTGGGGACCGACACAAAATAGGCTGGCTGTGGGGTCCGTCACAGAGAAATTAGGTCGAAAGTGGGGTCCGACACAGAAAGTGGGGACCGACACAATGAATTATGGGAACCGTCACGCCTACGTCACAAAAGTGTGGGGGGACCGAACACAGCCAATTTCACTGACTACTTTTGTTGTTTTTATTATTACGGCTGTTTGGATGGCCCTACAATCTTGAAACTTGGGCTGTCTGCTACAGACATGTTGAACTTTTTGCTGGACCAACGACAGTTCCAAGCAGGCATTTTTTGGTAGGATATTTCTTGCCGATGCTACGAATTATGCAGTTTTGCAGTAAAGTGGAAGGCATTCTACCTAATAACGGCTAAAATATCAAAAACCTTCAATCCAACAGCACCTAGGCATGTAGTGTAAACACTCACAGATCTAACAAGATCATTCTCAGAGAGCAACATTGCGTAATACTACCATAAATGGATGTTTTGGGTGACAGTACCTCGATCTTGTCCGCGAATTTTGGCGTGTGGGAACCGAGTGGGAACCGAACACAAAGGGTCAGGGCACCGAACACAAAGCGTAGGGGAACCGTCACAGTGTCACCGGTGTGGATATGTCAAGAGTGTTGCTGGTGAATCAGAAACAAACATTACTGTTAAATAGACTTGAACTGGTGAGTGTCAAGCATAATCGAGGCGCGTCTAAATTGTCCCTGTGTTCCCTCAAATCGCACGATTTTGACCCATTTTAAAAAAAATAATAAAAATCAACAACACAAAATAACCTTACCTACCTTACATTTTTGCAAAGTTTGAAACTTGCTTTTTGCGAAAATATATGAAACATTTGAAAGAACATACCTTTTGTTGTCTTCACATCCAGTCAAACTACCTCTTTGAAGCAAACAAAACAAAAAAACTTTCTACGTCATGGGTTCATCATACACAATGTCATGATCGACACTTTCATTGTCCGAATCATCACCCAAATTATCGTCCATTGGCACAAACTCGTCACCAGAATCTGAAATATCATCTCCACTATCATCATCACTAAGGTCAAGATCAGAACCGTACTGAATAACAAGTTCTAGCACTCTTTTCAAGTTACTACGTCTTGTAGCAGAACGATCCGCCATGTTGGAAAAGTCAAAACACGTGGGTCGCACACCGTCAACAAAATCAAATTAATCTCAACAATTGAAGGGAAGGAACTGTTTACAGCGAATGGTTCCACTGTAGACAGATAGAAGTTTATTGCGGGGGTTGTTTCCCTTGGTCAGCAGGGCCGTTTACACCGTTAAAAATTCGTGATATCCGTCGGAACTAAACTACAGACGCGCTGGCAACGCTAAACACAGGTGTCGGAATTCCAATTCCGATACACAGCGAATGAGTTAAATGATGACAGACGGTGAAAGGGAACCCACTCGTGCAAAAACATGAGTGAACGTGGGAGCTTCAGCCCATGAACGAAGAAGAAGAAGAAGAAGTGAAAGGGAAATGGCCATCTTGACTGTTTGGATTATCATCGTGCCCATTTAACTGCACAAAATACTGTTCCCGTCATCAAGACTGATTTCCATTCAAGTGATATGCTTTCCCTTGGGCTTTTGAATTTAGTTTTGAAATGCGCCAAAACAGTGATTCGTGGTCTTGTTATTCCAGACTTATTCCATGCTCTCTTCTGGTTTCATTGACTTACACCAAAGCAAAACAAAACCAAAACAAACATGCAAATACAACAGCTTGGCTCATACCTGGATTTGCAAAAGCACTGGCAGACACTTAAGTTAACCTCCATACCTCCACTGCATCGGACGGAACATTAAGTACGTGATGTTAAATACAGTGAGTGCACCCGATAATTAACTTAGCCGGCCACGAGGACAAAACCTCCTACTTATAAACACATTAAAATGTATTGACTGTGTAAGACAACCTACATTTGGGCACATTAACATCTATTGACCGTGCAAAGGGAGTAATCAACCTCGCCATGCTGAAGTGTTCAGTTTAGATGCACTTACAAAATCTGTTTGTGCATAGATTGTGACATGGACAGTGCTATTGCATAAACGTATCCTGGAATTCAATGTATTTTGAAAGCTACGAACGTCAAGTAAACTGCAAAACAGAGTGTGAGAGAGAGAGAGAGAGAGAGAGAGAGACAGACAGACAGACAGACAGACAGAGAGAGACAGACAGACAGAGAGAGAGAGAGAGAGAGAGAGAGAGAGAGAGAAAGAAAGAGAGAGAGAGATGGAGAGAGAGGGTCAGAGAGGGACAGAGAGGGACAGAGAGGGACAGAGAGAGAGGGAGAGAGAGAGGGAGAGAGAGGGAGAGAGAGAGAGAGGGAGAGAGACAGACAGACAGACAGACAGACAGACAGAGAGAGACAGACAGACAGAGGGAGAAAGAGACAGACATACATACAGACAGACAGACAGACAGACAGACATACAGACAGAGACAGATACAGAGAGACTGACAGAGGGAGAGAGGGACAAAACCACAGCCACAGTCAGGCAAGGATAGCAAACAAACAATAATAAGCTGCTGTAGAAACATAGTTTAAATCTATGAATGCCATAAGAAGCTCTGTTGACCCACAAAGTGGAGGTCCCGAAAACATGGATATGTTTTAGATACTACCTTTGCCTATTCATGCTCTGTGTTTGCATTACACATGCCACACCATTTGCAAACAACAGAAGTATGTGTGTAAGCTTTTGTTACGCAGCGAGAGGCGTGTGCATTATTTAATGTCACTCAGATGTGTGTGGGTTTTAACCCTAACCCCAGGGCCGGACCCAGGGGGGGGGGGGGGGGGGGGTTCCAGGGGTTCCGGAACCCCACCCCTGGAAAAAGCATGTACCTTGCTTTGAGTGGGGTTTTTTGTGTTTTTTTAAAATAAATTTTGTGTGTGTCTCTAACAAATTTTATTCAATGTGAAATCCGATGAGAAAAAGGTACCCCCCCCCCCCCCACCTTCGCTGATTTGCCCCCCCCCAAAAAGGAGGAACCCCCCCCCCCCCCCCTTACAACTCATTTGGTCCGGCCCTGTAACCCTAACGTTTATGTGTTTGGTTTGTGTGGGTAGCATGGTGTCGTTGCGAGAAAATAGGCTGCATTGGCATGGGCTGCTGGTCCATCGGTGAGAAACTACGGGTAAACTTGAGAACTAAAGTCTTGAAGTTTCTTGAACCCAGAACAGTAATAAAATACGCTTTTTTTTTAAATGAAAACCCCACGCTTACACAAGTAAACGATGTGGTTGTGGTGAGAAGTCCCGATGTTTCTTGAACACAGAATGGTAACAAAACACACACCCCGATCAACCCCCCAGTTACCCCAGTAAACGAAGTAGGTGAAGTTAAAACAACACACTAATATTTTTGTTAAAACAGAAGGATAACAAAACACACAGCGTTTCCAAAATCAAAATGCCCTGTTATCCTAGTCAACGACGTGGGTGACGTGATAACAATTAAAGAACCAAGGTTACTTTGTCACTGATTGGTAACGAAATCTTTTCCTTGATTAAACCCCACATTTCCCTAGTAACCGTATCCCAGCGTACAGCACAACTAGACTCCCAGGGGCTGATAGCAATGAATCGGCTGGTGCCAAAGACTATCAGTCCTCCAGACGGTACCGGAACCGCCTGTGGTAGCTGGCTTTTTATAGATCTAACCAGTCTTCTTCGTGTCAGCAGCCGTTTCAGAGGAATTGGTCTGAGGCTGGGGGACATCTACCGATGGGACTAGCTTTAGCTATAGGTCTGGGGCAAAGGGAATTGCTACTGATAACCTTACCTATAGATGTATAGGGCTGAAGCTTGTAACAACAAAGCTACCAGAAGTCCTACTTGTTTGTTCAGGTGTGCGTTTTGGGCGAGCTTCCGATAGTCCTAGATAGAACTATGAGAGCAGAGATCAGCTCTTGATATTCCCACCAAGTAACGCAATCTGGTTTGACGCAAAGGAATATCTGACGAGAGTCCTTTCTGTGGATATAGGCTCAAGAATACGAAATAGCTGCCGACAGTCCCAATGAAATAAATGTCTCAAAACAGGAAAGACTTGCTCATGGTCCTGTCTTGGCGTGAGATCGCGGAACATCTGCCTGTAGCCGGCTCTGCTAGGATTCAGAACATTCCTACCCAAACACAGGTTGGAAAATTGGATAGCCTTGCCTAGATTAAACAAATCTCTCTCTCTATGTCTGTCTGTCTGTCTGTCTGACTGCCTGTGTGTGTGAGTGTGAGTGTGTGTGTGTGTGTGTGTGTGTGTGTGTGTCTGTCTGTCACTCTAATTCGCACACACACACACACACACACACACACACACACACACACACACGCACACACACACACACATAGGGCAATAACTGATCGGATGTTGTTTTTGTCAGTGTGTCTGTCTGTCTGTCTGTCTGTCTGTCACTCTAATTCGCACACACACACACACACACACACACACACACACACACACACACACACACACACACACACACACACACACACACACACACACACACACACACACACAGGCAGTCAGGCAGGCAGACAGACAGACAGACAGACACACTGACAAAAACAACATCCGATCAGTTATTGCCTTATAGTCCGTTACCGGAAGGGTGTGCCCTCAATCCTGCAGTTTGCAAAATAGCTGTATTGTGTAACAAAAAAGGTTGACCAAGTGGGTCTCCTACAGATAAACAGGAAATACATTCGGAGCCAGCCGACGCCGGATGCAAAAAATGATAGTTGAAGATATAAAAACACCCAAATAATCGAAGAAAAACAACACGACAATGCAAGACAAAACAGGGCGTGAAGATTGTTGCAACGTTGCTTTGTTGTGGCAGAACAAGCCGTGATATTGCGACATATCAGTAAGAACAACAACAAAATCAACATAAAGGAAAAGAGAATAAAAAAAACAAGAAAGGTAGGTTGTTGAAACGTTTGTTATTGACAAAACAATACATTTTAGTGAATGTATTGTTTGTCAATAACAAACGTTCCATTCCAACAACCTACCTTTCTTGTTTTTTTTATTCTGAAATTTGGAACGTTGGCAGTCACTTGTTTTGGGATTTAAAGGAAAAGAGGTTTACTTGATCAAAGCAGCCTGTTTGGGAGAAACAAAAAATATCAAAATGTTATGAAAACAACTCCCGTCACGACGAGCACTAGCTTTGTTTCCATTGTGACATCATCTGAAATCTTTTCATCGAGTTTGACATTAGTTAAAACCGACCTTTTCGGTCATACTTAGAACTAGTACGCTCATCTTCAACCTTATAATTATAATTCTCTAATTCTCTTTATTTATATAATTCTCTTTATTTCTTTATGTCAAAATCAATAACTGCATGCTCGATTGCAAGGTGCCAATAAGTCAAAATACATTTAACAACTCATCTCAAATAATTCAAATATCTCTCAAGGACATGCTGCATTGTTTGGTCCGATTATGGTTCGACAAATGTATACAATGGCTTAAGATTAACCAGCCTCTAAAATCATTAGCGCGGAAGTGTAAGCTTCTTTGGCAATAGTGACAGCATGCTATTGGGGTTTCACCAAGACTGCTGCAACTTGTGTAAGCGACGTAGGCCCAGTACGTATTGTTTATCATCCAATTCCATGCCCAAGCTTTATCTTAAACCACCGGAACCACCATCAGTCTAGTTTCACTAAGCTTGACTAAATACAACCGGACCAGATGCAGAAAAAGCATAGCCTGACTCTGCTTTTATATTAACAGCTATTGTGTTTTCAGCGTAGCAAAAGTGTCCGATATTTAGACGAGACAAGTATAATGCCGACGAGTCGAAGACGAGTCGCATTATACTTGTTCGAGTCTAAATATCGGACCCTATTGCTACGCTGAAAATACAATAGCGATTATATAGCTGTTCTGACCTTGATTTGTTGTTCCAAACTTACAAAATGACATTGTTTTGCGTCGATGCGTTGATCTCAGGTTTTGATAGCAGACGCCGTTTCTTATGCGCATTAGTTTTGCGCAGGCGCCACACTGACTTTGGAAAAAAACCTCGATTTGACAACTGACACAGCTGTTAAACAGCTTTTTATTAGTTCATTCGTATACAACAAAAAGAAGTTTGAGTTTTTTTAAATTTTGAACAAGACTACTTATGAAGCAGACCAAAGCACAACATCAACGGAAAACTAGAAACAACTGAGGAACTAGGATGCAACAAGGGGAGGAGAAGAGAACAGCTAATCCGTACAACGCGAACAGACGGCAGCGAAGTTTTCAGTTTGGTGAATGGCATTTATACTTGTCTCGTCATGAAGCGAATTTTTCAACCTCAGTTATAAACGACTACATGAATGTTAGTGCCATGGGTTGAACATCAATACTTCAGAGGGGAATTGGGGTATTTAGTGTGGAGTTACGAGATAAGAAAAGCCGAATGCGAAAGTTTGTGTCAGTCGGCAACTTAGCTCACACAGGCACACAAAAACGGCTGTTCCGTTTTACTCCCCTGTTTGTACTACATCTTTCGACTTTGGGCATTTTGTGGTGTTTAGGGACAGAAAATAATTGGTTTAGTCCTGTTTCATCAGGAAGTTAGCAGAAAAGGGTATGCTATCGACATTTGTAAAGCTGAAAAACATTCCCCAGAAGAATTTCAAGTTGTCAGTGTGTGCTGTTGTCGATTGAAACATCGTGTGGTACAGATGGGTAAACCGGAACCATGCGTCTTTGTTATTGTAAATATGCTTTTGGATATTGGCAAAAATGGCCGACTTCCGTAGCATTATGCTTTGATGATCGGAAGAGACCATCCAATCACAGCCCCCGAATTCCCCCACGTGTCCATCAGAATAGCTATATAGATCCATCATCCAGTGACGGCGAAGCATTCGCTATATCCACTGGTGAGAAAATCATAACAATAGAAAATTCATGACTGTGATATTACCGACTAGCTGCTATATTCATTTTCACATTGTGTTGAATATCAACAGCTTGGTAAATCCTGCAAAGTATGCAGAAATTCTCAGCTTATACTGCATCAAGCGTTGATAGGATTGCATTGTAAGAATTATCATGCAGCGTTCATTGATTCTATTTACACATGCATGACATATTAAACTATCCATGCTGACAGAGGCGAAATAATCACTTATTACAAGTAAGTCAGTACAGTATCAAGGCCATGGTGATGTCAACCGCTGTTGACTGAATTCAAAGCTTGTCTCGTATAACTAACACCACCAATAATCATTGTCAAGCCACGCAAATGAAAAGCCGGTATTATTGGGAAACTACTCAGCACTGTTCAAGATGACCCTTCCATCGGTTCGTGTTGCGTAAACATACTTATTTCAGTCTGACTAAATGCATTTGGTTGAACGCATAGAGAGAGAGAGAGAGAGAGAGAGAGAGAGAGAGAGAGAGAGAGAGAGAGAGAGAGAGAGAGAGAGAGAGAGAAAGAGAGAGAGAGAGAGGAGAGAGAGAGAGAGAGGAGAGAGAGAGAGAGAGAGGAGAGAGAGAGAGAGAGAGAGAGAGGAGAGAGAGAGAGAGGGAGAGAGAGAGAGAGGGAGAGAGAGAGAGAGAGAGAGAGAGAGAGAGAGAGAGAGAGAGAGAGAGAGAGAGAGAGAGAGCCGCGAGGTCGCTCTTGCAGCGGTTTGCTTTTTTTCTGAGGAGCAGAGAGCCGTGAAGTAGAGAAGAATCCTTCAATGCTTTGACCAATCGGTAACTAGCAAAACATGTTGGTCATGCACAAAGACACTAACTAAGCCTATATACCGTGTGGGTTTTTACTCCAATCGTGTCTTTCTTTGTTCCGTTTTGTTGCTGCCTATCCTTTTTTTTCATTCTAATAATTATTAGGAGAAAAACGAACCAAGAAAAACTCAATCAAAGGGAAAATACTCTAACTTTAGCTCTCTCTGCAAAACATGTAACAGTCAACCTATTTTGTGCATGACACATTATATCAAGGTTGGAAAACAAAGTAATCTACGATCTTTATTTCGAGGAGCATAAAGATATCAACACAATGTGAATCGACGCTGTTAAAAGGGAACCATGAGTTCAGAAGAAACCAACACTTGTCCGAACTTCGCTCCTGTCTGTAGTGCCTTACAAAGTCGTATTATTACTATGGCAGAAATTGTTCATGCATAGTGCGGACTTCGTTTGATTCGAAGAGAACACTACAAAGAACAGTGAGCATTGATTTGTAACACCTGATACAGAAAAACTTCAGTCACCGACTTCTTTGGTGCCAGGAAATGTAGGGTAATGAGCGCATTCGTTGATGTCATGATATGTGGGATAATGAGCGCTTATTTTTCTGCTGATTCAAAATAAAAACGGAAGCGTATGCGCAACCAAGCGTTTGTGGGATTACATTTTCCCATCTGCTAATTCCTTTGGTGATCAAAAATCTCGGCAGCGACAGCCTCTACTCACAGTCCTCATAGGATGAAAGTGGCACGCACACACACACACGAACACACACACACACACACAGTCACACACACACACATACGCACATACACACATTCACGCACACACGCACGCACGCACGTACGCATGCACATACACACTAAAACATATACACAGAGAGAGACATTTTTAAGTCTACAAGAACCTACTAGTGTTGCTGCGTTTCTCCGAGGGCAAATCTGAATAACCCGATATGAAATTCGCCACAGTTTTTCTCACCGTCTTTGTGCTGCTACATCATTAAAGCTTTCTAGTACTTTGCTCACTCTTCTTTCAAATACAGTTTACGTCACAAACAATTGAGATTGCATTGTATTGTGCCACGTTACCTTTCGTTGCATTGCATTCTACTCATTTTTCTCTCCTACTCTTTTCTTCTCAGCACCCTCTTAACATTACCTCCAACTGTACCCCCGTCCCCCTGCCCAAACACTCCGAGACGCACCCCCCACCCCCACCCCCGACCTCCCTACCCCCGATCAGATTTTAACTTAGTATTAAAGATCAAGATTTGCATCAAGATTTAATGTAACAAGCGTGAAAAGACATGCGCTTTTTGGAATCTTCATCCTTCTTGCAGCGATAGACCAAAATGAACATATTTTTCGAGACCACCGAGACCACCATGTAATCTCAGAAAGGACACAAACCTCAATCGGTCCCGCGTAGCCTAATAGGTTATAGGGACGTTAGAAACCAACAACCAACCAACCAACCATCTATGACAGCTTACTAGTGCCAAAACTACATAATTGTAATTATGACGTGAAAATTACAATTATGTGGTGAAAATTACTAATTTCCACGAGAAAATTACAATTATGACGGATTGCTAGAGCCAAAACTGAAAAAAAATAGTAATTTTCACGTGAAAATTAGTAATTAACACGTGAAAACGCTAACCGACAGTGTTAATTAGTCATGTTCACGTGATAATGGTAACCCCAGGGTTTGGCACTAGTAAACCGTCAGAAACATCTCCCAACACGTTCTCTAACGGCCATTCAGACTGCCAACGGCTGGGGACACCCTCCCGTAATTCCAACTGCTTCCTCTTCAGTAAATCTTTCCTCCAAGGCGTTCTACGGTCTGGCCACACGAAGATGTCTCGTCTTCTCCTGTTGGCACCTGTCTCATCTAGAGTGTGGCAAAGAATGAGTCTATCACTGTCTTGCGAGGAGAGGTCCTTGTCAAGCTATTTTATAGTTTCTCCTATATTTTCTGTGTGAGCTGTGCAAGTCTTCTAGCTTGGTCGAGCTGGAATGAGTACACTTTTGTGTCTGAGTTTCAACAAAAATGGTTGTGTTTGTGTGTGTGTGTGTGGGGGGGGGATTGTGTGTGTGTGTGCGCGCGCTCGGGTGTGTGTGTGTGTGCGTGTGTGTGTGTGTGTGTGTGTGTGTGTGTGTGTGTGTGTGTGTGTGTGTCGCTTTACATATTGATTCAACAAAGGCTACATGATTTGCTATGGCAAAACATACCACACATACCCTACATCCCCATTCCCTAAGTGGGTCTCATTTGTGAACAAATACACCTTAAACTTGAAGAGGTCATGGTCCATACGTGTTTCTCCTCCATGCAAAAGGTAAACAATCAGGGATCTGTAACGGGATCCACAAATGTTGCCGGCATTTCTGTCATTCTGAATTGACTTACTAACTGACCAAGTGACCAACATGTCTTAGAAACAAATGACTTTTATATGCAAAAGTATAAAATGTATGATTTGTCTGAACATAGACTATATATACTATTCCATGTTTCTATTTCATGTCTTCTTTTTTATCACATAGGCCATTAACTAAAATGGAGGATTTGGGAAAGACTCAATCATATACATCTTCACAATAAGCATGAAAGAGTTCCCGGCAAGCTTCATCCACCCAGAAGCACGGGAAGCTGGTAGATATTTTTGGCAACACTGCCTTCCCTCCTATGTCTTGCGCCTGTGCACCGATTCACTAATGGCCCAAACTAGTGTCGTCTCGATGAGCAAACCAGAGCATTACCAACCGGTCTTTAGCTTGAAACTCGACTTTTTCAACGTCTTCACTCAACGTCTTGCTGTCGCACTGGGGTATTGACACGCCCAAGTATAACGACAGGGAGAGCCACTTGAGGGCCAAAACCGACGGACACTTTGAAGGCAGTGGTCGGGAAAAAAATCGGATATGCAACAGCAGTCTGCGTTGCAATCGACCACAGCTAAATTCTACGATCATTCAAAGTCATTCTGAAAAAGAAATAAAATAATCTCGTCAGACCATGGAAGTAGGTCAACTAAAACATCTGAATAACCCACTTTTACAAATCCAACTCATGCGTCTGAAGACACAAGGCAACAGCAGATCACATCTAAATAACGCACTTGCATACTGTTCGTGCGTCTGCAGATACACTACACAGAAAGACATAAAATGCACTAATACACTGATTGGTCAAACTATTGTCCCTTCAGTAAATGCGCACCCATCTATAGAAACTAGCTTTGAGGTTGAAACTTGATTTCCCTATCCTACGCCTCGGCTGCGACTCTGAGGTAATGCCACGAGCCTTGTTTTACAACAGGCAAATCCACGTGGGACGGAACAAAATAAAGTAAACTCTCCCAGTGGCAGATAGAAAAACAAGTTATGAATAATAATAATAATAATAATAATAATAATAATAATAATGCAAACTTTTATAGCGCTATTCTAGAAAAATGTCTACTCTTAGCGCTTTACAATACATACATCGACCAAGCATACTATACACGCACAGGCAAAGAAACCGACCAAACATAACCAACAAACTATACATGCACAGGCAAAGAAAGCGACCAAACATACAATACACGCACAGGCAAGATAACGACCAAACATAAACAAACATACTATACGCGCGCAGGCAAAGAGAACAATCAGCACATGTAATAATTACTGACAACTAATAATGCAGGCATACAATGACAGTCCAATACACAGCCTAAGCACAAGAACCACAGTAGGCTTCTATATAAAAACGTGTCAACGGTACTATTTACACACACTCACACAGTGCTGACACAAAGCGCAGAAAATATATATACACGTTATTTTAGGCGCTAGGTAGGGGGTGAGGTGGGGCGGGATGGGGTGGGTGGGGAGATGCTGGGGGGGAAATCACTTGCGCTGAAAGAGGTGTGTTTTGAGATTTGTCTTGAATGTAGTGAGAGAATCTGTGTGTCTGAGAGGCAGTGGTAATCTATTCCAGGTCACAGGGGCTTGATAGGCGAAGGACCTCTCGCCACATGTTTTTGTTTGCACTGTGGGGAGTCGGAAGAGTCGAGTGTCGGCGGCGGAGCGAAGCTGACGAGAGGGGGTGTAGAGATTGAGGAGTTCTGACAAGTATTCTGGGGCAGAACCAGAAACGACGGCAAAAGAAAGAGAGGAGAGTTTGTATTCGATCCTTTTAGTGATTGGCAGCCAGTGTAGAGAGTGAAGAAGGGGTGTGGCGTGTTCATACTTGGAAGATTTGAAGACCAGGCGGGCAGCGTTATTTTGGATCCTTTGAAGTCTATCTAAAAGGTACTTAGGGAGACCGGCCAGAAGAGAATTGCAATAATCTATCTTTGAGAGGACTAAAGAACACACTAACGTTTTGGTTGCATCAGCGGTGAGGTAGTGACGGACTGAACTAATCTTGCGCAGCTCTAGATAGGCGGACTTGCAGATGTTAGAGATGTGTTTTTGGAAAGAGAGAGTTGGATCGAGAGTGACGCCAAGGCTGCGGACAGACGGAGAGAAAGAGATAGGTAGTTCGTTGACAGTGAGAGAGGCAGGAAGAGAAGGGTGATTGAGAAATTTCTTGGGACAGGCCAGCATAACTTCGGTTTTGTCACTATTTAACTGGAGTTTGTTTAAAGACATCCAATCACTGAGGTCCGCAATGCAATCCTGTGTCCGAGATACCAGATCGTCAACTTCAGCAAGGGGGGCAGACTGATGAAGCTGTGTATCATCAGCGAAACTCTCGTGCGACAACGCATGGCGACTGATAACATCGGACACAGGGGAGGCATATAGAACGAAAAGTATGGGGCCAAGCACGGACCCTTGCGGGACACCGTATTGGAGAGCTGAAGGTTGAGATTTGATGCCGTTGACACAAACGGTCTGCGTCCGGTTAGTAAGGTACGAACGAACCCAGGACAGGGCCAGATCATGAACACCAAAGGAGTGCTGAAGCCTGTGGAGCAGAATTTCGTGGTCTATCGTATCGAATGCGCTAGACAAGTCCAGTAGTGTTAGAATGGAGACCTGATTTTCGTCAAAGCTAAGAAGGATGTCGTTTACAATCTTCAGAAGTGCTGTCTCAGTACTATGGTTTTTCCTGTATGCAGACTGATGGGTGTTGAGAAGGTGGTTTTGCTCTAGGTGAGTGAGAAGTTGTGAAAGGACAATTTTTTCAGTGATTTTTGAAAGGAATGACAAGTTCGAAACGGGCCTAAAGTTTTTCAAGGAATTCTTGTCAAGTGAAGGTTTTTTGATGAGAGGCCTAACTATTGCAGGTTTGAATTCATCTGGGAATGAGCCGGAAGTCAGAGAGTCGTTGATGACGTGAGTGAGGTATGGAAGAAGGTCATCAATACAATCACACAGCAGAGAGGACGGAATGGGGTCAAGCTCGCACGTTTTCGGACTAGCGCCTAAACACACCTTTTTTACAAACTCGCTGGTGACAGGCTCAAAACGCTGCAGGGCTGGACCACAATACATCCTATCGGCAACCGGTGAAGGCGGGACAACAGCAGAATCAAGCTTCTCGCGAATAAGCGCGATCTTCGCAGTGAAAAAGTCAGCGAACTTCTGGGGAAGCTCATGTACAGAGAACATAGTGGGAAGAGGGGAACAAGTCACCTTGCCTAAGATGTCATTGGTGACACTAAACAGCTGTTTGACTGAGGTGCATGCGAGTATTTTGGATGAGAAGAATGCAGACTTAGCATGGTCGACGGCCATCGGCCGCAGCTAAGTTCCACGATCATTCAGCTCGAGCTAGAAGTCAGTAACGCCGAAGACAACAACAAAAAATCGCCGAAGCGAAAACAAGTGCGGCATGTAAGACGTCCAAATGACGCATTCCGTTAACCGCTCGTGCGTCTGAAGATACAGGGAGACAACACTACAGATAACGTCAGAATAACGGTTTTGCATGCGTCTGATGCGTTTGCCGCTGCACAAGAGGTAATGGGGAGAACTTACTCGCTATATTATCAAAATAGCGTCAACACTTTGCCAACTGGCCGTGAGTCTGAAACTTGACGTCTACAGCATACGTCTCGCTGCTACACTGGGGTATTGACACAACCTCAATAAAACGACAAGCAAAGCCACTTGATAAGGGAAAAACATTTTCTCCCAGCAGCAGGTTTGGACAGATAGAACCGTCTGTGTTGCTGTCGACCACAGGTACATTCTATTATCATTATCAATATCATTACGAAAAAAAGTGCACAAACCCTCCCGAGTCAAGAAAATGTTGGTCACAAAAAGGTCCGAATAACTCAATTATATCATGCCTCCGGATGTAGCCT
>NC_090246.1:60171255-60186255 GCF_037325665.1 Littorina saxatilis | reverse complement strand
CCTGCAAGATGGATACCTCAATACAATGTTGAAACTGAATTATTTCTCCTGAGTCTGCAGTGAGCGTGAGTGAATGACACACATAAAACAAAATGAACAGTAAACAATACTATCACAACTCACCTCATGCGTCTGAGGGTTTACTTAAATCATGCGTCCGAAGACACAGGAAGACGGCAGATCACGTCTGAAGAACGCACTTGCATACGTCTCATAAGTCTGCGAATACACAGGAAGACAGATGCACCGACTCAGCAATTCACTTGAAATACTGTCCTTTCAGCGAACGAATCGTTCTTACCGGCCGTGAATCTGACACTTTGTACTTGGCCTCTCTAACCGGCCACACTCACCGAGGTATCGACATGGCCCAAGTGTAACGACACTTGAGAAGGACAGATTTGAAGGAAACTCTCCCAGCAACAGACTTGATGAAACAGAAAAAGCCAGAACTACAACAGCATTCTGCGTTGCTATCGACCACAGCTATATTCTACGACCATTCACCTCGAGACGTTAGTCATGTCGGAAAAAAAATGGCAAAAGAACCTCGCCCTGTCAAAAAAAAAAGTAGGTCACACAAAAAACTTATGAACTATGATGACGCACTTCTTGTGTCTCATAAATCTGAAGATGCAAGATGATTGGTTGTTTAGAACGTCACTTCAACCCATTTAGCTGTGCGGGACCAATAATTACACAGATAGACCGCAGATGGCACGATATCATGTTGTCGCATCACTGGTGATAAAACTCAGAAAATGATAAAAATTAATGACGCCAAGAGAGAGAGAGAGAGAGAAAGAGAGATGAGGATGTTGGGATTTGCTGCTTCTCTCTTCTCCATTACAAATCTTCGCGTTCTATTGCCTTTCGATTTTTGTTGTTACCGAATATAATTGTTTGACTGCGTCCTGCAGTCTGACACACGAGACATAAAACAAAGACTTTGTGTTGTCTATACAATGCTTTGGAACGTTTGACTGCTTGTTTCAGTGACGGTACATACTCGATGATCTCGAGCCAGCCAACTAAACTCACTGATGGGACGCCTCAAATGATAAAGCTTTAGTATGTGAGCTGTGGTTTGGGCCTTGGGTGTGGTTTGGAAGGATCTGAACGAAGGATGCCATCTATAATGTTTTTCAGTTTATGTTGTTCTACGTCTCGAGCGGGTGAGCGAGCAAAAGAGAGAGAGAGAGAGAGAGAGAGAGAGAGAGAGAGAGAGAGAGAGAGAGAGAGAGAGAGTATGAGAGAGAGAGAGAGAGAGAGAGTGGCCAAAAGAAAAAATTGTGTTTGTTACATTCAGATAATAAAGTTTTATTGAATTGAATTGAATTGAATTGAATTGAATTGAATTGAATTAAATTGAATGTGTGCATTAATGAAACATCGGAAGAGCAGCTGTGCGGTGTACGTGTATATAATTATACGCGTCTATCTATCTGTCTGACTGAAACACAACGTGCATGTAATTCATTTCCACTGCCGTACGGGTAGACAACAACCTACATAGCCACCAAGGACCCAGGAGAGGGTATTATAACTGGTAGTATCGCCCGCGCACGTGACACACGCCAGTAGCACAGCAGCGGCCTCTACTGTTTGCTGCGGAGATCGATGACAGTAGAGGCGCGGGCAGTGCTCTGACCCCGCAGATTCGATTTGTATTGGTTCTGGACTTTGCCGCTTCGTTTGTGGCCCTGACGTTCCACGTGGGTTATGCTGGACAATAGTGCGGCCTTCCTTGCTGTCCTGAGTTCGTGCTAATTGACACCATACGGCGCCTCCCGGCCCAGAGAGAGAAAGACGGGGGGGGGGGGGGGGGGGGGAGAGGGGAGGGGGGGGGTGGGTTAGAATGGATAGTTACAGAAGGAGAGGAGAATAATAATTCAAAAGATTGGCAGTATTGGTTCCAAAGTGGCTTGAGCTGGTGAAGTAGGGTTCGGGTTCGATGGACTGCAAAGCTGCAAAGCACGGACATACTCTGAGATTGGACTTGCAAATGACATCATTGACCAGGATCGACCTTGTGCGCTATGAGAATAACAAATGTGCACAGTGTCAGTTGCTGGGGAATGTTCACGTTGTCCGACTTTCAAATGATAAAATTGCTAAGTATGGTTTGAGTACGCTACCTCACTAAAGTGTTAAAGTTGCCCAGAACGAACGTATGTTTTCTTGAATGTAGACCTTCAGCTAAGTTTGAACTAAGCACAGGATAGACAAGGAACTTAGTCGATAAATATCGACAGGGGGCCGACTAATGGTTTAAATGTGAAATGTGTATAATAATGGGTGTGGGTCCGAAATGAAGTTAGGTAGTAGTTAACATTTGTTTTGAATAATTATTGGTATTTTGACAATGTGGGTAGCATGGAAATGTAAGCATTTGAATGTAAGTCTTAGGTACCATTGTACCCCGGAAGAGAGACCAGAGATAGGAGTAGGTTGCAATAGCTTGTGTGGTCTTTCAGTTTTGTTTTTGGAAAGATATTGTTGAAGAAAAAGAAGACAATTACAGTAATGCAATATTTATTGTGAAAACCAACGATTGTACAAAGAACATGTGAAGCAACATTATGTCTATGATGATGTGAAGAAAATTAGTTATGATTTATACTATTATTATTTAGACTTGAGACTAACAGTGTTGTGACGAGCGTTGGCTAATGGTAACGAGTACATTGTGTGTAGTTGTGGTGTGTGTGTGTGTGTGTGTGTGTGTGTGTGTGTGTTTGCGCGTTGGTTTGGATTATGGGTGTAATTTGTAAAACAGATGTGACAGTAATAATGGAGTTCACATCAGTGAGGTTAGTTTGAAATGGAACACACGCACGTTTTTGAAAAAACAATATGAAATTTTGAACCATGAGATCTTTATTAAATAATAAACTGAACATCAGCAAAACATCAAAGCAATTATTAATAAGGTTTGAAAAGCTTGACTTACTATGTTAAATAGTGGATTGAAGGCTGAAAACGTCATTTACAAATTACATCTGAGATAGGGAGGGCGGGTGGGGGAAGTGCTGAAAGTGTGGATGAGAATTTAAAAAAAAATGCTGAGTGACAACAGGGAGGTGAAAGGCTGCCCTTTTCGTAGCGTTCATTAATTAATTCCTATTGTTTACATGTGCCAATAATGTTATAAAACTGTACCTACGGGGACATAATAACGATTGGCTGTAGATTTCGAACACAGAAAAAATTATTTCAGTATTGCAAAGTGGTTTTGATAGTGTCGAATGTAAACAGAACAGTCTCAAAGTGAAAGTGGATGTTTTCCGGGAATTGCGAAGTTAACAAGAATACCGGCAGAAAAGCGCGCTTTCCTGCATAGCACAATACGCTACCGCACTAATCTGGCGTGTCAATATCACTACGTTTTGGAAGTGGAAGGTGAGCGATTTCCTTCACGCGGGGATTGACGACGCTGTACTGTCTGGGTTGACGGTCTAAAAATAGCCCAACCTCTGCTTTGAGCACAGGCGAAGGAATCGTCCACTGGACTACTACTATCACAGAAAGACTACAAGGTACGTCACTCACCTTCGAGTCTTCTGTGTTCTTGGAGTAGCTTCCTGGGGAAAAAATATTGTTCAAGACGGTTTGCCTCTTCCTACAGTCTGTGTAAGGTCAAATAAATACAGTTGGATGATTGTTTGAACTGTATGTACCTTTAATTTTTAGCTTCCGTCCGCTGCAGGTTGTTATTAACCATCATTTGGACGAATCTTCGTTTGCGAGCCGCCAGGTTCCACCTTGCGTCAAATCATGCATCCGGCACCGAATATGCATACCAGCGCTCATTGGTGTAAAACATATGTAAATATTGTGCAGCAAAGGGAAGCTACCCACGGGAAAATAATCATCGAATATCCTGTTATTAACCAATGAGCGCTGGTATGCATATTCGGTGCCGGATGCAGGATTTGACGCTAGGTGGAACCTGGCGGCTCGCAAACGAAGATTCGTCCAAATGATGGTTAATAACAACCTGCAGCGGACGGAAGCTGAAAATTAAAGGTACATATACAGTTCAAACAATCTTTCAACTGTATTTATTTGACCTTACACAGACTGTAGGAAGAGGCAAACCGTCTTGAACAATATTTTTCCCCAGGAAGCGACTCCAAGAACACAGAAGACTCGAAGGTGAGTGACGAACCTTGTAGTCTTTCTGTGATAGTAGTAGTCCAGTGGACGATACCTTCGCCTGTGCTTTGAGACACATGTTTACCGCCCTCAGCTAATTCAAGAAATCAATATATTTTTAGATCAGTGCAACTTGCTTGGATCTCTTGTTTGGCCTGTAGGTAAAATGTACAATGTAAAACAAATGTTAAATTAGAAAATAAATAACATTTTGGTTTATGATTTTTTTTCTACACCTGTGCTGAAAATAAGACATAAAAATGTTGGTATATAAGTCACTCAAATGCAGAGTAGTATGAATGGTTTGAGTTTGTTGCGGTTGACCCTGCACAGTTCGGCCTAGGATGTTTTTGTTGAACAATTTCACAACTTTCTGTGTTACACAAACTCAGTGATGACCAATTTTGCCTTCACCCCTCCCATAGGGTGACGGATTTCACAACTTTCTACTGATGAACAATGTTGCCTTCACACCTCCCATAGGGTGACGGATGTCACAACTTCCTGTGTACACAAACTGATGACGTATTTCACAACAAAATGGCGCTGCCCATGGTCAACCTCCAAAAAACCCTCGAAACTATCCGTATAAATGGGGGCCTCCTGGCCCCCATAATGACCTCGGTGGTCTCTCGCCGACGGCCCATATCCCAGTAGGTGTGATAGGCCTGAGCAGGTCAAGTCAGTGAGTTGTAATTATATGACAATGACGAAGGGGAAGACCTCTAGTGTACAGACACAAGCATTGTTGATGGGGGGGGGGGGGGGGGATAGGGCAAAGGGAGGGGTTTAGCCTTGTTCTTCATCTGGGACAACCGTTCTTTGTACCACTGCGAACCGGTGATTGTTTGACACTATCCTGCAAATCACCCAGGCGTTCCTCGGGGAATGTCGGTGTCTGCATTCTCAGAGAAAAAGGAATATCCCATATCTTCTGTATTACCATTCACGAACTGCTAGCACACATTGCACTTCCTTTGCATGTTCCAGACTCCTTTTAAATCGAATATTCCTCTGTTTCCTGAATTGCTTTGAAAGACAACAGAGCTGACAGTCTCGTACCACATGTACTTTTAAGTCACCCGTCTACAGAGCGTTAACAGTATATTTTGTCCTCGGTTTATTTTAGACTGTGTTGAGCATAAACTGTTAAACAGATGACGCTACAACTGTCTGGTTTAGTTATGATTTAACAAAGACGGCTCATGTACAGGCTGCAAAACAAAACAAGTCGCGTAAGGCGAAATTACTACATTTAGTCAAGCTGTGGAACTCACAGAATGAAACTGAACGTAGTCCGCCGCTAGTGCAAAAGGCAGTGAAAGTGACGAGCCTGTTTGGCGCGGTAGCGGTTGCGCTGTGCTTCATAGCACGTTTTACTGTACCTCTCTTTGTTTTAACTTTCTGAGCGTGTTTTTAATCCAAACATATCATATCTATATGTTTTTGGAATCAGGAACCGACAAGGAATAAGATGAAATAGTTTTTAAAACGATTTCGGAAATTTATTTTGATCATAATTTTTATATTTTTAATTTTCAGAGCTTGTTTTTAATCCAAATATAACATATTTATATGTTTTTGGAATGAGAACATGATGAAGAATAAGATGAACGTAAATTTGGATCGTTTTATAAAAAAAATTTTTTTTTTACAATTTTCAGATTTTTAATGACCCAAATCATTAATTAATTTTTAAGCCACCAAACTGAAATGCAATACCGAAGTCCGGCCTTCGTCGAAGATTGCTTGGCCAAAATGTCAATCAATTTGATTGAAAAATGAGGGTGTGACAGTGCCGCCTCAACTTTTACAAAAAGCCGGATATGACGTCATCAAAGACATTTATCGAAAAAAAGAAAAAAATTTCCGGGGATATCATTCCCAGGAACTCTCATGTCAAATTTCATAAAGATCGGTCCAGTAGTTTAGTCTGAATCGCTCTAAACACACACACAGACAGACAGACACACACACACACACACACACACACACACACACACACACACACACACACACACACACACACACATACACCATGACCCTCGTCTCGATTCCCCCTCTATGTTAAAACATTTAATCAAAACTTGACTAAATGTAACAAGTCGCGTAAGGCGAAAATACAATATTTAGTCAAGTAGCTGTCGAACTCACAGAATGAAACGCAATGCCATTTTACTCGTAGCATCGTCAGGCCACCGCTCATGGCATAGGCAGTGAAATTGACAAGAAGAGCGGGGTAGTACTTGCGCTAAGAAGGATAGCACGCTTTTCTGTACCTCTCTTTGTTTTAACTTTCTGAGCGTGTTTTTAATCCAAACATATCATATCTATATGTTTTTGGAATCAGGAACCGACAAGGAATAAGATGAAAGTGTTTTTAAATTGATTTGGACAATTTAATTTTGATAATAATTTTTATATATTTAATTTTCAGAGCTTGTTTTTAATCCGAATATAACATATTTATATGTTTTTGGAATCAGAAAATGATGGAGAATAAGATAAACGTAAATTTGGATCGTTTTATAAATTTTTATTTTTTTTTACAATTTTCAGATTTTTAATGACCAAAGTCATTAATTAATTTTTAAGCCACCAAGCTGAAATGCAATACCGAACCCCGGGCTTCGTCGAAGATTACTTGACCAAAATTTCAACCAATTTGGTTGAAAAATGAGGGCGTGACAGTGCCGCCTCAACTTTCACGAAAAGCCGGATATGACGTCTGTGACAAACGGATTTGCACATAATTTTATATTGGAGTTATGTGACGCAGGTGTACACAATTTCATGGGCCACGAACTTTGAGTAGGCACCGCACGGTGAAATATTGTCCGTACAGTGCAGTGCTGTCACGTGTGAGATGTGACCAATCAGAGAAGAGTATTAACTGAGGTCGCGTTTGTAGAGACGATAGACATCAGAGCTTTCCAGACCGTTGAAAAGACAAGACGGGTCTCCTGTTGGGTAAAGTTTCTCACCGGGCGCTAGAGGTCGTTGGACTCGTGCCGCGGTATTGAATCGTTGGATTCAACTGCTGTGTTTACAGGTATTTATTGAATTGATATTTTGCCCGGAGATATTATTTTGCTCGGAAATATTGACTTGAGAAATGACCGGGAGAGTCATGTGCGAATTGGCTGAAAAGCGTGCGCTGATGTCAGCCATTGTTGAAAAGGGAATGTTTACATGTTTTTCGGAAATGAAGTCGCTTATGAGTAAGCGGGTGTATATACTGTAACCGCATAAGTTAGTTGACGGTAGTGATAAAGAATGTCAGAAAAGTTTATTCAAGTATGGAGACTTATGGTAGTTTAAACTTGTGTATTTTAGCATCCCGGGCCGAGTGGGTCGCGGAAGTGGGGAGACGAGACGGGAGGTTCCGCCCATTACGTCCCGAGCCGTGAGCTGTGGGAGCGCAGGAGGGAGTCAGCGTGAAGCGCTGGAGAACGGGGACCCCGTCCCATTCCACCACGCGAAGACAGTTTGCGTGGGTGGGGTGGACCAGTACGTGCCACTGAATGGTGTGAGTACGACTGGGAAGAAGTAACCAGCGAGATAGCTGTGCGGAGATACGTTCCCCAAGTAAACAAACACGAGACGTAGAGCGTTCGTGGTTTTATTATCTGTGTGTAACAGAAATGACAATTGACAGAAGTATTGCCTGAGACAATGACTTCGTGTGTAGTGAGACAGACAGGCTCTCACGGAACAAAGCTTGAAGTGTTCTACGTGTGTGCACGTGAATTATAGACTGCATGAGAAAGTAACATGTGTGTATTTCTGTGCAGCTAGGTTTCTGTATGTTAACAGAAATATAACTTCCTTGTTGAGTGAGAGTGATTTGTAGAATGAATGGGAAATAATATGTTTATGTTGTGTTGATTATTTCAATAGAGGTACATGGGCAAAGGGCTGTAACCGTGTTCTTGTCTTTGTGCCTGGTTGGAGTGTTGTGTGTGTGTGTGAAGGCTAGATAGTAAACAGAGAGAAGCACGCACAATTTCTGATAGGAGTAAATATACATACATACAGACATACACACGTAAATTCCAGCCGTAACATTTGGTGACCCCGATTACGATTACGTCATCAAAGACATTTATCAAAAAAATGAAAAAAACGTTCGGGGATTTCTTACCCAGGAACTCTCATGTCAAATTTCATAAAGATCGGTCCAGTAGTTTAGTCTGAATCGCTCTACACACACACACACACACACACACACGCACGCACGCACGCACATACACCACGACCCTCGTTTCGATTCCCCCTCGATGTTAAAATACTTAGTCAAAACTTGACTAAATATAACAAGTCGCGTAAGGCGAAAATGCAATATTTAGTCAAGTAGCTGTCGAACTCACAGAATGAAACTGAACGCAACGCAACGCAGCAAGACCGTATACTCGTAGCATCGTCACTCCACCGCCCGTGGCAAAGGCAGTGCCCGTGGAATTGACAAGAAGAGCGGGGTATTCGTTGCGCTAAGAAGGATAGCACGCTTTTCTGTACCTCTCTTCGTTTTAACTTTCTGAGCGTGTTTTTAATCCAAACATATCATATCTATATATTTTTGGAATCAGGAACCGACAAGGAATAAGATGAAAGTGTTTTTGAATTGATTTCGAAAAAAAAATTTTGATAATAATTTTTATATATTTAATTTTCAGAGCTTGTTTTTAATCCGAATATAACATATTTATATGTTTTTGGAATCAGCAAATGATGGAGAATAAGATAAACGTAAATTTGGATCGTTTTATAAATTTTTATTTTTTTTTACAATTTTCAGATTTTTAATGACCAAAGTCATTAATTAATTTTTAAGCCACCAAGCTGAAATGCAATACCGAACCCCGGGCTTTGTCGAAGATTACTTGACCAAAATTTCAACCAATTTGGTTGAAAAATGAGGGCGTGACAGTGCCGCCTCAACTTTCACGAAAAGCCGGATACGACGTCATCAAAGACATTTATCAAAAAAATGAAAAAAACGTTCGGGGATTTCATACCCAGGAACTCTCATGTCAAATTTCATAAAGATCGGTCCAGTAGTTTAGTCTGAATCGCTCTACACACACACACACACACACACACACACACGCACAGACAGACAGACAGACAGACACACATACACCATACCCTCGTTTCGATTCCCCCTCGATGTTAAAATATTTAGTCAAAACTTGACTAAATATAAAAAGCAGCTGAGTAACATGAACACCGCAACACTGCATCATCTCACGTAAGTATGAGTTTGGCTGGTCCTACCCGCCCTCTTCCCTTCCCCAGCCCCTCCTCTATCTCCGCCTGCACTCTGTGATTGGATTTACCCCTGAAACATGCCTGCAGCTGGATTCTTGATTTGATTCACACGAACATCGAAATGCCTTCAGAAAGCTCGCAGAGAAGAAGGGGCGGTTGGGGAAGAAAAACGGAGGATGCACAAGAGAATGCCTGTCTTGGAATTCCCAAGCAGGAAATGGAAGTAATCAGCTGGGCCAAAGACCAAGCGGAGGGGACGGTTCCCACTTGAGTAAGAATTCGTCGAAGTAAGAGGGGTCTTTGACTGGCTAATTTCGTTAACAACAAAAAAAAAAGAAAAAAAAGGCTTTGCTGATTGTGAATCCTGCATGAGGAAAGACCAAGCAAAACACCAAGCGGAGAGGACTCCTCGGCTGGATAACAATTCGTCTAAATAGGACGGTTCTTTTACTGTCTAATTTTGAATTTCTAAATATTATTTTGAACATTTTGAATACATTGAAACGATACTTTTGCTGTAACTTATATTGGCTGATTTTGAATCTGGCGAAAAAGGTTTAGCTGAAAATTATTAACTTATTTGTTAACAGAAGTTTGATTGTATCTCACTGCCTTATTTTCAATAAGGGGGAAATGCCTTGCTCTAACTGACATGTTTAGTTTCAACATTTCACATGAGAGCTAACTGTATTGTCCTGGGCTTCAACTGTATTGCATAATTCGAAATTCGGCAAAGAAGCCAACAGCACAAATCCACATAACAAACACAATCATGATGTAATGCTTTCATAAAAAAAATGCAAGTCATTGAGTCCACACAACGAACACACGACAGCGTGACTTTACCACATAGATATATATATGCAAACTTACAAAGTCCGCGAAAACTAAAATGAGACAGAATACCTCTACAGGCTTGAAATTTTAATATTCAAGACCTTAAAATATCCCCTGAAAAGTAAGATGACTTGGACACGGCGAGAGTACACACAGACAATACATTCGGGTCAAAATCTGAACCTTACCAGTCAAAAGCATTAATATTTCAAGTTGTTCTGTTGCCGTTCTGCTAGAAATATGTGTAACGCTTTGTGCCATGCGCCAGGTGAGATAAGGAACAGAATGCAAACGACGGGTCAGAATTAAATATTTAACTTCTCTTGTATCCGCGATAAGGAAGGCTAATGCCGTCTGTCTCTCTGTCTGTCTGTCTGTCTGTGTGAGCTTGCGTGTGTGTGTATATGTGTGTGTGTGCGTTCGTAAGTGCGTGTGTGCGTGCGTGTGTGTGTGCGTGAGTGTGTGCGTGTGTGCGCGCGCATGAGAGTGTATTTGGGAGTGTGCGTGTGTGCGTGCGTGAATGCATATGTGCGTGTTTGTGGTTGATAAATCAAGTGGAATGACCACCCCATTTCTCACTTCCCAGGAAGAAGTATACACGACCGCAAACAAAAAATCAAAGAAAACCAAAGAACTATGCACTATCCCGTGAACAACATAAGGACAGGACAATGACACTGATGTCTTTTTATAGCATGGAGCTCGCCACGCCAGCAACAATAAATGCGCCGTTGCCTTACAGTCAGCATCATTAGGTGTGGATTTATGGACAGAACACTTCACACATCATCAACTTCACAATAAAACAAGCCGGGGTCACTGCCAAACCCATACATAACTGAGTGAGGCTGCATGGGCAGGGCTGGCTAGTTCTACCCAATATTGACGGACTGTGTGATGATATCTTCTGCTATGGTCTGTTGAGACAGTGATATCAAAATCGAGACCGGAGGTCGAGATTTTGATATCACTGTCGAAACAGACGAATAGCAGAAGATATCGTCACACAGTCAGTCAATGTTAGATATATTGCTAATTCTCTGGACATTTTGCATTTACTGAAAAGAAATTACTAAGTATTTGTCTCAGTTTAGGCTGTTCCATATCCCTCCCTCTGATTATTTTTTTTCACTCTTTTCTTGTACTTTTCAGTATTTCAAAATGTCTTTTCTTTCAAAAAGTCTTCAGTCACTTGCTCAACTAAATTCTGGGATAAATACATTTTCATATATATGTGTTTGTTTTCAAATGTAGGTGTTTTTGTTTTTGAAGTGGGGAAGCAATAAAGAGGTCGTCGATATCAAAACTGATATTGACGGAAATGTCGTCGATATCACTTTTGCACTGAGCTCAGTTTTGCCCAATTGACCAATGGAAATCCACGTAACATATGAAATAGCAATATTGAAGGCTATCGTGACCGCTTTTAGCTTTTAAGGTCTTAGAGCTGTGTCTGTGTTTCTGCGAGAAAAGGATGAGAGAGAGAGAGAGAGAGAGAGAGAGAGAGAGAGAGCGAGAGAGAGGGAGAGAGAGTGTGTGTGTGTGCGTGTGTGTGTGTGTGTGTGTGCGTGTGCGTGTGTGTGTGTGTGTATGTGTGCGTGGGAGTGTGTGTATATGTGTGTGTTTGCGTGCGTGCGTGCGTGTGTGTGTGATTGTGTGTGTGTGTGTGTGTGTGTGTGTGTGTGTGTGTGTGTGTGTGTGCCTGTGTGTCTGTGACTCTCTCTATCTCTCTCTCTTTCTCACTCTCTCTCTCTCTCTCTCTCTCTCTCTCTCTCTCACTCTCTCTCTCTGTCGCTCTACCTCTCTCTCTCTCTCTCTCTCTCTCTCTCTCTCTCTCTCTCTCTCTCTCTCTCTCTCTCTCTCTCTCTCTCTCTCTCTCTCTCTCTCTCTGGTTTTAGACCTAAACACTCGTGCCATACGGCACTGACAGAACTGGTGGACTCTTGGTTATCAAAAATCAACTCTAATAAGTTATGTGGAGCACTGTTTATGGACTTTGCAAAGGCATTTGATGTTATTGATCACGCCCTCCTTTTGCGGAAACTTTCCATTTATAGACTACCACAGCCCACACAGACTTTTATAGCCTCTTTTTTGTCGGGAAGAACACAAAAAGTTACCTTTAACAGTTCGAGCTCTGAAGCAATGCCAATTTTATATGGGGTCCCACAAGGCTCGGTCCTCGGACCTTTATTATTTTCTGTCTACATCAATGACTTACCATTACACATATCCTCTGGACAGTGTGATATGCTAGCTGATGATACTACTATTCATACCTCAGGTGATGATATTACTTCGGTAGTCGACACGCTTCAGAAGTGTGTCGATGATGCTGTAGAATGGACGCATTTAAACCACATGTCTCTCAATCCAGAAAAAACAAAGTATATGCTAATTACTACGCGTCAAAAACGACAAGTCATGTCGGAACCAAAGAAGTGCATTTCTGTTGATAGTCAGCTGATAAACGAGGTTAGTGAACACAAAATTTTGGGTGTAACTATTGACAACAATCTAACATGGGGCCCTCATGTAAGTAACTTATGTAAATCTACAGCAAAAAAAGTTCATCAGTCTGCAAAGATTAAACATTTTCTAAATTTTGATGCGCGCAGAACATTTTTTCAAGCGCATGTGCAGTCTGGAATAGACTATGCATCAACCCTTTGGGATTCTGCAAGTGATGCAGCTTTAAGACCCCTAAAATCTTTGCACAGACGCGGAGTAAAAGTTGTTCTGCTGAAAAACAGCACCCTCTCTAATCATGACTACAAAAAAGCTGAAATTCTTCCACTTTCATCCAGACTAGCGTTTAACAAGGCAAGGTTTATGCATAAAATAGTTCTTGGACGTGTACCAGACTATTTAACTAAAAGAATATTATTAACTGAGACTTCATCAAGCCGCACGAAGAAACTAAATGTTCCCCTCCCTAGAATTGACTTGTATAAAACTAGTCTGGCATATTCAGGTCCATTTCTGTGGAATGGTTTACCAGTCTCTCTCAGACAGCCACTTTCTGTTGCCAGTTTTAGAAGACATACTTTTTTGTATATGCTTTCATCGTCGTGTGGCACTTAATGCCTCGATCAGGTACTGCTGTTTGATAAGTACATGAAGATCTACTAGTATAATCATTTCATTTCAATTAAGTTTTTTTTTTTTATGATTATGTGTACAATGTGTACATGTGTGTGTGTGTCTGTGTGTGTGTGTGTGTGTGTGTGTGTGTGTGTGTGTGTGCGTGCGTGCGTGTGTGTGTGTGTGTGTGTATGTGTGTGTGCGTGTGTCTGTGTGCGTGTGTGTCTGTATGTGCATGTATGTCTGTGTGTGTCTGTGTGCATGTGACCGTGTGTGTCAAAGTGAGTGTTTTAATGTATACCATTACCAATGACCATGTATGCTATGAACATTTTTTTTTTTTTTTTTTTTTCTTCCTCTTTGTCTGATTTAATAACCATGTTTTTATGTTTTTGCTTTGCTTCTTCTTCTGCTTTAATATTATGCACTGGTTAGTTAATTCCCTCTTGGGCGAGGGCTGGATGAAAAAAGATCTTTGCTGTATCTACTCCATTACCCTCGAAAAATAAAGTTGGTTCGTTCGTTCGTTCGTTCGTTCTCTCTCTCTTTTGTTCCATAACCGTATCACTGTGAGTTAATGAATGCGCGCATGTGTGTGTGTGTGTGTGTGTGTGTGTGTGTGTGTGTGCATCTGTACCTGTACTGTCTCTCTGTGTGCCTCTCTTCGTGGGGAAGCAGGTGCACATGGGCTGAGAATGAGGTACTCTGTATCGTTCAAGAAGGAGAAACTGGTATTTTTATAACGCGGAAGCGTTGAATCGTCCCTCAGACAAGGAGGATTAAATCTGACAATTGCCTTGAAATAACGAGAGGAGCGTCACGCATTTCACAACAACGTTACAGCAAGGAGCCTTTCTGAACTTGATTCATCTTATCAAATTGTGAGAAGAAACGCGCCTCACCTTGGAGGACATACATTTTTCGAAAAACAACGAGGTAATTGTTGATGAAGTTTTAGAGTTTGTGAAGAAAGAAAAGTGGTATCAGTGAAAACATTACGCAAAGCCCTTTTCCCCACGTACACACATTAATTGGTTTTCGTTTAATTCAGATTTGAGATGATTTAGGTATTATCCCTGTACCATTCGTCTCTATATGTTTAAAAGCCTTTTTTGATTGAGACCAAAGTTGACTTTTTACCAGAAATTCAGTGCCAAAGCTTTGTGCAGCGAACATCAGGAAGTGTCAAGGTCCGGTTCACTGCAAATGCTTATCAGACCACCACTAGTCCTGTCTAATGTTGTCGGTTTACCATGACTGACTGTTCATCACTCTCCCTGTGTCCCTGGCGGGTGGTTTTGACCGGACCATTAGACCTTGTTCTGTGTCTATACCACCTCAGTTGTCATCCCTTTAGTGTTGTCAGGAAGCCTGCATGACCTTCTACGTGTAGTTCCATGACCTTACATGCGTGTCATTTGTGTCGAATCCAGCTGGTGATTAATAACGCCAAACACTTTACCTATCACATTGACAATATGATAATTGTTGAGCAAGGCTTGCGGCTCGAACTGAAGAGAGGTCTAGCCAAGGGAGAAGAGAAGCTTCAACTAGTCTCGGAAGTGCTAAGGCCTGGCGCTCACCTATGCAACTTCAGCAGGACAGACGACGCACTGCAGATGATCCCAGTCCGCTACACGTTGCGTGAAA
>NC_090246.1:60108755-60166255 GCF_037325665.1 Littorina saxatilis | reverse complement strand
CACCATGAATCGAACATCCCGGCCATGGCTAAAAGTCCATCCATACTGCATGGTAAATTATTTCTGACACTCCCAGTAATTGTCCGCAGAGCCAGAAGCTAGCATAACCTAACAACGGTAGGAAACAATGGACGGTTTGGGGAAAGTGAGCTTTCGTGTTGCCCGTTCCCAAGGGGTGCAGAGGGGTTCGATCCTGTTCGGGGGGCAGCTATCGGAGTGCGTGTGTCTGTGTTGTCCCTGTGGACGGGTTGTCAGTGTTGGACCATTTCCATCTCTAATAACCAAACCAATCCCGTTTCGCAAACCCTCCGTACGCTAGTGGTTAGGGGAAAGTCAGGGGTGTTTCGTGGAGTTACTTGCTTCTCTGACATCTCGGATATATATATACTAGATGAATACCCGCTTCGCCGGGTACGGCTTCGCCAGGAAGAAGTAGAGCCGAATACCCGGCTTCGCCGGGGACCCGGCTTTGCCGGTGTACGCCGGCTTCGCCGGCGCACCGTACGAAGGAAGGGAGATAAACGCGCAAAACACTGGAGAAGATAAGGAAGAGTAATACCCGGCTTCGCCGGGACAGTGACCTTCTAAAAATAGTAACGGGAATATGGATTGAGCGTTGTGTTCTAAAAATAGTAACGGGAATATGGATTGACGCCACACGAAGGAAGGGAGATAAACGCAAAACACTGGAGAAGATAAGGAAGAGTTACTGGGAATGGATCTGGGAAGTTGAACAGAAAAACCAAAATCGGTTCAGCGCGCAGCGCTGAGAGCACGTGTTGAGAATTCTCATCGACCAGGTTGTGTCCGGGGTCTACCTGAATATGCCCACCAAATTTGAAGCAGATCCATCGAGAACTTTGGCCGTGCATCGCGAACACACACACACACACACACACACAGACACAAGTCGTATATATATATATATATATATATATATATATATATATACTAGACTAGATGATTACCCGCTTCGCCGGGTACCGGCTTCGCCGAGAAGAAGTAGAGCCGAATACCAGGCTGCGCCTGGGACCCGGCTTTGCCGGGTGTACGCCGGCTGGCGCACGAAGGAAAGGAGATAAACGCGCAAAACACTGGAGACCTTCTAAAAATAGTAACGTGCAGTGACCTTCTAAAAATAGTAACGTAGTAACGGGAATATGGATTGACGCCACACGGAGGAAGGGAGATAATCGCGGCTGAAAACACTGGAGAAGATGACAGACAGACAGACACTAGTCGTATATATATATAGATGATTACCCGCTTCGCCGGGTACCGGCTTCGCCGGGAAGAAGTAGAGCCGAATACCAGGCTGCGCCTGGGACCCGGCTTTGCCGGGTGTACGCCGGCTTCGCCGGCGCACGAAGGAAAGGAGATAAACGCGCAAAACACTGGAGACCTTCTAAAAATAGTAACGTGCTGTGACCTTCTAAAAATAGTAACGTAGTAACGGGAATATGGATTGACGCCACACGGAGGAAGGGAGATAATCGCGGCTGAAAACACTGGAGAAGATAAGGAAGAGTTACTGGTAGTGGATCCAGACCAAAAAAAACAAAATCGGTTCAGCGCGCACAGCGCTGCGCGCTGAGAGCACGTGTTGAAATATCTCATCGATGAGGTTGTGTCCGGGGTGTAGCTGAATACGGTGTCCAAATTTGAAAAAGATCCACCGAGAACTTTGGCCGTGCATCGCGAACAGACAGACAGACAGACAGACAGACAGACACTAGTCGTATATATATATATACATGTTATAAATACAGCATTCATTTATTTTGTAGTGTAATGTAGTTATTTTATTTTAATTTTATGCAATTTATATTGCGCACATGTAAAATATATATATATATATATATATATATATATATATATATATATATATATATATATATGTGTGTGTGTGTGTGTGTGTGTGTGTGTGTGTGTGTGTGTGTGTGTGTGTGTGTGTGTGTGTGTGTGTGTGTGTGTGTGCGTGTGTTGTAGTTTGTATAGTATTTTTGTTAACAGTAGTGTAGTGTAGTGTGGTGTAGCCTAGTGTAGTGCAGTGGAGGGTAGTGTAGTGTAGTGTAGTGCAGTGTAGTGTAGTGTAGTGTAGTTATTTTATTTTAATTTTATGCAATTTATATCGCGCACATATCTCAACCACGGATTCAAGGCGCAGGGATTTATTTATGCCAAGAATGCTGTGTAGTATAGCTCAGTGCACAGCAAATATGATGAAAGAGAAACGGTCATAACCAATGACGGTAAGTCCAAACTAGTAGCAATAATTGACATATTCCATAGGGAGACCGCACAATAACCCATCACGAAGACATGCGCATTCTCGGTATGAAGGTAATCCATCAAATCATACTCTAATGCGACCGTAGCATATATTTTTCTCTAAGCTCTCACGTTCCCCATTTCCTCTTTTAAGTCAGTACACCGACCAACATCTATGTGCATCTATCAGGTATATACGTTCTCCAAACATGCACAGCGAAGCACAGGATCTACCATGCAGTGTACGTAATTCCGACATTGACGAAATTCCATTGTATTTTCAAAAATCAAACAGATATATATATATGATATCCATGGCCGCATGTTGTATGAACGTAGGTTTTGTACCTCTCCTCCGAAAGATTTTTTAAGTGATATTTTATGTAACCCTACGATTCACAAGCAAACCAAACTCTTTTTCAAATAACCCCACGTTTGACCAACAAAACACACAAAACACACACAACACATAAGGACTTTGACAAATTCTTACCTCAACACCAAGAACAGTCCCAGGATCTGAAGTAGCAGCAACCAACAGACAATCCTCCTTGGTCCTGAGTAGTAGTACACTGTCCACTGTCCGGGCCAGTGCTTGCTTGACCACTCGCAGCACCAGGGCCTGTCAAGCCGTTATCAGGACTGTGGGCAGTATCAGCTGCCAGGCCGCACAACGTCCAGCCAATAATGGCATCAGGACTCCACACGACAACAACTCTCCTTGTAGCCTGAATCCAGAGCAGGAGGAAGATTCTGAGTTGTTGAAATGAACGGATATGCTCTTTTACCTGATTCCTCTAGCAGAGCTAGCTGGTTCTGAATTGCTGAAATACACGGATCTGCGCTTTGCCTGAATCCTCTAGCAGATTTGGATGATTCTGCGTTGTTAAAATATACACGGATCTGGTTTTTTTCACGAATCCTCACGCAGAGTTGGAAGATTCTGAATTGTTGAAATATGCACGGATCTGTTATTTTTATGAATCGACTAGCACAGTAGAATGATTTTGATCTGTTAAATATGTACGGGTCTGTGCTTCATCCCCTCTGTCTGTAGGCTCTGTTATTATAAGCACGAAGAATACAAGGACTCTCACAAGTTAATCAAGAATTGATGTTTCGAGTTGTAGGCTGACGATTTGAAAATAAGTGGGAAAATACACCAACGCTGAGAGTGATGCCACACCAACAGCCAAAAAAAGACAACAGTGCACGTGAATCACAAATCCATACTGGTGCTTGAACTGAACTCCAGTACTGTTCCAGCAGAGAGTGCAGTAGCTCTACTATCTACAGACCGTTGTCCTCCATCTGTAGACCAGAAGAGATGGGACACAGGTTGTTGCTAGCGCCGCTTGCCACAATTGATCGTGTCACTACAAAGACAGCGCGGAAGCAGCTTGCCTTGACTGACTGTCACGCTGCAACGACAGGGGAAAGCGGAACAGCGCCACAGCGGCTTACACGCACCGTTGTTTTGTCTGTGATGGCTTCAACAGAAACGATACTTCTGCTGCCGTTGTTGTTGGCGCTGCTGCTGCTGCTGTTGCTTTACGGCGTCTGTAGTAGTTGCGACAGCACACCAAATGTTTCATTGATGCAAAATGCACTGTTGTTTTTCTCTGATGGTTTCAAACAGAAACGCTGCCGCTGTTGTTGTTGCCGGTACTGCTTTACAACGTCACCAGTAGTAGCAACACAAACATAAAGTTTCATTGATGTTCCGTCAAACAAAAATCCGGCGCTGTTTTTTCGACTCTGATGGCTGCTGTTGTTACTGCAATTACTAAATCAAGGCTTCGGTAATAGTTGTGTCAGAAACCCAAAGTTTCATTGAAGCTCCAACAATCGAGAGATTGCATTCACTGTTGTCGTGTCTCTGATGCCCTCAACAGAGACGTTGCTGATGCTAATGTCGCACAGCGTACATTGTGTCCACAGAAACGCGAAGTTTCATTGATGTTCCGTCAAGCGGTAGATCGCTGACACCAGAAACACTGACCATGTTGCTACTATCGCTGGTTTGTGGCATCAGTAGTAGTGGCGACAGGAATCCAATATTTCATTGATGTTCCTGCAAGCGAGACATAGCTGACACTGTTGGGTTGCTTTTGATGGCATCAATAGAAACGGTGCTGCTGCTTTTGCTGCTGGTGCTACTGCGCAGTGTTTATTGTAGCGGAAGAAACACCATGTTTCATCGATGTTTTGTCAAGCGAGAGAGATCGATAAAAAGTAAAACAATCGGTGAAGCTAAACAATCCTAACGGCCGTGAGAGAGAACGTTAGTCATCAAGCGCAGGTGATGTGAGGGTGGAAACAAGGTCACTGCCCAGTCCATCTGTCATCAACATGAACAGAAAAGACAACAACCAACCACTGCTGTCGAGTGCTGTTGCGGTGTGTGTCCGGTGTGCGGAGACCCGCGCCGCATCCCACTGTTCATGCACAGTGGAGCAATATACTCACCACTACTCATCGGACTCACCAGCCACGCACCACCTCGTTGTGCTCTTCTTGCGCGACCACAGCATTAATTGTCTTGCGTTGGCAGCGACCCAAAACTAATGACAAGCTCACACATGGACAGGGAAACCGACCAAGGGAAGCCAGCTAGGTCGCTCTGGGAGAGGTCAGTCGCTATTGCTCCACCCCTCTCAGAGAACCGACAATGAAGGTAAACAGCCCCCACGTAACAAATTATGAAGGAGGAGAGATGTGATGCACTCAACGTTGTCAGCCGCACGTGCGATCGGAAGTAACTAATGTGTCATTTCAAGCATGCCCCTCCCTGGTCAACGCTAACCATACGGTCGACCTGCTAGCGTTACCCGTGACTGAGTGCTGGGCACTTACAAAGGCTGGCGACGTGCCAGGGGTTACCTGACTGACCAGACAGACGCTGTATTGGTGATCTGGAAGGTGGTTAACGAGGACACTTGATGCGTCTTGCGACGGAGGCTATCAATCATGAATTGATTGTTCTGATTTCGTAATCGTTCATTATTTGTTACTTACTTGCTTTGTTTATTAAACTCTCGAACATTTAACCGCAAATTGATTATTATAGTACGTAGAAAGCCAGTGAATGTTCACCATACGCACACCATTTTGTGTAAGCTTACTTGCAAGGCGTCACTCGCGGTGTTGGCGCTTTCCTTGCAAAACACCAGCATCTTTAGAGAAGTCATAGATTCTCCACCAAACTACACCAAAACGATGGCTCAAAACCGTGAAACCTTGTACTCCCAAACAGACAGAAACATCCAGTAAAAACCTCCGCGTGAGTTTTCAACCAGCAACCTGTAGCCGAATGAAGCAACAGTAACATCCCATCTCTCCAATCTCTGCGGGTAAGATCTTCAGACTGAGAAGGGAGCAGAATCAGACTCACACACTGAGAGGGGAGCACACTGACAAAAGCTGCAGCAGATTCACACCACAGCCATCGATCTGTTTTGGGCCCCAGAAGCTCCAGCCATCAAAAAAAGGAAGCAGCGTGGTGCGTGGTGCTTCTTCGGGTTACCAACCATTCACAAACAGGCACAGCTGAGAGAAACCACGAGCCCTCAGTCGGCTGTGAAGTAACCACGACGTCTTCAGTGTCACGATGTTACACAGCACAGTCGGCTGAAGTAACCACGACGTCTTCAGTGTCACGATGTTACAAACCACAGCCGGTGTAACGATTTCATATTTCCCCCGTGGTCATATTTCCCTCTCGATATATACTCAAGACTGAAATGTTGTTTCCTGGTAATATTAAGAAGTGAAATTATTTAAGGACGAAAAGCATGTCAGTTTCTTGCATGTGAAGACAGTTGGTGGTGAAATTTCATAGATTTAACCCCACAAATCGATTGTACTAAGTGGTTACGGCCCTTGAATAAGAAGGGAAACATTTTTAGGATGAATCAAATTTCTAAGTTAAATACAAAAAAATGGTTGGACAAATTTGGCCCCATGAATGTAAGGTACCCAAGGTCGCTCATCAGTACTATCGAAGGTTTAGTTTTTTTCAATGTGGAGTTTATACAAGATCAACGAGTCCGACAATCGAAATATGACCACGGGGAAAGATGTAATCGTCACACCGGCTGAAGTAACCACGAGGTCTTCTGTGGCCGAGACCGTGTCACCGTGCAAAGAACACACAGTCAAGGAGCAGACTGAAAGAAATCAGGTGTGTGTGCAAACCACCACTGGCAGTGGGTGGACCTTTCTTGGCACTGCTAATGCCGGCGCGGCACTATTCTCATACTGAAACTGAAAGAAACCAGTGCAGGGGCGGACGAGGGGGGGGCACAGGGGGCACGTGCCCCCCCCCCCCCGAAAAAAAAAAAAAAAAAAAAGAAGAAGAAAAAAAAGATTTTTCTATGCTGATTTTATGACCATTTCTAAGTTCAAATGGCACCATTTTGCTTCTTTGGGCAAATTTTTTTTTCGGGGGGGCATGCCCCCGGACCCCCCTAGCAAATTCGGGCGCTTCGCGCCCATCACATTCACTTTCGATTCAAAGTGCCCCCCCCCCCCCCCCTACAAAGCAACTGATCCGCCCCTGCAGTGTTTAGAAAGAGAAGAAAAGACAGAGCTCTGTCAACCAGCGGACCTTCTTGTTTGCTGCTGATGTCAGCACTATTGTGAAGTGGGACTGGCCGGATCCCCAACAGAAAAACACACGACACATTACCCAGAAACACCACACCGCACCGCACCATTAGAGGTGTATCGATGTTATAACTGGCAGACAATGGCAGAGCGAATGGTACGACCATTCCTTAACTTTCCAGCTGACTGTTTTCCAGTCACTGAGCGGAGGCTAGGCTGGGCTTCCTCTCACTATAACACTGACTACCAGCATGGGGCCCCTCTCACTATTACTGCTAGTTGTACTCGCCGTGACACCCACCCCACCCCCGACCCCGTCATTATTATAACTACTACTAGTATGGAGGCCCTGGAGGTCCTGTCACTATAACTACTAGATGTACTATCTGACACCCACCCCACCCCCTTCCCCCACCCCCGTCACTATAACTACTACTATAGCTGCCCCCCCCCCTTTCTCCCTCCCCACACCCATCTCCGGCAGCATGCACCCATCCCAACTGATGTCGCTGCAGCAGTGGTTATGGGTGGTGGTGGTGATGGTGGTGGGAGATTGGGCAACTTGGTGGTGGGGGTTGTGATGGTGGTGGGAGATGATGTGTTTTTTTGTTTTTGTTTTTGTGTTTTGCCTGCACTGTCATGGGTAGATTTGAAGAGGTTGACTGTCACGGTTGCAGCAGCTGTACTGTCAGGGCTGGACCTAGTGTATAAGAGGGAGGGGGTTCCAAAATGGAGGAGATCAAGGTTCATGGGATGGTCAGGGTCTGGAACTGTGACCCCCCCCCTCCCCCCCCCCCAGATGCTGTAAAAATGTAGCACTTAAAAGGGGTTTGTGGGTCACTCCTTCAGAAAAAAACACCTGAGGTACATTTGTCGGGTAAAGAGGGAGGGGGGGGGTCTTCCGGAACCCAAGAACCACCCCCCACCCCCACCCTAGATCTAGCCCTGACTTTCATATCAACATCTGACGAAGTACACTGTCATAGGACAGTGACGCTTATTCTACCAGGGACGACGATGCTGGGGGAGGGGGAGAGGGATGGATGATACCACAGAAACACGTACTCTGTGTAAACTTTGCCTTTGGTCGGTATTGTCGGAGTTGTGGACCGCCTCGGCGTCTCCATAGTCTGGTATTAGCGATTAATTCCGAGCTCGTGTCAGTTGTATTTGTTATCCCTCTGATAGCGAGTAACAGCTAACATTACTGATGAAAATCTGATTGCTGAATGGCTGCAGCGGATTGTCGTCCACTAATCTGTACGCTGGTCAAGGACGTCATCCAACCATATGATGTGGATATAATTATTGGGTTTAGCGGTACTGTACACAACTCTTGGTCAGGATGAGCAACGTTCATTGTCTGTTGAATGTGCACGCTGCACACATGGTTTAAACAGTATTTTATTCAGATACATACATTCAAAGCCATGGAGTGTAAGATGTAATAAAGGAGCACAACAAGATGCACTTATAAATGTGCTCTTGGAGACAAAAGAATAATGTGGCGGACGATATTGTAAATGCATAATATTTAAACCCGTCAGATCAACAGTAACACATGATTATATATACAATCGAGCAAGCTCTCAAGTCATGCATTCGTAGTTTTAAACAACAAGTTGCGTAAGGCGAAAATACAACATTTAGTCAAGCTGTCGAACTCGCAGAATGAAACTGAACGCAATGCAATTTTTCAGCAAGACCGTATACTTGTAGCATCGTCAGTCCACCGCTCGTGGCAAAGGCAGTGAAATTGACAAGAAGAGCGGGGTAGTAGTTGCGCTGAGAAGGATAGCACGCTTTTCTGTACCTCTCTTCGTTTTAACTTTCTGAGCGTGTTTTTAATCCAAACATATCATATCTATATGTTTTTGGAATCAGGAACCGACAAGGAATAAGATGAAAGTGTTTTTAAATTGATTTCGAAAATTTAATTTTGATCATAATTGTTATATTTTTAATTTTCAGAGCTTGTTTTTAATCCAAATATAACATATTTATATGTTTTTGGAATCAGAAAATGATGAAAAATAAGATGAACGTAAATTTGGATCGTTTTATAAAAGATTTTTTTTTTTTTTACAATTTTCAGATTTTTAATGACCAAAGTCATTAATTATTTGTTAAGCCACCAAACTGAAATGCAATACCGAAGTCCGGCCTTTGTCGAAGATTACTTGACCAAAATTTCAATCAATTTGATTGAAAAATGAGGGTGTGACAGTGCCGCCTCAACTTTTACAAAAAGCCGGATATGACGTCATCAAAGGTATTTATCGAAAATACGAAAAAAATTTCCAGGGATATCCTTCCCAGGAACTCTCATGTAAAATTTCATAAAGATCGGCCCAGTAGTTTGGTCTGAATCGCTCTACACACACACACAGACACACACACACACACACACATACACCACGACCCTCGTCTCGATTCCCCCTCTATGTTAAAACATTTAGTCATAAACTTGACTAAATGTAAAAAGAGAACACAACAGTTACATCAATATTTCGACAGCTTGTCGCTGCCTTTTTCAGGATGGTAAAAATGAGTGTAGGTAGTGACAAGTATTCAAGCGTCCTTCGCCTGCTGAATGATTAAACAACAAGTCGCGTAAGGCGAAAATACAATATTTAGTCAAGTAGCTGTCGAACTCACAGAATGAAACTGAACGCAATGCCATTTTACTCGTAAAATCGTCAGTCCACCGCGCACGGCAAAGGCAGTGAAATTGACAGGAAGAGCGGGGTAGTACTTGCGCTGAGAAGGATAGCACGCTTTTCTGTACCTCTCTTTGTTTTAACTTTCTGAGCGTGTTTTTAATCCAAACATATCATATCTATATGTTTTTGGAATCAGGAACCGACAAGGAATAAGATGAAAGTGTTTTTAAATTGATTTCAAAAATTTAATTTTGATAATAATGTTTATATATTTAATTTTCAGAGCTTGTTTTCAATCCGAATATAACATATTTATATGTTTTTGGAATCAGCAAATGATGGAGAATAAGATAAACGTAAATTTGGATCGTTTTATAAATTTTTATTTTTTTTTTACAATTTTCAGATTTTTAATGACCAAAGTCATTAATTAATTTTTAGGCCACCAAGCTGAAATGCAATACCGAAGTCCGGGCTTCGTCGAAGACTACTTGACCAAAATTTCAACCAATTTGCTAGAAAAATGAGGGCGTGACAGTGCCGCCTCAACTTTCACGAAAAGCCGGATATGACGTCATCAAAGACATTTATCAAACAAATGAAAAAAACGTTCGGGGATTTCATACCCAGGAACTCTCATGTCAAATTTCATAAAGATCGGTCCAGTAGTTTAGTCTGAATCGCTCTACACACACACACACACACACACAGAGACACAGACACACACACACACGCACATACACCACGACCCTCGTTTCGATTCCCCCTCGATGTTAAAATATTTAGTCAAAACTTGACTAAATATAAAAACAGTGCCCGACATCCCTTCTCCAAAGGCGCAGTTCTCTATCAGATTACCAAAATCAGCACTCGGTAAAAGCGAGCTAAATATGCAAGGTGTCTCTCAAATTTGACAAAAAAACATTCAGACATTTGGGCGACGCAAAACTTGCAATGAGCAACAGACAAACCTGTTTAGAATTGAGCTTGTTGCTTCTCTCTCTCTCTCTCTCTCTCTCTCTCTCTCTCTCTCTCAGGTTATAAAACATTACGAAAAGATTCTTCCAAAGACTTAGAAACTGGTTTGTTAGTTTATATTAATGAATCATTAACCTACAAGCGTCTTGAAAAACTTGAATCTCATGGAATAGAATCCATTTGGGTGGAAATATGCTTACAAAAATCAGCATCAATTATTGTTGGATTCTGTTACAGAAACCCAGCAGAGAAGGTAAACTGGTGTGATAAATTCATGGACATGATGGATGCAGTTTTAAATGAATCAAAAGAAATCATTCTTCTTGGAGACTTTAATATCGATCTTCTGAAGCAAAATAAGAATTGGTCGGAAACACTAAATATATTAAATTTACATCAAATGATTAAAAAACCTACTCGTATTACTTCCACCTCTAAAACACTTATTGATCATATCTATGTTTCTGAAAAACGTCATATTAAAGAAACATGTGTACCATGTTTTGCTGTGAGTGACCATTTTCCCATTTGTACCACATGGTCTCGTAAAGGGGTAAAAATTCCAAAAACAGGTCACAGAACAATTACATATCGTTCATTCTCTCATTTCAATGAAAGTGCATTTCTTTCTGATCTAAAAAATAGTCCACTTTCAAATACTTACAATTTTACAAACCCTGACCAAGCTTTGGATTTTTGGATATCTATATTCATTAATATTTATAACAAACACGCACCCCTTAAAACACATCGAATCAAGCAGATTGAAAAACCTAAATGGATCGACAAAGACATAGAAAATGCAGCAAATTACCGTGATTTTTTAAAAGAACATGGTACACATGAAGAGTACAAAGAACAAAGAAATAAAGTGAACTCCCTGAAACGAAAACGTAAACAACAATATTTTCAAAACCTCATTACATCTAAACAAGATTCAAAATCTATTTGGAAAGCAATTAACCAACTCACAAACAAAGACATTGCAAATAAATCCTCACAAGTTATTAATATTTCTGTAGATACACTTAATGAACATTTCTCAAAAATTGCCGATAAAGTGATTTCTTATGATCGGACAGAATCAAATGATTTAAAACTTTTGAAAGAATACTGCAATTCCAAACATATCCATGTTCATCATGCATTGCAACCAATGACTATATTGGATGTTTACTCTCAGCTACAACATCTTAAACAAAGCGGAACACGTGACATAGATGGGCTTGATGCAAAAATTATAAAAATGGCAGCTCCAATAATCACGGATACATTAACTTTCATTTATAACATATGTATCGACCAATGCTGTTTTCCAAGTAAATTCAAACAGGCTAAAGTGATTCCTCTTTTTAAATCGGGGGATACTACAAATCCTTCAAATTACAGACCAATATCAATTCTATCAATCCTTTCAAAGCCTCTTGAAAAACATATCAATAAGCATATTCTTTTGCACTTTGAGGACAACAAATTGATACATGATAAGCAATCAGGTTTTAGGAAAAAACACTCATGTCAAACAGCGCTGATTAGCTTAGTTGACCAATGGCTAAACAACATTAATAGTAACCAGTTCTGTGCTGCTCTATTTGTTGACTTTGCTAAAGCTTTTGACCTAATTGACCATAAACTCCTTATCAAAAAGCTTGAGATTTATGGTTTGGCAACTGATTCTGTTAACATTTTAAAATCTTTCCTGTCAGACAGACAGCAAAGTACTTATCTGAATCAATCATACTCTTGTAAACAAACAGTAAGGTTTGGAGTTCCACAAGGTTCTATTCTTGGTCCTTTACTATTTTCTATCTATATTAATGACCTACCATTATTTGTTAAATGTATGTGTGAACTATTTGCAGATGATACTACAATTCATTCTAGTCACAAAGATCTAAGTGAGCTAGCAAGAGTCCTCCAAGAAAACATTGATCGATTGCTGGAATGGTCAGAACTAAACCATATGTCACTGAACCCAAATAAAACTAAATGCATGCTTCTAACCACTAGACAAAAACGACAAAATCTATCATCAAAATTTCCTAAACTACAAATACAAAATCAAGATGTAACTGAAGTTGATAACCATAAGGTTTTGGGAATAACCATTGATAATAATCTGTCTTGGTCAAAACATTTAGATACACTTTGTAAAAATACTTCCAAAAAAATATATCAGTTATCAAAAATTAAACACTTTCTAGACCTACGCACACGGAAACTGTTTTTTCAGGCATATATTCAATCAACTATTGATTATGCGTCCACAGTGTGGGACTCTGCAAGTGCAAACACTTTGAAACACTTGTGCTCTTTACATAGACGAGCTGTAAAATTAATTCTTTTAAAAAATGCATCTCTCTCTATGTCTGATTATAAAAAATTAAAGATTCTTCCTATCAAATCACGATTCATCTATAACAAAGGTGTAATGATGCATAGAATTATGTCAGGGAATGCACCTACATTCATTGCCTCAGATTTCAAACTGAATAATTCAATAAAACTAAACAAATTAATTACCCCAACCCCTAGAATTGACCTTTACAAATCAAGTCTTTCTTATTCTGGCGCCTTATTGTGGAACTCCATTCCTGATTTAATTAAAATGCAATTCAGTGAAACTTCCTTTAAAGAAATGTATATGCTGTTTCTCTTGGAAACAAGTAAATAATTATGTGATAATAATACATCATTGCTTGATATTCATAATGCATTTTGAATGTCTTTTTAACTGTTTGACATGTTAATTATATACATTGTATTGTAATTAACTTAACTTCTATTTCTTCTTGTTATTAATCGAGTTACCCTCAATGGGCGAGGGCCGGACGAAAAAAAGCATGTATATTTTGCTTATTCTGTTACCCTCGATAAATAAATAAAGTTCAAAGTTCAAAGTTCTCTCTCTCTCTCTCTCTCTCTCTCTCTCTCTCTCTCTCTCTCTCTCTCTCTCTCTCTCTCGCTCTCGCTCTCTCTCAATCACTTTCTCTATCACTCTCTCTCTCTCTCGCTCTCTCTCTCTCGCTCTCTCTCAATCACTTTCTCTATCACTCTCTCTCTCTCTCTCTCTCTCTCTCTCTCTCTCGCTCTCTCTCTCTCGCTCTCTCTCAATCACTTTCTCTATCACTCTCTCTCTCTTTCTCTCTCGCTCTCTCTCTCTCTCTCTCTCTCTATCGCTCTCTCTCTTTCTCTCTCGCTCTCTCTCTCTCGCTCTCTCTCTCTCTCTATCGCTCTCTCTATCACTCTCTCTCTCTCTCTCTCTCTCTCTCTCTCCCCCCCCCCCCCCCCCCACTGATTCCCCTTTGTCCAAAATGTACCGCCCCGCCTCAACACATACAATACAGTATAGATTAACACGTATTCATGTATTCATTCCTCATAGGTTTTCCCTTCTCTTTTTGTCAGCCTAGCAGCATTTCTTGCTGCCGTTCGCAATCGATGCACACGTTCTGGTAGCTTCACAAGAGCTAGAGTCTCATCCATCCTTCTACTATACGGAGACTGCTTCTTCCCCCCAGGGCGTAAAACTGAATCGTAAAAAAACCTGTCAGAGAAATGAGGTTACAATGCAAATGAGAGAGTTCGGCGAACTGATACTATTGTAATTCGATTTTTGTTCTTGATTTTGGTTTTTTTGCGCAAAATCAACATATTTGATAGAAATTTGACATAGACAGAAACCTAGAAAACTTTATTATCTCGAATGTTTGATAGAAGTTTGGATGCCAAATATGTACTGGACCAAAGAATAATGCTGTTTTCGTTTATTTTATTTCTTTGTTTGATTGACAGAAAACTAGCTTGAATTGCACCCTCACTTTGTTCTAAGCTTCGTATTCCAAAAATTCAGACGGAGCGACCTGATATCATTTTTGTGAAGGATAGACTATGCGCGTTGTAAGCACTACACTCAGCATCTTAAACAAAACGCAACCCAAAATGCATGAAATTGCTCCGATTGTTGCATATGCATCATTATCTCACGTGACACGTCGATTCCAGGAAAACAGTCAAAGAAAATAATTTTCGACACTGTGAAAGTCAGCCCGTTGATGCCGATCCACAAGTGGCGACACACAGATGACATAGCAGAACACTGCAGAAAAGAAACGCCACAGCCACAATTCGCAAGAAATGGCCCCGATGTTGGCGATAGTTGCACGTGCATAATATACGTGACACGTACATTCCATGCAGAAACAGTTATACAAAACAAGTCGCATGAAGCGAAATTACTAAGTTTAGTCAATCTGTGGAACCCACAGAATAACCAAACTCATCAATTAATGTTAAAACTTCCAAGTTGAAATGCAATCCCATAGTCCGGGCTTGGTCGAAGATTGCTTGACCAAAATGTCCATCAATTTTATCGAACAATGAGGGCGTGACAGTGCCGCCTCAACTTTCACAAAAAGCCGGATATGACGTCATCAAAGACATTTATCGAACAGAGGAAAAAAGATCTGGGGAAATCGTACTTAGGAACTCTCATGTGAAGTTTCACGAAGATCGGTCCATTAGTTATCTCGGAATCGCTCTACACACACACACACACACACCCTCACACACTCACAACCACACACACACGCGCACACACACACACACACACACACACACACACACACACACACACACACACACTTAAACCACCACCCTCGTTAAGATTCCCGGTCTATGTTAAAACATTTTGTCAAAACTTGACTAAATGTAATAAGTGCCACGTCTCTCAGTATCATTCTCGGGAACATGCAGAATCAATTATGTGTCTCTCATTTCCACTAAGACACTCAACTAAAAGATATATATTTATCTTGGGTTGGTTTTTTACTGTTCAACAAATGTTTGCTGTATATATGTAATGCATAATATACATACGTAACACTTAAATTTAGACAGAAACAGTAACAAAAACATGTATTTAAAAGAAAAGAAAAGTTTCTTCGCCTCTCGTCAATTATTCTCCAGAACATGCAGAATTAGTTGTGTATCGTTCATTTAACACAACAGAAATATATGTATTGCATATAATACACAGCTAAAATATATGTTTTGCGTATATAAATACGAAAGGATAACATAAACAAATATATATTAAACAAACAAACAAAGGTTCTACGCCTCTCAGCAATTATTCTCGCTAACATGCAGAATTAGTTGTCTATCGTTCATTTAACGCAACAAAAATATATGAATTGCATATAAACATGTATACGTGACACTTAGATTCTAGACAGAAACGGTAACAAAATAAAACAATTTATATTAAAAAAAAAAGGTTATCTCCGTTCAGCAATAATTATTCTCGCGAACATGCAGAATAAGCTGAGTAGACCTGAGTAGAGCTGTGCTGAGCACGGCCACATTCAGCGCATCACGCATCCCCATCCCGTGCTGAGCCAGATACGTGCACTGATGAGCACTATCACGATAACTGCAGCTCCGCTTGTATGCAGGGATTGCCCCGCTTTATGGGGGGATTTGTCTCCGTATGTATCTGTCTCTCTGACTGTTTGTCCAGCATGCCTGTTGGTCTGTCTCTGTGTTCCCTCCGTCTGTTTGTCTGTTTTTACATTTAGTCAAGTTTTGACTAAATGTTTTAACATAGACGGGGAATCGAGACGAGGGTCGTGATGTATGTGTGTATGTGTGTGTGTATTTATTTCTGACGGTCTGCGTGCCTGTCTCTATGTCTGTTTGTCTACCTATGTGACGTGTGTGTTTGTCCCGCTCTCTGTCGGTCTGCGTGCCTGTCTGACGGTATTTGTAACTGTCGCTCTGGTTTTTTTCTGCCTGTGGCTGTGTGTCTGTTCTTCTATCATCTTGTTGTCTCCAAACCTGTCTGAGGGTCTGTGTGTCTGCATCTCTTTCCATGTGTCTACCTGTGTGTCTGTGTGTTTTTCCCTCTATGTGTTGGTCTGCCTGCCTGTCTGACACAGTCTTTGTGTCTGTCATTCTGACTGTACGTCTGGTCCTGCAGCAGACTCGCCAATCGCGTGTAAACACAGTGGCATTTGTGTCTCCATCATCATCCTTTCTCTATACCCTTGTCAGTTTATCCTGCGAGCCTGGTAGGGTGTATGTCTGGTATTGACATACCAATATTGCGCTGAATGCAATGTGCCTCCCCCAGTTAGTAGTTAGGAGAGGACAGGGGGGGGGGGGGGGGACGATGCATCAGCTAGCCTTTTAAATAAAGCATCTCTTGCAATACTCGCGGGGAAAGGAGGTGGGGAGGGGATGAGGTGAAAGCGCTGACAGAAGCACACTCGGTAATTGAATTTGGTCAACGGCGATGAAAATCTCTCTGAATGATTAAAAAAAAAAGTCATGACATTTGTAAATGGAAAGGGAATAGAAAACGCATACCTGCACATTCGCATGAACGATTTTGCAAACACACGTAAACGCGCGCACACACGCACACACGCGCACACGCACACACACACACACAACGTACACACATACAAACACATACGCACACTCTCTCTCCCTCTCTAGCTCTCGCCCCCTCTCTCTCTCTATCTCTCTCTCGCTCTCTCTACCCCCTCCCCCCCCCCCCCCCCCCGCTTTTTGTGCAACAAGCCCCGGCACACTGTACCACGCAAATACGGTCACTTAGTCAGACGCTGTCGCCTGGCCAGGAAGCGGGGCTCGCTTACCATATCGATCTGGCATCGAGGGGATCAGAAAGATGGAGGGAATGGATGGGGGTGGGGGGGGGGGGGGAGAAGGAGAAAGGGTAAGTGGGGAGGAAGGGGTGGCGAAGAGGGAAAACATAAATTCAGCTGGAGTATGCAGTGCAGGGTGTATGGAATTATAACGGTGGAGAGAAAAGAGGCGGGGGGGAGAGGGGGAGATGGGGAGTCAGACGGAGACAAATATGAACGGGAGGGCGGGGAGTGGAGGGCTGGGGGGGGGGGGGGGGAGCATCGGTATGACCGATATTTGTATTCTACAGGGTCGCATGTTCTGTGTCCAACTAGTACCGGTATGACCGATTCTTGTATCCTACAGAGTCGCTTTAATTTGTATTGTCGGGGTTGCTTGTGTCTCAGTACTTTCAGTGGGACCGATACATGAATATTTTAAGGAAGTATAGCAACTACAACGGTCGGTACCGCCACTTGGAGCTAGGTATCGACACACTATTGGGTGAGTGGTCTTCGCTGTGCCGCCAGGCGACGGAGTCATTGGTATTTGTGCACTACAAGGTAGCTTATTGGTACCGCCACTTGTACTGTAATTTATTGGTGTCGACACTTGTACTGTAATTTATTGGTGTCGACGCTTGTACTGTAATTTATTGGTGTCGACACTTGTACTGTAATTTATTGGTGTCGACACTTGTACTGTAATTTATTGGTGTCGACACTTGTACTGTAATTTATTGGTGTCGACACTTGTACTGTAATTTATTGGTGTCGACACTTGTACTGTAATTTATTGGTGTCGACACTTGTACTGTAATTTATTGGTGTCGACACTTGTACTGTAATTTATTGGTGTCGACACTTGTACTGTAATTTATTGGTGTCGACACTTGTACTGTAATTTATTGGTGTCGACACTTGTACTGTAATTTATTGGTGTCGACACTTGTACTGTAATTTATTGGTGTCGACACTTGTACTGTTATTATTGGTGTCGACACTTGTACTGTAATTTATTGGTGTCGACACTTGTACTGTTATTATTGGTACCGCCACTTGTACTGTAATTTATTGGTGTCGACACTTGTACTGTTATTATTGGTACCGCCACTTGTACTGTAATTTATTGGTGTCGACACTTGTACTGTTATTATTGGTGTCGACACTTGTACTGTTATTATTGGTACCGCCACTTGTACTGTTATTATTGGTGTCGACACTTGTACTGTTATTATTGGTGTCGACACTTGTACTGTTATTATTGGTGTCGACACTTGTACTGTTATCATTGGTACCGCCACTTGTACTGTTATTATTGGTGTCGACACTTGTACTGTAATTTATTGGTGTCGACACTTGTACTGTAATTTATTGGTGTCGACACTTGTACTGTAATTTATTGGTGTCGACACTTGTACTGTAATTTATTGGTGTCGACACTTGTACTGTAATTTATTGGTGTCGACACTTGTACTGTAATTTATTGGTGTCGACACTTGTACTGTAATTTATTGGTGTCGACACTTGTACTGTAATTTATTGGTGTCGACACTTGTACTGTAATTTATTGGTGTCGACACTTGTACTGTAATTTATTGGTGTCGACACTTGTACTGTAATTTATTGGTGTCGACACTTGTACTGTAATTTATTGGTGTCGACACTTGTACTGTTATTATTGGTGTCGACACTTGTACTGTAATTTATTGGTGTCGACACTTGTACTGTTATTATTGGTACCGCCACTTGTACTGTAATTTATTGGTGTCGACACTTGTACTGTTATTATTGGTACCGCCACTTGTACTGTAATTTATTGGTGTCGACACTTGTACTGTTATTATTGGTGTCGACACTTGTACTGTTATTATTGGTACCGCCACTTGTACTGTTATTATTGGTGTCGACACTTGTACTGTTATTATTGGTGTCGACACTTGTACTGTTATTATTGGTGTCGACACTTGTACTGTTATCATTGGTACCGCCACTTGTACTGTTATTATTGGTGTCGACACTTGTACTGTTATTATTGGTGTCGACACTTGTACTGTTATTATTGGTACCGCCACTTGTACTGTTATTATTGGTGTCGACACTTGTACTGTTATTATTGGTGTCGACACTTGTACTGTTATTATTGGTACCGCCACTTGTACTGTTATTATTGGTGTCGACACTTGTACTGTTATTATTGGTGTCGACACTTGTACTGTTATTATTGGTGTCGACACTTGTACTGTTATTATTGGTACCGCCACTTGTACTGTTATTATTGGTGTCGACACTTGTACTGTTATTATTGGTGTCGACACTTGTACTGTTATTATTGGTACCGCCACTTGTACTGTTATTATTGGTGTCGACACTTGTACTGTTATTATTGGTGTCGACACTTGTACTGTTATTATTGGTACCGCCACTTGTACTGTTATTATTGGTGTCGACACTTGTACTGTTATTATTGGTGTCGACACTTGTACTGTTATTTTTGGTACCGCCACTTGTACTGTTATTATTGGTGTCGACACTTGTACTGTTATTATTGGTGTCGACACTTGTACTGTTATTATTGGTACCGCCACTTGTACTGTTATTATTGGTGTCGACACTTGTACTGTTATTATTGGTGTCGACAAACAGTGGAACCCCCTTTTTCAACCCCCTAAAGTCTGAAAAAATTAGGTCCTAAAAAGAGGAAAGTCTTAAAATTGGGGTCAATTTACAGAGGTTATAAACAGAAAATCTGAGAAAACAGAGTCTCAAAAGGGAGGGAGTCTGAAATGAAAGGGGGGGGGGGGAAGGAGGGGGTCTTTAAAGGGGGGTTCCACTGTATCTTCGTGTGGCCTTCGCTGTGTCCACCTAGCGACGTTTTGACTGAAAGGTGTGGACTATAAGGAACCTTGGTACCGCTGTAACGAATTCAGATTACTCCCGATTTCAGATTTCGGAGTCAATATATACCCGAGACTGAAATGTTGGACCGATTCCTGGTCAAATGAACGAAGTACACTTATTTACGGGAGAAAGGCATGTCAATTTCTTGCAAGCGAAAGAAATCGATGGTAACATTTATTAGATTTCACACCAAAATTTGATTTCTTCCAAAACGTGCACCGAGTGGTTACGTCCCTTTAATAATAAGGGAAGGGTTTTAGGATGAAGCAAATTTCTACGTTTTTCCGGTTCATCGACTTTTTTTCTGTGCTGTGCAGACGACTTCCTGTGCAAAATTGTTGGGTACTCCAATCGGTAGTCTATCCAATGCGTTGACCAAACCCCGCTCTCAGGGGCGAAAAGTCGGACAGAAACGAAAACTAAGAAAGTGCATGGGAAATCACTGTCTGTGAAGCTTAACATAACACTCCATTTAGAATTGAACAAGTGAACGAAAATCAAAAACAGATAGACTGCTAACGTTCCAAAAATCTAGTTTTTTACATCTAGTCAAGTTTTGACTAAATGTTTTAACATAGAGGGGGAATCAAGACGAGGGTCGTGGTGTATGTGTGTGTGTGTGTGTGTGTGTGTGTGTGTGTGTGTGTGTGTGTGTGTGTGTGTGTGTGTGTGTGTGTGTCTGTGTGTCTGTGTGTCTGTCTGTGTGTCTGTGTGTGTGTGTCTGTGTGTGTGTGTAGAGCGATTCAGAGTAAACTACTGGGCCGATCTTTATGAAATTTGACATGAGAGTTCATGGGTATGATATCCCCGGATGGTTTTTTTATTTTTTCGATAAATACCTTTGATAACGTCATATCCGGCTTTTTGTAAAAGTTGAGGCGGCACTGTCACACCCTCATTTTTCAATTAAATTGATTGAAATTTTGGCAAAGCAATCTTCGACGAAGGCCGGGGTTTGGTATTGCATTTCAGCTTGGTGGCTTAAAAACTAATGAGTGAGTTTGGTCATTAAAAATCGGAAACTTGTAATTAAAATTATTTTTTTATTAAACGATCCAAAAACAATTTCATCTTATTCTTCGTCATTTTCTGATTCCAAAAACATATACATATGTTATATTTGGATTAAAAACAATCTCTGAAAATTAAAAATATAAAAATTATGATCAAAATTAAATTTCCGAAATCGATTCAAAAACTATTTCACCTTATTCCTTGTCGGTTCCTGATTCCAAAAACATATAGATATGATATGTTTGAATTAAAAACACGCTCAGAAAGTTAAAACGAAGAGAGGTACAGTAAAGCGTGCTATGAAGCACAGCGCAACCGCTGCCGCGCCAAACAGGCTCGTCACTTTCACTGCCTTTTGCACTAGCGGCGGACTACGTTCAGTTTCATTCTGTGAGTTCCACAGCTTGACTAAATGTAGTAATTTCGCCTTACGCGACTTGTTTTATATTCTGAACAAGTGGACGATCAAACACTAATTGTAAGGAATTCCTGGGGTGTAGTGAGATAATTGCAAACCCAAACCCCGATTTGTGTAGCTTATTGGTCGATTTGAGACTGTTTTTCGGCAACGAATATCCTATTAACTCAAAAGCGTAGTATCCACACATCGGTTTTGTCCTTGGATGACGATCTTTGTAACCGAAGCATACAGTGTTGTATCATCACGGTTGCATTATTCTGTGTCTGGTTGTCGTATCTGCTCACCCATGCGACCGGAACATGTAGTACAGCATAAACAAAGCACCTTTCATTGAGTGTGACTGGTATTGTCAAACCTGTCGACTGCCCAACGAACCGACCAAAACAGGTCGCTATAGCTACGGAAATATGAATTTGAAAACAAAATCGTGGGGGATCCTTTCGTGTGGTCATTATAGATAGGAGATCAAGCTAGTTGGTGAGGATGTTTTTGTTTGTGTGTGTGTTTTGTGTGTTTGTGTGTTTTGTTTTCTGTCACTGCTTGCTGTGCCTGCGTGTACTGTTATTCTGCGTGTGTTTGTGTGTGTGTGTTATATAGCTGTGTGTTGTGTTAGGCCAAAAAAGAATAGGTCTGTTTACGGTAACATAGGGTGAAAAAATAGGGTCGGTAGGTCGGCTTTTTTTTCCATTTTTTTCCTTTTTATATTTAGTCAAGTTTTGACTAAATATTTTAACATCGAGGGGGAATCGAAACGAGGGTCGTGGTGTATGTGCGTATGTGTGTGCGTGCGTGCGTGCGTGCGTGTGTGTGTGTGTGTGTGTAGAGCGATTCAGACTAAACTACTGGACCGATCTTTATGAAATTTGACATGAGAGTTCCTGGGTATGAAATCCCCGAACGTTTTTTTCATTTTTTTGATAAATGTCTTTGATGACGTCATATCCGGCTTTTCGTGAAAGTTGAGGCGGCACTGTCACGCCCTCATTTTTCAACCAAATTGGTTCAAATTTTGGTCAAGTAATCTTTTTTTTTTTTATTTATTTTTTTTATTCTCTTTTTGTACATTTTTTTTTTTTACATGTATATGCTGTACATTACAGGACATCACCTAACCGAAAAGACAGAATCATATAACAGAAAAGCACACTTGGACAATTACAACATACATGGGGTGGGAGGATGGAATGGGGAGGGGGGGATGTTCAGTGGTTTGGTGGTCGCATTATCAAAAGGTTTTAAGAACGAAAAAACCTAAGGGTTACATCAAAACGTGCATATACAGGCGCCAATCCTTGTAGAATTTATCTACTGTATTATTCACAACTGCGTTATACTTTTCACAAATAAATCTTTGCTTACAGTTTCTACTAAATGTCTGAAAATGAGGGGTCTTTTTGTTCATTTTGGAAATATATACATGGTGTTTGGCACAGATTAATAACACATCAAAAGCTTTATCGGTGACTACATTGTTCGCCATTCCAAGAAGAACCAGTTCTTTAGAAAGTTTTAAATTGTTGCAATGGGTGCAGTTCGCCTTTAGCCAATTTACAAATTCTATCCAAAAAGTCTGCACTTTATCACACTCCCAAAACATATGTAAAAGGGTTTCTTCATTTCTACCACAAAATGTACACAATGACGTATCCACAATTTTTCGCAAAAATAGAAACCTTTCTGTGGGCAAAATTCTGTACAATAATCGGTACTGGAACCATCTCAGACAAGTGTCTTTTGTTGTTTTAAAAACATGTTGAAAAATAGCCTTCTTATCTAACAAACAGTCTAAAGATTCAGACCATTTTTCGATACATTTTGGGACCGTAGCATGTTCAATCAGTTTTTTGTAAATAAGTTGTGTCTTACCTTTACAAATACATTTCCACACAATGGGCTCTGTCATAATAAAATGTTTATCAAATTCTAAGCCGATTTTTCTCTGATATTTCTTAACAGCCTGGATTACACCTTGATACAATACAAAATCGCCTCGCACATTTGGATATTTGATTTTAAACGCATTATAGGATAAGTATCCATTTTGTCCCAAAATATGACCAATCTGAGCTATTCCATTGTCGATCCAATTTTGAATGTACACTGTCTTTTTATCTCTCCGAATATTAACATTATAATGTAAACATTCTGATACAAAATCGTTAAAGGTTATAGGGTCACATTTTCCATGTAGTTTCTTATAATGTTTAAAAACATTGGTCCAAAACGGGTTTTCCATTCTCTGCATCAAAACATTTGCAAATTCCTCTCCTCTCATATTAATTGTTGTAACAGATGGACATGCTTTCAACAATAATCTTGATATTAATCCAGTAAGGCCATCAACTCTTTTTAACCAAACGATTTTTAGAGATGACAGAAAACTTTTCACGTCAACCATCTTTAATCCTCCATCTTCATAGGGTTGGGTGACCGTACTTCTTTTAATTTTATCTCTTTTTCCATCCCAAAGAAATTTGAAAAAAATATTATTTAACTCCATCATAAACTGTTCGTCTGGATCAGGTAAATTAGTAAACAAATGTGTCAATTTGGAAATAGCCAAGGTTTTTAGGACTGTTATTTTACCAAAAGGTGTCAGGTTCCTTCTGGTCCATGAATTCAGAAGTTTTTGAATTTCCTTTAACTTATTTCTATAGTTAAGAAAAACAACCTCGGATATATTCACCGAAAAAATAACGCCAAGTGCTTTAAAATTATCCGGGTTCCAGGTAAAATTCATATCAGGCAAAAATCTTCTTTTGCTAAACTTTAAAGGTCCTAACCAAACTACAATTGTTTTATCATAGTTCATTCTCAGACCTGACAGTGATGCAAAATGTTGTAACACTTTTATACTTTCGCAAAAAGATTGCTCTGTACCATCAAGAAACAGACTGGTATCATCGGCGAATTGTGACAATACAATATTTTCGCCAAGAATATTCATACCACCAATCTTTTTGTTCTGGCGTACCATAAGAGACAATATTTCAGCACAAATCAAAAATAGATAAGGTGACAGCGGATCCCCTTGCCGGGTGCCTCGACCTACATTAAACCATGCTGAATACCGACCATTGACTGAAACACAGGACTTAATTTTGCAATAAAAAGTAAAAATCCATCGTTTCATGTCATTTCCAAAGTTAAATTTGCTCAAAGATTTTTCAATAAATGACCAGGCAACACTGTCGAAAGCCTTTTCAAAGTCGACCATCAAAAGTAGGCCAGGTATATTATGTTTATTTGAGTAGAACAGGGTATCATATATTAATCTGACGTTTTCACCAATATATCTTCCTTTCAAGAAGCCTTTTTGATCATCATGAATCAGATTTGGCAAAACACGTTTAAACCGTTCTGCAATGCACGTTGATGCAATCTTATAGACCGTATTTAACAGAGTAATTGGTCTCCAATTTTTCAAAAGTGTTTTATTTTTTTCTTCCTTTGGCTCCCTGTCAACACCCGAATCTCCTACAAACTGTCCACTCTGGTCTACAAGTGTCTCAACGACTCTGCTCCCGAGTACCTTCAATCCTCCCTGGACCTGTACACCCAGCCCTCCGACCGTCCCCTTCGTTCTGCTGCTGACCCTCTCCGCCTCCACATCCCTCGCTCGAAACTCGCATCTGCTGGTCAGCGTGCATTTCCCTCCGCGGGCCCCTCCGTCTGGAACTCCCTGCCGCTTGAGCTTCGCCAGAGCCCCTCTCTTGACGCGTTCAAGAGTAGGTTGAAGACTCAGTTCTTCCCGTAGCTGGCTGCGACTTTCATGCTCGACGTGATGTGCTGTGCCCCAAAAGACATTCTTGTGCTGTGCTCTGTGAGATGTGTTTTCTTTGTGCTTAATATTATTTTGTTTGACCTAGCTATTGATGTGTACATTGTTGTTAAACAGTTGTTTGTTTACCAGGGTTTGCTAGTGTGTGATAGGGTTCGTGTCCGTCTGAAGATGTTAGTTTCTTTGTTAGTCCTGTGTTGACAACTCTTCGACAAGCGCTTAGAACTGTACCCACGGAATACGCGCTATATAAGCTTCATATTGATTGATTGATTGATTGAATACATACTATAACGCCCTGTCTCTGAGTCACTGACATTTCTCCTTTCTCAAATCCACAATTTATAGACCGTAACATAAACTTTCCTAAGTCAGAATAGAAAAACTTGAAGAATTCCGCAGTGTACCCGTCTGATCCTGGGCTTTTGTCGTTGTTTAATTTTTTCACAGCTTTGAGTAGCTCACATTGAGTAAGTCTACCTTCCAATTGTTTACTCTCAGCATCTGTTAATACAGGATGAGCCAGGTTTTCATCAATCTCTTGATTTACCAGTTCGGCTTCTCTTGAAGTATATAACTCCTCATAAAAAGTCTGTGCTTCCTTAACAATTAAAGCATTATCATGAATAACTTCACCATCATCTTTCTGCAAAAAACACATGGACTTCTGGACAAACTGTCTTTTCTCCAAATTACAAAAATATTTTGTATTTTTTTCCCCTTCTCCAATCCACTTAGCACGGGATCTAATTATCATACCATCCACTTTTTTCTGCCTTATTTGACTTAACTCCTGTCGTGTTTGCTCTAAAAGTTGAATATTATACTCTGTCAAGTTACTTTCCAAAGTGTATATTTGAGAAAGAAGATCTTTTTCTTTTCTGTTACTTTCCTTTTTTTATATGAGGAATATGAAATGCATCTACCTCTTATTTCCATCAACAACATCTCAAAAAACAACTGATCATCAATCAATAGCTGTAAATCATCATCGTCAATCAAGTCAATATTGTCCACATTATAAACAGGTAAAGCATATTGTATCTTTACATCAACAATAACCTTCTTCACTATATTTACAAATTCCATGTCTGTCAACAGTGAATTATTAAACTTCCAAAAGGGTCTATCACGTTTAACAACATCAGTTCTAAAACTTACTCCAACAATTGAGTGATCAGAATAGTAACCTGGTGTAATATCCGCTTTCACAATCTCAAAACCTAACTGCTCTGACACAAGGAAGTAATCAAGTCTGCTTCGCTGTGAACTATGAAACCGCCTCCATGTATACTGTCTCACATTAGCATGTAAGGCTCTATATATGTCAATGAGATCATACTGCTCCATAAAATCAACAACTTTTCTCCTACTATTGACTTTATAAGATTTGGCCGGGTAGTTTGTATCAACATTGGGGTTTATAACAACATTCCAATCACCTCCGATAATAATTAACTCATTATCCATCTGCACAATTCTCTCAAACAGTTTGTCAAAAAAAGCAGGACAATCAGCATTACTTGGGCCATAAACATTTGCAAGGGTCAGACGTTTTTTTCAAAATCTCAATATCAATCAAAATATACCTTCCATCATCATCTTTGACAATATTATGAATCTTATAATCAAAATTATTTTTAAACAATACAGCAACACCTCTACTTGCAGAATCATTACCAGCAACAATACATTCATAGCCCCACTGTGAGCTAATCCAATTTTCTTGGTGACTTTTCCAGTGCGTTTCTTGTAGCAAGAAAACATTTCCATCCTGCTGTCTTAAAAAGTCAAACACATCTTTCTTTTTCTTGAAGTCTCCAAGTCCATTTACATTAAAGGAACACATTTTTAACTCTTCATGGACTACCATTGTGATCAAACACAAAAACCATTATACTTTTTCATCCAAATAACTATATTGATCAAGCGCAAAAGGTGTATTGTAGGCCATCCTTTTGAGAGAAGGGGACGTGTGGTACAGCAAAGACAGGGTCTCACGTATGCAAACAGGGAGGAGACATGGCAAAAGCATCAACCTGAGTGTCACTGTCACAGTGTAGCTCCTGTAAGCTTGCATTGTACAAAAGGAAGCCCTGACCACATTCAACACAAATACACAAATATGCATGTAAGCAGCCCTGACCACATTCAACACAAATACACAAATATATATGCATGTAAGCAGCCATTTCTCACAAATCGAGCAGAAGAGCACAGCAACAGGTCGAGGCAGTAAAAGTGATAACACTAGGACCAGGAGTTTTTTAACAAAAATTGCAAACATTGGGAGACAGCACACAAAGGCAGTAGTGATACAACCAAACTCTGGACAGTACATCAGCGAGCAAACAGAACCATTACCCATAATCGACACAGGTATGAGAAAAATAGAACCATACATCCAGCATAGTGATGATAATAGACACAGCATAGAAACGCGACCACCAGCTCAACACACTAACAGGGGCACGAAGGGGGGGCAAACAACACGACACGAATGACACGAATACCAAACAACAGAGAGAACAAGCAAAAACGGAACAAAGGTTACAACAAGTAATCTTCGACGAAGCCCGGGGTTCGGTATTGCATTTCAGCTTGGTGGCTTAAAAATTAATTAATGACTTTGGTCATTAAAAATCGGAAAATTGTAAAAAAAAATAAAAATTTATAAAACGATCCAAATTTACGTTTATCTTATTCTCCATCATTTGCTGATTCCAAAAACATATAAATATGTTATATTCGGATTAAAAACAAGCTCTGAAAATTAAATATATAAAAATTATTATCAAAATTAAATTGTCCAAATCAATTTCAAAACACTTTCATCTTATTCCTTGTCGGTTCCTGATTCCAAAAACATATAGATATGATATGTTTGGATTAAAAACACGCTCAGAAAGTTAAAACAAAGAGAGGTACAGAAAAGCGTGCTATCCTTCTTAGCGCAACTACTACCCCGCTCTTCTTGTCAATTTCACTGCCTTTGCCATGAGCGGTGGACTGACGATGCTACGAGTATAGGCCCATTGCAGAAACTCAAGTTAACAACAGCATTTCTACTCGGCGCGCGCGGTATGAGAATCACGGGTCGTAACTCTCTGGAATTGGTCATCCGCCGCCATGTTGGATGCCTTGCACGATCTCTGACAGTGCTTGAGCGTTGGGTGGCGACTCGACAAAAGTGAAAATGACACGTTGTGTGGCCAAAAACTGCAGTCAGCAGGCACACTTTAGGATCCCTAAAGTTGTTTACCATCAGAGTGACAACTGGAAGGAAGTTACTGAGCGGAGAAGACGATTATAACTGGTTATTTTTTGCTGTGTGCAGTGCGCTAATCAACAATTGTCCATCGGTTGTGCCTTTAGAGTGAACACTGTGATAGGATGCTTTGAAAATTATACTTTGCAGTAGTTACCTGAGCTGCATTGTACCTCATTTGCCTGTCTTGAGAGCTGTATCTTGTGAATTTTGGTGCACTGTCTGCATGGTAATTTGAGATAAAGAATAAATAAATGAATATAATAATGTATTCTTGCTTTACTTTTTATGTTGTGCTGTTGTGTTAAAAAGGCAGATCCCCTTTGGACTCATGCATGCACAGTTTTCTTCATTTTGTCTGCATACACAGTGAAATACGCAAAAAGAACAAGAGTGCAATGAAGAAAACTAACAAAGACGGCATCCAATATGGCGGCGCGAAGAGAGTATGAGCGGAGTTGTGCCCCTTAGGGCTAAAGCTAGCCGATCCATTTGATAACGTCACGCCGAGTAAGAAGAATGAATTGGACCTATACGGTCTTGCTGAAAAATGGCAGCTACTTGACTAAATATTGTATTTTCGCCTTACGCGACTTGTTTTTTTTCTCCCCTCTCTATGATGTTTCACAGTTCATTTCTTCTCATCAATCCCTGTTTTTGCCCAACATAACTATAAACAGTACTTTGAGCTTACCTCCCTTCTGTCGTCTGCTGTTTGAGCGCAAACAGCTCTATTTTGGATGCGTTTTTATATTTAGTCAAGTTTTGACTAAATATTTTAACATCGAGGGGGAATCGAAACGAGGGTCGTGGTGTTTGTGCGTGTGTGCGTGCGTGTGTGCGTGTGTGTGTGTGTGTGTGTGTGTGTGTAGAGCGATTCAGACTAAACTACTGGACCGATCTTTATGAAATTTGACATGAGAGTTCCTGGGTATGAAATCCCCGAACGTTTTTTTCATTTTTTTGATAAATGTCTTTGATGACGTCATATCCGGCTTTTCGTGAAAGTTGAGGCGGCACTGTCACGCCCTCATTTTTCAACCAAATTGGTTCAAATTTTGGTCAAGTAATCTTCGACAAAGCCCGGACTTCGGTATTGCATTTCAGCTTGGTGGCTTAAAAATTAATTAATGACTTTGGTCATTAAAAATCTGAAAATTGTAAAAAAAAATAAAAATTTATAAAACGATCCAAATTTACGTTTATCTTATTTTCCAGCATTTGCTGATTCCAAAAACATATAAATATGTTATATTTGGATTAAAAACAAGCTCTGAAAATTAAATATATAAAAATTATTATCAAATTTTTTTTTCTAAATCAATTTAAAAACACTTTCATCTTATTCCTTGTCGGTTCCTGATTCCAAAAATATATAGATATGATATGTTTGGATTAAAAACACGCTCAGAAAGTTAAAACGAAGAGAGGTACAGAAAAGCGTGCTATCCTTCTCAGCGCAACGAATACCCCGCTCTTCTTGTCAATTCCACGTGCACTGCCTTTGCCACGGGCGGTGGAGTGACGATGCTACGAGTATACGGTCTTGCTGCGTTGCGTTGCGTTCAGTTTCATTCTGTGAGTTCGACAGCTACTTGACTAAATATTGTATTTTCGCCTTACGCGACTTGTTTTTGGTTTTTTTCAGACGATCCAAAAAAAAGATTAGGGTCGGGCCTAAAAACTAGGGTCGGTCGGGTTACCGTAAACAGACCTTTTTTTTGTTGTTTTGCCTTAGCTTAAACGCCCTATGGGCATAAAGCTGAATAAAACCTTGTTAACTAGAGGAGGTCGCCGGGGTGGGTTCGGCTGAAGTTGCAGTGCACTATCAACACAGTTGCTTCCTGTCTAACACGTTTGTAATGATGCGTTCAATATTTCGTTGTGAAATAGTATCGACTGACACTGACTGTGCCTGTTTGCTGATGTCGCCGGTATTTGTAATACGTCAGCAGTGGCTTTCTCCGTACTTGGTCATTGGTAACGCTGTTTGTAAAAGATACCCACGCTAGTATTTGGAAGCATGAAAGGGGCTGTTGGTTGAAAAACGGTAAGGGGATGTTGCAATGTCTTCATAAGGATTATATTATTGAGGTTCATTTTAGAGGGTGTTTTCTTCAGGCGATATTTATAATATAATAATTATTAGCATCGACACAATGGTGGTTTTCATTTCTAGAGACATCAGGTCGATAGTTTCACTGTCTATTAACAGACACATACGAAAGTAAAGTATATGAAATACATGAAAGCAACTGTACTTCAAACAAGGAAAGGCAGGTGTTGCAACCTCCGCCTTAAGATTAAACTACAGCAGTCTTTTTTTTTAGGCAATATGTATAAGATATTAGCATTGACGCAATGGTTTTCTCTATTCTTTGTCGTTAGTAGTACTGTTTGACATTGACACAAAAAAATGTTATAAACTCATTAAACTAGATGATTGCATAAAACGGACTGTTGGTTGAAAAAGGTAAGGTAGATGTTGCAGTTTTCTTCTAAACAATAAATGACTGTATTTAAGTTTGGAGTCTTTTTTTTCAGTTGACATGTATAAAACATCAACTTCAACACGATGCCAATGGCTCTCTGCATACCTGGTCGGTAGTTGTACCGTATATATATGCAACATATACTCATAAAAGTAGATGAAATACATTAATGAGACGGTACGTCGAAAAAAGGAAAAAAATGTTGCAATCTCCAGTAAATTAATGTAAATTACTCAAGGGGCTTTCCTAAAGATGAAAAAGATTGAAGCAGCTGAAGAAAAAAAAGTCTTCGCATTAAAAGCATTCAACCCTGACTTTTATCGCAACTGCATTATAGGTGTAAAGCGAAGCATGTTTGCCTGAGTGCAATGTTTACGTGTGTGTGTGTGTGTGTGTGTGTGTGTGTGTGTGTGTGTGTGTGTGTGTGTGTGAGTGTGTGCGTGTGCGTGTGTGTTTGTGTGTGTGCGTGTGTGTTTGTGTGTGTGTGTGCGTGCGTGCGTATGTATGTGTGTGTGTGTGTGTGTGTGTGTGTGTGTGTGTGTGATGGGGGAATATGTATGTGCTATAGTTAAGTTTCATTTCCTCTTTTATTTTGTGTTGAGATCTTCCTTTTAATGTCAACCCCATTAGAATAGCGATAGCTTTTTGCCGTGCTCTGCTGCACTGATGCAGTCGCAATTCTCTCTATTCAATAAACCACATAAAAAATTGATCGAAAATTTAAAAGTGAAAGAGTCAGATTTTTGTATTTTGAAATCTCCCCATAGATATTTAAAAAAAAATCTATTCTTAAATGCTTTTATTCCAAAATAAAAGTACAAAAACGTCGTAAAAATGTTTAAGGTAAGCCTGTTAGACGTCACACGAGCATGAATAATGGATTCTCCCGTTATGTCGCTGCGCATGCATATTTCAGCCGCTAAGCAATAGCTTTTGAGGTTTTATCTGTATTGAGGTCTTTCAGCGTGACAGAGAAAATCAGAAAACAGAGTTATGAAAGTACATAACGTAGCGACCGTCTCTTTGGTGCATATTTCCCCAGCGTATACACGGTTCAGGCTGACATTTGTTTCTTGCTAATGGCAACAATATCGCAAATGGTTTTTGTGGGTTGGGGAGGGAGGGGGGGGGGGTACTTCCGTAGAAATCAAAATCCCTCTTAGTGGTATAAGTGTAGAAAAGATTGTACTTAAATCCAGTCTTTCTTTGCTGATGTGTACGTGCACTGTGTGTTATCCCGGAGGTCTCTAGTTACCGATTTTTATTACACTTTCAGACAGATCAGAAGATTGACAATACAGGAATGGAAGATACAAATGGAAACAAGTCGCGTAAGGCGAAAATACAACATTTAGTCAAGCTCAGTCGAACTCACAGAATGAAACAGAACGCATTGCATTTTTTCCGCAAGACCGTACACTCGTAGCATCGTCTGTCCACCGCTTGTGGCAAAGGCAGTGAAATTAACAATCCAGAAAAGCGCGGAAGCGGTTGCGCTGAGGAGGATAGCACGCTTTTCTATATCTCTATTCTTTTTAACTCTCTGAACGTGTTTTTAATCCAAACATATCATATATATATGTTTTTGGAATCAGGAACCGACAAGGAATAAGTTGAAATTGTTTTTAAATCGATTTCGGAAATTTAATTTTAATCATAATTTTTATATTTTTAATTTTCAGAGCTTGTTTTTAATCCGAATATAACATATTTATATGTTTTTGGAATCAGAAAATGATGATGAATACGATAAACGTAATTTTGAATCGTTTTATAAAAAAATAATTTTAATTACAATTTTCAGTATTTTAATGACCAAAGTCATTAATTATTTTTTAAGCCTCCAAGCTGAAATGCAATACCAAAGTCTGGCCTTTGTCGAAGATTGCTTGGCCAAAATTTCAATCAATTTGATTGAAAAATGAGGGTGTGACAGTGCCGCCTCAACTTTGACAAAATGCCGGATATGACGTCATCAAAGACATTTATAAAAAAAAAATGGAAAAATAAATGGGGATATCATACCCAGGAACTCTCATGAAAAATGTCATAAAGATTGGTCCAGTAGTTTACTCTGAATCGCTCTACACACACACACACACACACACATACACCACGACCCTCGTCTCGATTCCCCCCTCTACGTTAAAACATTTAGTCAAAACTTGACTAAATGTAAAAAAAATACAATGAAAACAAAGAAAACACCGCTTCACATAGATGATATGATATTTACCGTGCGTACTTGGTCTTGTGCCTGCGCTGCGCGAACGCATAAAAGGGGGATATAAGGCACTGGGAGGTCTGCACATCAGTTGATCTGGGAGATCAGAAAAATCTCCACCCTTATTCCACCAGGCGCGGCCGGGGTTCGAGCCCCGATTCTTCCGTCTCCGTAGAGTGCTGTGTTGTCACACGTATCTGACAGTTTCATTCTACTTTATCGTAACTTCGCGTAACCATACAACATATTTGGAAAAAAAATGGCCGTCAAAGTCATTTTCCTCTTTCAGTGACGACACTTTGAAAGTATGGATTGCAGCCGCACAAGGAAGTCTTGGAAACTCCGATGTTTTTTCCAGGTGCGTCTATAGACAACATGTCACCGGTGTGCAGCCTGGATTTGTCACCACCACCACCAACAACAACAACAACAACAACAATAGTAACAACAACAACAACAACAATACCAACAACAACAACAACAACAACAACAACAACAACAACAACAACAACAACAACAACAACAACAATTATGAAAGAGACTAAGGGGACACCCTGCCATGTATTGGAAGCAGATCGAGCTACAATAAAAGAAGAACTGATAAAAGTGCACTGAATCCACAACCACCTCCACCACCTCCAACAATAAGAAGAAGAAGAAGAAGAAGAAGAAGAAGAACAACAACAACAGCAACGACAACAACAATAACAACAACGACAACAACACCGAAAAAGACCAAAATGTACGCCAAAAGCTTAACCATTTCAAGTAAATCAAGCAATGCTACACTTTTCTCTGTTTGGGCAAGGAGAATGAATGAAAATGTAGTCACTCAATGTTTGGGCAAGGAGAATTAATGAAAATGTAGTCACTCAATGTTTGGGCAAGGAGAATTAATGAAAATGTAGTCACTCAATGTTGCAGTAATCAGTCTTGCACTTTGCTCAATTGGACGCCTCAGGCTGGTCACCCAGTTATGCAAATCTAATGCTATATATCTGACAACTCCAACCAGAGAGAGAGAGAAAGACAGAGACAGAGACAGAGACAGAGAGAGAGAGAGAGAGAGTGAGAGAGAGAATGAGAGAAAGAGAGAGAATGAGAGAAAGAGAGAGAATGAGAGAAAGAGAGAGAATGAGAGAGAGAGAGAGAGAGTGAGAGAGGGAGAGAGAGAGAGAGTGAGAGAGAGAGAGAGAGAGAGAGACGGGGGGAGGGGAGTGAGAGAGGGAGAGAGAGAGAGAGAGAGAGAGAGAGAGAGAGAGAGAGAGAGAGAGAGAGAGAGAGAGAGAGAGAGAGAGAGAAAAGCGAACTCAAAACGTTATTTCGACACCTGGATAAGGGTTTTAGGCTTGGTCTTATCTTCCAACCTTTGTTTTTTAACAGGTAGTTCCGTGTTGTGCAAGCGCTTTTACAAATATAACATGAAACCAGGAGTAAACATAATCCCATTTCTGTTTGCGTGGTAGACTTTCAGCCCAGCTATTAAAAAAAAATCCTGTTTTGGGCTTAGCTCTCAATGCAAGTATAGCGTTGGCAATTATTTGACGAGCCGTGGACAGAACGTTGTCCAGAAAAGTGTGCACCCAGCTCCTTTTCCCAAGGAGGACACAACCTCCGAATGCCAATCAGCGATCTTCCGAAATTAAAAAATCATCTGGATTCAAATACCTTTATTAAGCAAAACTACAGTTGGGTTTTCATGTCCCAGCAACCAATTTGCCTATTCGGAGATGATTCCATTGTGTTGCCTTTCTAAGTTTTCATGGTGGTCTCCGTGTTTGAAACTATTTGCATTTAGGTCTTTCACAGTAAAGTGAAGAACGTTCTGAAAAGCTCATATCTCTCCACACTTGTTACTTCAAATCTTGTAACATAAGTTCGGAATACAGTGACAGAGAAGACTTTAACAAAAGGTTCATATCACTTTAACTCCGTATGACTCCATTGTTAATATGCAACACTTTAAAAAAAAATTAAAAGAAAACGCTTTCCAGACAAGCCGTTTAAAAAAATCTCTTTCAGACTTGCGGACAGCTGCTGCACTTAAACCAAAAGCAAACCCTAAATTACCAGAACATTATAAAGCAACAGTTTAAAACAAACAAAACGGCATACAAACAACAAACACAATTATGCACAAGATTTTCTGTTCAACATTCCACGTAGTCAAGCCTGCAGATACAAAACAAAAATCCGCTTCCAGTCTTGGCTCTAAATTCAAGCGGGCAGTTTTGACCATCATTAGGGGGCGCTGCCCACAAGAAATAGACTAATTACTATACTCCCATGCAGCAACTCGGCCAACCTCCCCCACCAACCTCCTCCAATTTCGACGGAAGATGTAACCCTCGTATGCCAATCAGCGAGCCAGCGAAATGCCACAAATCGTAGGGAGCCTCGAGGCTTGGTGACAGACATCCGATGAGTGTCCTTTTCACCTGGCTAGCTACAAATTGATCAGCTTGCTGATGATGCCTGTCGCCCTCTATCTGGCAATGGTGTCAGGATGAACGATGACAGAGTGTGGGGTTGTTCTGCGATGGTGGTGGTGGTGGTGGGTAGGCGGAGGGGGTGGTACCGTAGAGAGGATGGTCGAGTGGTCGTCTTGAGGAAACGTTGAAACAAAATATTCACTCTGTGTCACGTATAAAGGGTGGCGGCAGTTTTCATCTCGAAGAAACGTTGAAATAAATACTCCGTCACGGCGGAGGGCTGACCGTGCACCCAAAAGCGGACTCTATCAAATGGGTATTTTTTGAAAGCTTGGGACCTGCCAAACATAAAAATCGATGTTAACAAGAAATATTCAAGGGCGCACTTTCTCTTCTCAGTCAAAATTCAACTATACCCTGAAGAGTGATGCACGAGCATTTCAGACGCTTGCCTCTGAAAAAAGATGTTCTCAGCCAAATTACGAACTCAAACTGGTACGTTTTACATATAAATGTGTTAGTTGGTATCTTTTGATTATCACAAAACAATTTGCGACTGCTTTGGCCGAGGATGCTGGTGACAGTATCATTATTATGAACCCTACCCTAAATCCAGGAAAGACGTCGTCCAAAATGTAGGTAAGTTTTGATTAAAACTAAATTCACACAAGACTAGTATTGTTGTTTGGCTTCAATGGATATATTTTCGTCAAGTATGATGTCTTTACATAATATCTGTAAAATATGAATGGATTTGAACCATATACTATGTCATTATGACCTTCCAATCTTCCTAACCCCCAGCCCAGTAAAGCGTGCGAGACGTTTCCTGAAAAAATGTCGCTTTGTGGTGCGAGTTCAGTGTGACATGATTAGTTTCCAGAACCCCATTTCTGACTTTCAAAGTTTATCTACATACATTTAGCAATGCACGAGCAAAATATGACAACTTAATGGTGCCTTTTGGTTTAATGCTATGGTAAAATTGCTAGTGATAGTGTTTACAGCTTGAAACAAAACATAACAGATGGGAATAGTCTTCCTCAATCTGGTTCAGAGCATAATGTATTTCTATTTTCAGAGGTAGCATTATTTCTGATAAGAGATAGAGCCAATATAATGATGCTGAATATTTGAAAAATGAACTTTGTGACTCATCTGAGTAGCAAGAGAGCCTTCGTGATCGTCAGCGTAAGGCTGGCTGTCTTCAAGGCAATTCCTAGATGAACAACTTAACACTGCGTTCGATTATTCGCCCGTTTCTTAAAGCTAGAGCTTTGAGACTTTACACGCGTCTAGGGCTACATGTACGCTTTACAATATGTAAAATATAGTTGACTCTCGCGTTATTTAAAGGTCACAACAAGGTCATTACCAGGCAAAAACGAGGGAAAACCGAGGGAAAGTACCATTTTCTGCAACTGTTTGCAAGAAAAAGATTTCAAATTCAATTGTTTCCTGGGATTAACGCATCTCTAGACATGACAATCATCCGATTATCAGACATCAATTGTGGAGGTCACGACAAGGTCATTGCCGGGTAAAAACGAGGGAAAACCGAGGGAAAATAACATTTTCTGCAACTTGTGTGTAAGTAAAAGCTTTCAAACTCCATCTTCTTCTGGTATTGGCGCATCTCTAGGCATGACAATCATCTGATTAACAGTCCTCAATTTTCAAGGTCACAACAAGGTCATTACCAGATAGAACCGAGAAAAAACCGAGGGAAAATACCATTTTCTATAACTTTTTTGTAAGTAAGAGCTTATAAACTTCATCTTCTTCTGGGATTAGCGCTGATTTCAATGACCCTGAAGTCCGAGGAAAGTTTTCTTGACCCATGCCTACTTTGAAGGTCATGACAAGGTCAAATTTACACGTTTTCTATTTGGGAATATCTTTTACGGTCAAATAAAATACTTTCTGGACGTCAGCTATTTTCGAAGCTAAAGCTTAATTACAACTTTACACACGTCTTGGGATTTATGAGACATAACGCAAATATTGTTGACTCTCGTAATATTTAAAGGTCACACAACAAGGTCATTACCAGGTAAAACCGAAGAAAAACCGAGGGAAAGTACCATTTTCTGTAACTGTTTGTAAGAATGAACTTTCAAATTCAATTGTTTCCTGGGATTAGCGCATCTCTAGACATGACAATCATCTGATTAACAGTCATGAATTGTGGAGGTCACGACAAGGTCATTACCGGGGAAAACCGAGGGAAAATACCATTTTCTGCAACTTGTGTGTAAGTAAATGCTTTCAAACTCCATCTTCTTCTGGTATTGGCGCATCTCTAGGCATGACAATCATCTGATTAACAGTCCTCAATTTTCAAGGTCACAACAAGGTCATTACCAGATAAAACCGATGAAAAACCGAAGAAAAATACCATTTTCTGCAACTTTTTTGTAAGTAAGAGCTTATAAACTCCATCTTCTTCTAGGATTAGCGCTGATTTCAATGACCCTGAAGTCTTTGGAAAGTTTTCTTGACCCATGCAATGTTTGAAGGTCATGACAAGGATGGGATTTTACACACGTCTAGGGGATTATAAGACATGAAACAAATATTGTTGACTCTCGTAATATTTAAAGGTCACACAACAAGGTCATTACTGGGTAAAACGACGGAAATTATATCAACTTTATGACTCGTCTGAGTGCCAGGACAGCCGGTGTGATCCTCAGAGTCAGGCTTGCAGACCGCAAGGCTATCGGTAGATGAACACCTTAACATTGACTTTTTCTTCTCTCTCCCCTTCTCTTCTACCCCTATTACATCCAGCCCCGCCCACCCCCCTAGAGCCCCTGTGGGCGAAGGAAGATGTCATGAATCTGCCTCAACAGCTTTAGCTTAGAAAATAGCCGAACACAAATAGAAAACGTGTAAACTTGACCTTGTCATGACCTTCAAACTTGGCATGGGCCAAGAAAACTTTCCTCGGACTTCAGGGTCATAGAAATCAGCGCTAATCCCAGAAGAAGATAGAGTTTATAAGCTCTTACTTACAAAAAAGTTATAGAAAATGGTATTTTTTCTCGGTTTTCTCTCGGTTCTATCTGGTAATGACCTGGTTGTGACCTTGAAAATTGAGGACTGTTAATCAGATGATTGTCATGCCTAGAGATGCGCCAATACCAGAAGAAGATGGAGTTTGAAAGCTTTTACTTTCACACAAGTTGCAGAAAATGGTATTTTCCCTCGGTTTTCCCTCGTTTTTGCCTGGTAATGACCTTGTCGTGACCTCCACAATTGATGTCTGATAATCGGATGATTGTCATGTCTAGAGATGCGTTAATCCCCCCAAAATAATTGAATTTGAAAGCTTTTTCTAACAAACAGTTGCAGAAAATGGCACTTTCCCTCGGTTTTCCCTCGTTTTTGCCTGGTAATGACCTTGTTGTGACCTTTAAATAACGCGAGAGTCAACTATATTGTATGTATTGTAAAGCGTTTATGTAGCCCTAGACGCGTGTAAAGTTTCAAAGCTCTGGCTTAAGAAACGGGCAAATAATCGAACGCAGTGTTAAGTTGTTCATCTAGGAATTGCCTTGAAGACAGCCAGCCTTACGCTGACGATCACGAAGGCTCTCTTGCTACTCAGATGAGTCACAAAGTTCATTTTTCAAATATTCAGCATCATTATATTGGCTCTATCTCTTATCAGAAATAATGCTACCTCTGAAAATAGAAATACATTATGCTCTGAACCAGATTGAGGAAGACTACTCCCATCTGTTATGTTTTGTTTCAAGCTGTAAACACTATCACTAGGATTTTTTACCATAGCATTAAACCAAAAGGCACCATAAAGTTGTCATATTTTGCTCGTGCATTGCTAAATGTATGTAGATAAACTTCGAAAGTCAGAAATGGGGTTCTGGAAACTAATCATGTCACACTGAACTCGCACCACAAAGCGACATTTGTTCAGGAAACGTCTCGAACGCTTTACTGGGCTGGGGGTTAGGAAGATTGGAAGGTCATAGTGACATAGTATATGGTTCAAATCCATTCATATTTTACAGATATTATGTAAAGACATCATACATGACGAAAATATATCCATTGAAGCCAAACAACAATACTAGTCTTGTGTGAATTTAGTTTTAATCAAAACTTACCTACATTTTGGACGACGTCTTTCCTGGATTTAGGGTAGGGTTCATAATAATGATACTGTCACCAGCATCCTCGGCCAAAGCAGTCGCAAATTGTTTTGTGATAATCAAAAGATACTAACTAACACATTTATATGTAAAACGTACCAGTTTGAGTTCGTAATTTGGCTGAGAACTTCTTTTTTCAGAGGCAAGCGTCTGAAATGCTCGTGCATCACTCTTCAGGGTATAGTTGAATTTTGACTGAAAAGAGAAGTGCGCCCTTGAATATTTCTTGTTAACATCGATTTTTATGTTCGGCAGGCCCCAAGCTTTCAAAAAATACCCATTTGGTTGAGTCCGCTTTTGGGTGCACGGTCAGCCCTCCGCCGTGACGGAGTAAAATCGCTTACTCGGTGTCTCGTCTTCAGGTTGATGGACAAGAAAAATGTGAAGGGCGGGTCGAGGGGGGGGGGGGGGGGGGGTTGGTTCGAGGATGGTTGGGGGTTGGTCAGCTCGAACAAAATTGAGAAAGTTTCACTGTGGAGTCAACGATACATACCCTTTTCAAATAATAAATGCATATCATTTGTTTAAAATTAGTTAGTGGGTTGTTCTGGAATACGCGTACGAGAGTCACTCGTTGAAGGAAAATTCCATCCAAGTAAGGCATCAGCTAGTGCTTAAGGTATTGAGTTTCAGTCTCCTTTTCAAGGCTTGCGAGGCAAAAGCGGGTCTGCTCATTTTACACAATGCCTGATTAGAAGCATCGCACATCGCCTCGGTCTTGGCATAGGACAGGTCCACGCTGTCCGTCTCAATGTCAAGGCTGAGTGACGGTGTGTCCTGCTCAAAACATTAATACATTTGTCACGTGCCTGATTAGGCGCAAATTTCGTACATTGCCTCGGTCTTGGCATGGGACAGGGCCACTGTGTCCGACAAGGCTGAGTGACGGTGTGTCCTTCTTAATTAATTAATACACGTGTCACATCTCTCTGCCTTTCTGTCTCTCGAGTTTCTCTCCCAGTAAGCGTGGTGGTATGAAATACTCTAGCTCCGTAGTTGGTTGTTCCAGTTTCGGCCAGCCCAGCTTAAGATTGAGTTAACCGGCCTGATCTAACGTCGTACGTACTGAAATGAAAACGCCCTCACTTACAAATCTATCATGCAACAGTCGCCTCTTTCCTTCATCCAAGCTTTTGTGAGCACCCGCCCAGCTGGAAAAATAAAAGGAATCCCTGCACGGGAATTCGAAATTCTCTTTCTGTCTCTCGCTCGTCGCTCAAAGGATTACTTACTAACTCAATGGATTCCTTCTGGGAGAAGCCTCGTTGGGGTCCATATATATCGCAACGACAAGATACTCGTCGTGTTCCTGCGCGCTGTATGCGTCCAAAGGGAGGTAATTATCAGCAGGGCATGGTGAGTGCAAAATCGATTCACACTGCGGATACGAGGGCTCTGCGGTCGGGAAATACACCGTTTGTTGCATAGCTCGATATCGTTATCTGTTGTCTTCGTCTGCCATTTTTTTTTTTTTTTGGGGGGGGGGGGGGGGAGGGGAGGTCGAGGTCGGACAGTCTGCTCGATGTGTTTATGTGGCGGGCTCAACCACAGAGATATAGAATATTCTATATCTCTGTGGGCTCAACGTGAGGCTGTTAAGTTCGTCTCAGTGGTGAGGCCTTGAACTTGAAGACTTCATGCGATATGCGGCTTCAGTTTTTGATGAATATGATATATAAAAATGTCATCTTGAAGGATATGAGGCCTCAGCATAAACAAAGTGAATTTCTTGTTGAAAGAGATGGCGATCTACACTACCTAACATAAATTGTGTCTGTTACAGAAAGGCTGGCGCAGACAAATCCTCGTCAAGAGGCTGTTAACTTGAAATAAAGTACAATCCATATGGGGAAAATTGAATGTCACCCTACGTCTGCTATTTTCCACCTTTTTACATTTAGTCAAGTTTTGACTAAATGTTTTAACATAGAGGGGGAATCGAGACGAGGGTCGTGGTGTATGTTTCTCCTTTTACCCTTGTTAAGTGTTTCTCGTATACAATATAGTCAATGTTTGTAAAGATTTTAGTCAAGCAGTATGTAAGAAATGTTAAGTCCTTTGTACTGGAAACTTGCATTCTCCCAGCGGGGATATAGCTCAGTTGGTAGCGCGCTGGATTTGTATTCAGTTGGCCGCTGTCAGCGTGAGTTCGATCCCAGGTTCGGCGAAAATTTATTTCAGAGTCAACTTTGTGTGCAGACTCTCTTCGGTGTCCGAACCCTCCCCCCGTGTACACTACATTGGGTGTGCACGTTAAAGATCCCACGATTGACAAAAGGGTCTTTCCTGGCAAAATTGCTTAGGCACAGTTAATAATTGTCTACCTATACCCGTGTGACTTGGAATAATAGGCCGCGAAAGGTAAATATGCGCCGAAATGGCTGCAATCTACTGGCCGTATAAAATTTCATCTCACACGGCATCACTGCAGAGCGCCTATAACTGTACCCACGGAATATGCGCGATATAAGCCTCATTGATTGATCATTGATTGTGTGTGTGTGTGTGTGTGTGTGTGTGTGTGTGTGTGTGTGTGTGTGTGTGTGTGTGTGTGTGTGTGTGTCTGTGTCTGTGTCTGTGCGTGTGTGTGTGTAGAGCGATTCAGACCAAACTACTGAACCGATCTTTATGAAATTTTACATGAGAGTTTCTGGGTATGATATCCCCGGACATTTTTTGTCTTTTTTTCGATAAATACTTTTGATGACGTCATATCCGGCTTTTTGTCAAAGTTGAGGCGGCACTGTCACACCCTCATTTTTCAATCAAATTGATTGAAATTTTGGCCAAGCAATCTTCGACAAAGGCCGGACTTCGGTATTGCATTTCAGCTTGGTGGCTTAAAAGTTAATTGATGACTTTGGTCATTAAAATGTTTATAAAACGATCCAAACTTACGTTCATCTTATTCTTCATCATTTTCTGATTCCAAAAACATATAAATATGTTATATTTGGATTTAAAAACAAGCTGTGAAAATTAAAAATATAAAAATTATGATCAAAATTAAATTTTCGAAATCAATTTAAAAACACTTTCATCTTATTCCCTGTCGGTTCCTGATTCCAAAAACATATAAATATGATATGTTTGGATTAAAAACACGCTGAGAAAGTTAAAACGAAGAGAGGTACAGAAAAGCGTGCTATCCTTCTCAGCGCAACTACTACCCCGCTTTTCTTGTCAATTTCACTGCCTTTGCCACGAGCGGTGGACTGACGATGCTACGAGAATATGGTCTTGCTGAAAAATTGCATTGCGTTAAGTTTCATTCTGTGAGTTCGACAGCTTGACTAAATGTTGTATTTTCGCCTTACGCGACTTGTTTTTTTGTTCGATTGAAAAAAAAATACCAAAGTGGTCATGTGACTGTCATTCGAATGAAAATTCCTCAGATATTGACACTACCAAAAAACACTTGACCCCAAGCTTGTTTTTGGTTTGAGTAAAATCCATAAACCTACCTACAAAAGGTGTGTGTGTGTGTGTGTGTGTGTGTGTGTGTGTGTGTGTGTGTGTGTGTGTGTGTGTGTGTGTGTGTGTGTGTGTGCGTGCATGTGTCTGTCTGTCTGTTTTTCTGTCTGTGTGTGTGTGCGTGTGTGTGTGTGTGTGTGTGTGTGTGTGTGTGTGTGTGTGTGTGTGTGTGTGTGTGTGTGTGTGTGTGTGAGTTTGTGTGTGTGTGTGTATGTGTGTGTGTGTGTGTGACAGTGTGTGTGTGTGTCTGTCTGTCGGTCTGTCTGTCTGTTTGTGTATCTGTCTGTCTGTCTGTTTGTCTTTATCTCTCTGTCTCTGTCTCTGTCTCTCTGTGTGTTTGTGTTTCTCTCTGTACGTGTGTGTGTGTGTATGTGTCTTGGTTAAACCATTAAAAACAAAAAGCCGTGTCTCGAATAAGTCATCGCGAATGTGACTTTCACATCTTTCCCTGAAGTCAACATTTCTTGTGACTCTTATCCATGTGACAGCATTTGATAACCCGATCGGAAGAAGAAAACAAGGAGGAAAAAAAACAAAAAGACAAATGAAACTTATGCTTCCCCGTTCAAAGGAGGATGTCAAAAATCTTATTGAAAACGTATCGATCAGACAGTTTTTCTCGAAACGTGATTTTTGGACTTACTGTGTTTTGTCAGAGGAGGGCAGGGTGCGTGTCAGAAAAAAGCCGTTACATCTCATGGGAAGTAACTGTTTCTATTTAGAGTTAACCATTGAAATGGGTTGCATCCCTTGCACTGCCCCACTTTGCTCTTGAGGATGAGTACGACATGCAGCGCTGATACACGCGTCATAGTAAATGGGAGGTAATTGTTTAAATGGAATAGACATCTTTAAAATAGGTTGCCTCCCTTGCTCTGAAACTGTACACTCAATGACAAAGTCAAACAAATTGAATATGATGAAGAAACGAAGGGCAGATGTTGTACCCTGAGTTACCAAAACCTGTTCGTGTTTGTTTGATTTTTGTTAACTATCTAAGTTTTCGCATGGCTAAATCGTCAACCAATGATGGAAAGTGGGTTCCAATTGGGAGAACTGTTTAGTCTTAATGGTGTGTGTGTGTGTGTGTGTGTGTGTGTGTGTGTGTGTGTGTGTGTGTTTGTGTGTGTGTTTGTGTGTGTATATGTGTGTGTGTGTGTGTGTGTGTGTGTGTGTGTGTGTGTGTGTGTGTGTGTGTGTAGCAGTGTACGGAGCGCATTGTACGTTTTTGAACTGGACGGGGATATACTGAAACTTGAATATGGAGTATCGGATTTTTTCGCAAGAATCACTTCGGAATAAATGGCTAAGATTTTTGTCTTTTGTCTTTGTTTTGTGGCTTTGTTTACTTCTAAAACATAAGTGTGCCAACTGAAAGTGAATAATAAAAATTAATAAGAAATTCCCACTCGGCACATAAAACATCCACACACACACACACGCACACACACACACACACACACACACACACACACACACACACACACGCACACGCACACGCACGCACACACACATACACATACACACACACATACACACACACACACACACACACATACACACACATACACACACACACACACACACACACACACACACACCTGGCCGTAAGGAGGGGCGGACAACAGAAGTTCGAAATAAAAGGGTACGGGTGGGGGCGATTTTAGAGCGGGGATGTGTTGAGAGTGGGGTGGGGGACGAAGTAGAACGAGAAAGACATGCCAGGTGGTTCCCCTGAGGGAAACTTTGGGGTCCTGAACTGCGCTCCAAGGGTCATACTAGTGACAAACCTATTTGAATAATTCATCGCGTTACCTCTGTGACGCGCCATTTGAAACTAACTGAACTAGAAGTTGGAGTTGGAGTCTGCCCCCTAGAAAAGATAGTAACAGTAAGAAAACATTTTTAAAGTTAATTTTTGCTGTAAGGTCAAGGCGTGCTCAGGCAAGAAATTACAAACAAAGTACGCCATTTCGCGTATATTACTGAGATAACCACTGAAACTTCAATGTGGGGTATCGGATTTTTTGTCGAATATAAAACTAAGATTCTTGTCTAATATCTTTGTTTTTTGGCTTAGGTTTCCCTCTATTCATGGTTTGTCTTCTGAAATATGAATATGCCATCTTAAAGTTAACCAAAAATATGTTAACTTCCAACTCAGCACACAAACCAACCAGGCTGTTGATGTCTAGTATGTGTTCAAGAGGACGGATACTCGTATCACGTGCAACATCCTGGACAATGAAAAACACGGGTCATCTCTATGTGCAGACTCGGAGAGGGTATCCATGTCCCACCCCATAGCCACCACTGTTTTTTCTTTTGAGTTTTGAGTATTGTTTGCATGGAGTTCGGTATTAATTTTGCTTGTATGGTTTTCCTTGTATGACTTTGTTTTGTCTTTACCCTGTTTGCTTGGTCTTGCGTGCTTGGAGTGTGTTAAGCTTTTGTGTTTGCTTGCATGGAGTATGCTGAGTATGCTATGTTATGTAGATTGTGGGTCTTGTTCATTGTGTATGGTTTTATTATTAGTTATGTTAATTCTAGTTATTGTAAAGCGCATTGAGCATATATATGATTATGCGCTATAGCAAATGTCCATTATTATTATTATTATGTTGCATGTAAAAGACCTCTGTCATTCTGCCAGAAACGCAGGTGGTTGGTTCCACGCACACACCTGGGTAGCGCCCCTTTGTTTCTGCTGGCTTTCCACTGGGAGGAAGCCACCTGAATTTCCCAGCGATTGGATGGTAAAGCAATGGAAAGGAAAGTGAAAATGAATAGTATTGCGTGTGGTTAACGCGGGACGAACGGTACCTTTAACCTGCCACCCAACGCTTGATGGTATTCACTGTGCCCTGATTCCCTTCCTAATGTTCTGAGCAATCCCAACAATGTTTGCTTGATAAGTCCAAATTTCTGTAATTCACAGCGCCACTTTTGTCATTATACATTGCCACAGAGTAGCTCTAAATCGTGGCTATTATTCACTCAACCCTTATGGAGGTGGTATTTTGATCTCATCATGAGTCAGAAGTTGCAGGCGGGTGGTTTGGTACATTCAGGGATGACCGCAGACCAACGACGACAGATTCTTCAGGAATTCAGAGAGGTTTTGAACATCACATCGAATATCTCCTGCTGAAATAAGTAAAACGATGACAAATTAACGGAACAAGTTTGTCATTGTGTTACTGCGAAATTCCAGCAAGTCTTCAGCCTGTCTTCTCGTTCAATATGGCAATGGGCTGCCAGTTCTTCATTTTTGTTTCAGCATTTTTGGTGAGTTTTGGAATAGTATAATGTAAGAAATTCCACTATTTGTGCTTCTAATAACAAATGATAGATGCTTTTTCAATATCAAGTTTTAAGCATCTTTCTTTTTAAGTTCATCTTTTGTATCTGTGATATTATTTTGCCAACATCTTACCTAGATACCCCGAGCACAAAAAGTTAAGGATATTCTATAGGGGCATAGCCCGAATGCCAACGATCAGCTTTTCGCTCAAAAACTTATTGTGTGTGCATTTGTTTTGCTCAAAAATGAGTTCATTACATGTGAGCAATATTTGGGCATGACGTCACTGGTTCGTGACCACACATACCCACAAAAAGGGCGTTTTTGACGGTATTATTCACTTTGAGCCGTCGAAATGGTGACTAAATCTGAATGATCTTTTTCTTTTTTTTTACAATTTTATTTAAACAAAATCTTGTTTAGTCTAGCTAACAGAGCATATCCACGTAGTCTCAACCTATCACAGTCAGGAAGATCTAATGTGTGAAAGAAAATGGCTACCAGTTTGGAAAACGGCAAGAAATACTGTTTTTTGCTGGTGTTTTTGCTAGGTAGGTGCAGCTCAAACGCAATGTATCTGAAATTAAACGGAGCAGTCTCTCCAAATAAAATGGGATGACGACAAGGATCCTCTTCTGTATGCATCCCATTGCTAAGTTCCTAAAGGGCAGAATATACCTGCGCAGTTTCAGCGGCACAGACGACGCACTGCATATTATTGATGCTGCGATAAGGTTTATGACGAGTATACTTGGCCTGTTTTCCTTTCACGCAACGTGTAGCAGGATGGGATAATCCGCAGTGCGCCGTCTGTCCTGCCGAAGTTACATAGGTGAGCGCCAGGCCTAACCAAAACAGAAATGTTATTATCCATTACACGCGAAGGGAGGACTGGTGCAGGTTACATTTCTTGATCCTCCATGGTAAGTGAGCATATATCACATTCAACTGAAATTCTTTCGAAAATTCTAAAATCTAATGTGGATTTTTGTTTCTTCCTGTCTGTCTGTCTGTCTGTCTGTCTGTCTGTCTGTCTGTCTGTCTGTATGTCTGTCTGTATGTCTGTCTGTATGTCTGTCTGTATGTCTGTCTGTATGTCTGTCTGCATATGTCTGTCTGTCTGTCTGACTGTTCGTTTGCGTGTTTATTTGCTGTTCGCTTATTTATTTGTTGTTCGCTGGCGTGTTTGTTCCTTTCTTTTTGTTTCTTTCTGTTTACTCGCTTGTTTATTTGATTGCTCCCCCGGAATGGACTTTTGGGTTGTTGTTTTTCTGTCAGGTAATATGCCTCCATACCAAACATGCTACGGCACAAGCAATCGACAGCATCATCTCAGAGGCCGCTAATTCAAGTAAGTTATTTGAGCTCTATTTGATGCAAGTGTTTACAATACCAATGTCATATCAATTGCATATTATTCACATTTCTTTCATATAAAGAATAAACAAAATGTAACGATATAATTTGAGTGAAATCATTGTACATGTAGGGGAAGGTTGCCTAATATGGACCACTTTTGTTTCTTGTTGATAACTAGCTTGTTTTCTTGCGAAGAAGTTTCATTTTGTGCTTGGTAGTCCTTCTTTCTTAGGTTAACCGCTAGGCCTAATTAGAGTGAAATAGCTTTGATAGACCTTCAGCAAAAATTAAATACAGAAAAAATCACAAATGGTCCATATTTGGAGCCTGGGCGCCTAATATGGACCAGTGACGCGGCCTTCACGAATCACTGTAAAAAAAACTATACATCAAAATAACATGATACAACTTAGTGTGCAAGTCAGACTAATTCATATATGCTTTAGATTCATATGTTTCGGGTTGATGAGAACATTATTTGAAGCACAACCGGAAAATATTTTTTTTTTATCAAAAACAGAGTGAAAATAAATGAAATTATCAACTTCTACGAAAAGAAGACGATTTGTTATATTTTTTTGAAAGCTCGAGGGCTAGTTATAGATTTTTTTCAGCAAGCTTCTTTATGAATTAATAAAAATAGTCTTTTGCTTTTATTTTCTTCGATTTGTTGAAGGTGGTCCATTTTTAGTTGACACACACATACTTTGAGATTTTGATATTATTTTTTGTTTGCAGTAGAAACTCGGGGTCAACACTGCTAAAATCTAACAAATACAGACTTAGCTATCATATATAGCAAGTTTTTGTGATAACAGCTTTGGCTGTCGGCAGAAACTAGTCCGTTTTAAGCGTCACATTTAGTGTGAACGCTGCCAAAAGTGCAAAAAAGAGAAAAAGACCAACGGTTTTGAGGTTTGTGTTTCTGCAACTGTTTTAACATGTGCAAGTTATCAAGAGAGGGCGAATACAGCGAATGAAATTATTTTGAGCGCTCTTGCACCCTTAGTTTGTCAGAAGAAGAGGTGGTCCATATCAATTAGGCAGTGGTCTATATAAGACAACCTTCCCCTACATATTATTGCATATCAGTTCCGTCGCGATATAACCTTCGTGGTTGAAAACGACGTTAAACACCAAATAAAGAAAGAAAGAATGCATATCAGTTGTTTGTTTCATTACATTGTGTGTGACAGCCAGCGACTTTGAATTTTTCTACGACCTGGGTCAGAATGACGTCAGAGTGGAACTGGACATGATCTACAGCTACGAGCAGTGGAACGCCTTTCAGGCCGCCAGGTGTGTAGTGGTCAGCCCAATGGTCAAGACTCCCGCTCAATTCAAGGCTTAAAGACAAAGGACACCGATTAACACAAACCAAGACGTCTCTTCTTGACAGCCTCTTCAATGTTAAACATATGACGTCAAAAGTGAAACAACGTTCGAGAAGACGTCATAATGCAAATGATGCAAATGATGGTGTCACGTAAAATTTCTGTCGCTTCTCCTGCACGTCTCCGAGAAACCGACACAAACATTCGAGAACGAGGGTTGTCTCGGTGTCAGCAGGAGAAAACTACTCGTAAGGTCACCGCTACGCCTAGCGTGTATCGGTATCGTATATCATTAATTAGTTTTCTTGATGATATACGATACCAAAACATGCACAGCCTAGCGGTGACCTTACACGTTATTTACACGAAGTCACCAAGACAAACCAAACTTCGTTCTCGAAATTCTTTGTCTTTTTAATGACGTGAAGAAGAAGGGACAGAATGCTTAAGTGACGCCATTGTTCGCATTATGACGTCACGTCTTCTCGAACTTTGGTTTGCTTTTGACATAGAGGTTTTACTTTAGAAAAGGCCGTCAAGAAGAGACGTCTCGGAATGTTTATTTGGTGTCGTTTGTCTTTAAGAAATGGCTATGATATTCGAATTTATCACTCACAACAACTTCGAGAGAGGAGAACATTATATCCGATCGAGGTGTAAGCCGAAATCTGACATGATTCCGCCTTCCAAGACATTAGTAGGCAAGGCCGGTTTGTGGTACTGACAGCTAAAAATAAAGGTTTGGTTGCCGTTCTCGGCCAGCTCTATTTCTCTAGCAAGAAAGCAAACTAAATTTCCTTGAAGGAAACTTCAAGGACTATGTGTACGAAATTACCTTACCGTAATTGTCTTTCCTTTTGGCTTTTCATGCCGCGTATACATCGCTGCGCGCGTAACTGAAATTTCAGCCTTTTTTTCTGTTTTCTTTTCTTGAAAAAAATTCAGCCATTGTTTTTTTTCCACTGTTTCAGGTCAAGCGAGGGAGGAGTGTCCAAGCGGCAGGCCATTAAGGCGGGGGCTGGGGGGTACCGCTGGACAAACAATGTGGTGCCTTATGAAATTGCTGGAGGCACTTTCAGTGAGTATCTCTTTTCATCCAGGGTTTCATCTGGGGATTTCCATTCATCAATCAATTAAATCAATCAAACTACCCTGATAAACCTACCAATAAGCTAATGACTGAACAAGGGCGAATCCAGGATCTTAAGGAAGGGGGGGGGGGGGGTACACCCAAACTTTTTTGCACAAACTTGAAGGCGCGAAGCGCATGAATTGAGGGCGCGAAGCGCCCGAACATGCTAGGGGGGTCCGGGGGCATGCCCCCCCGAATTTAGTTTTTCAAAGAAGCTAAATGCTGCAATCAAGGGCCACCTGAGCTCAGAAACTGTCATTTAATCTTCTTTCCATTATTTTTCCCCCTCTCTCTCTCTCTCTCTCTCTCTCTCTCTCTCTCTCTCTCTCTCTCTCTCTCTCTCTCTCTCTCTCTCTCTCTCTCTCTCTCTTTTTTTCTTTCTCTTTTTTTTTCTTCTTATTTTTTTTCCTTTTTTCCCCTGAAGGGCCCCCTTCGCCCCCCCCCCCCCCCCTAAATCCGTCACTGCTGAGTTAGCCAAGCATTTTATAGTTCACTGACTTTATCAATTGATTTGAAAAGAAAAGTTACAGATACATTAATTTGAAAGGAATTTCGAACTGCGCAGATGTACTGCGAGGAGATTGGCGAAAAGCAACACGGAATATGCATGCCCTCAAAAGGATTCTCATTCCTTTTTGACCTCGCCTCGTATGGTGTGCAGCATCGTCCCAGCAGGGGCAAATCACTGCTGCACTGAACGATTGGCAGCGCTTCACCTGTCTCTCCTTCCGTCGTGCAACCTCCGCCGACAGAAACAAGATTCGACTCCAGAACGGCGGAGGGTAGGTGGTTGATTGACTTCCATTGAAGGCAGGATTTAAAATGAAGATTTAATTTTCAACGAATAGTACTGTCTTGCAGGAGGTCAGGTTCTTCGCCTTGATCAAGCTATCGAGTATTTTCTAAGTTGTTGATTGTATTTTGTTGCTGTTTAAATTTGTGTATCGGATAAGTAGGTTGGATCATTCTTTCAATCAAAATGCTTGTTGGCTTCACTTTCGTCTCACTTATCGTATCGTTCGATCAGCGCTCACGGTGATGAACAGAGAAACACTATATAGTGATCGAAGAGTGAATGACATAAGCAAAAAGCTTATAACATTGGCTGTAAGTAGATAGTAATCTGACCTGTAAAAATGAGAAAACCATTTCATCGGCTAGTGAATACACTAGCTACTTCGCTCACTTCTTCTTTTTCTTCTTCGTTCATGGGCTGAAACTCCCATGTACACTCGTGTGGATTTTTTTTTTTTTTTTGCACGAGTAGATTTTTACGTACCCAACCCTCGTTTATCTAATTCTTGGCATGTCATCATATTCCTAAATGTTGTATCATAAAGTCTGTCCGATTGATTTCTCGCATATTTTTTTTTTTTTTTTTTTTTTTTTTGGGGGGGGGGGGTCACTTGTTTCAACACACTCGTAAATTATCACAAACAAAACCGAAACATGTTAGCGAAGTCGATTGTCGGGGATAATCGCAGTCGAATGTCTTTCACCCACCATTCGCAGCCGGGATTTGAACATTCTACCTTCCGCCCAGGAGGCCGGCGTTTTATCCACTACGTCATTGCGCCCGTCGTGTACAAACGGCTGTGAGGTGTAAGAATCTGAAAGATTGGTGCCAGTAATTCTCGGTCTTTTGTTGGATATGCAAATATGACACACGACTTATTTTTTGTTGTTCATTTGCACAGGTGCTACTCCCGTGTGGGGATGGTTGGAGGAAGGCAAGAAATTGGACTTGCTGGTGGCTGCCGTATTGTGAGAACACACACACACACACACACACACGTACACGTACACGTACACACACACACACACACACACACACACACACACACACACACACACACATACACATACACATACACATTCACATACACACACACAGACGCGCGCGCACACACTGAGTAAATGACCAAACTATCCACACTTACTTAAACAATATTCTGAGACTTCATTTTTTTCCCCAAAAAAAGAATTTAGGCAGCACGCTTGCTGCGGACCTAAAGTTGAAAAAAAGAAGGATTGAAGAGAGAGAGAGAGAGAGAGAGAGAGAGAGAGAGAGAGAGAGAGAGAGAGAGAGAGAGAGAGACACACACACACACACAGACACAGACAGACAGAGATCTAGACAGACACAGACAGATATAGACAGACAGACAGACAGAGAGGGAGAGAGAGAGAGAGAGAGAGAGAGAGAGAGAGAGAGAGAGAGAGAGAGAGAGAGAGAGCCTGAGAGCGAGAGAGAGAGAGAGACATCTAGAGAGAGAGACATATAGAGAGAGAAAGAGAGAGAGAGAGAGAGACAGAGACAGACACAAACACAGACAGACAGAGATCTAGACAGACAGAGACAGAGATAGACAGACAGACAGACAGACAGACAGACAGAGAGGGAGAGAGAGAGAGAGAGAGCGTGAGAGCGAGAGAGAGAGAGACATCTAGAGAGAGAGAGAGACATATATAGAGAGAGACAGAGAAAGAGAGAGAGAGAGAGAGAGAGAGAGAGAGAGAGAGAGAGAGAGAGAGAGAGAGAGAGAGAGAGAGAGAGAGAGAGAGAGAGAGAGAGAGAGAGAGAGAGAGAGAGAGAGAGAGAGAGAGATGTATTGTCTATACCGATCGCTGTCTTATTTCTCAGAGTTTATGTTGTTGTTGTTGGGTTTTTTTTTTTTTTTTTTTTTTTTTTTTTTTTTACTTGTCCTTGTTTATCAGATGGTTTTTTGTGGGTGGGTTTTTTCCAAGGCGTTAATAATGTGTGTGTTTTTGTTGTTGTTGTTGTTGTGCGTTTGCTTTTACTGTGTTTCAAAGTGTACATACTTCGTAAACAACCCTTTCTTGCATTTAACGCTTGAATTTCACAAACTTGGCTGTCATTCTGTTTTGAATTTCATGCGAAACTTACTTGTCCAGTCTCCCTTTCCAGAAGCGAATCATCATTCACGAAGTGGGTCACGCGCTGGGACTGAATCACGAGCAGACCCGACCGGACCGTGACAGCTTTGTGACCATCCAGTCACGCAACATCGCGCCCAATATGTTGTACAACTTCCAGCGCACCACCTGGCGCACCACCGAGAACTACAACGTGGGCTACGACTACTACAGCATCATGCACTACGGCAAAACGGTCTGTTGTCCGTCCATTTCCAACCTTTTGGTCCGCCTAGTTTTAGTTGTATGTTCCGCACATTAAATTCTGGTCTTTATATTCTGTAAATGTCCCCTCTTTATCTCGGATGAAAAGCAGAATGTGTGATCAAGTAAGGCTTTCTCTTGTGTTTGCTCCTTCTTTATCTTCTTAATCTTGTTTGTGAATTGTTTGCCCCCTACTTGTTCTTGCCGTACGATGCTGTTGCCGTGTCCTTGCTTCTGCTTTCATCGCCATTGTTGTTGTTGTTGTTGTTGTTGTTGTTGTTGTTGTTGTTGTTGTTGTTGTTGTTGTTGTTGTTGTTGTTGTTGTTGTTGTTGCTGTGGTGGTGTTGGTGGTGGTTGTTGTTGTTGTTGTTGTTGTTGTTGTTGTTGTTGTTGTTATACAGTATCCTGCACTACGACAAAACTTTATGTTGTTGTTGTTGTTGTTGTTGTTGTTGTTTGTTCTTGTTTTTTGTGATTGATTTGAGGTTGTTTCTGTTGTTTGTTTCTCTGTTTGTTTGTTTTTGTATTTGTACTTATTTTTATTTTTTCAAGTGGACGTTTACATGTGTGGCTGTTTTCCCCCGCCATTTGCGACACTTAAATTTGACATGTTAGCAAGGGAGTGACAGTTCACCATTGAACAATCTGTGAACAACGAAAGAGCTTACCTCCCTCGATCTTTTATTTTCTTGTCCATGCAGGCGTTTACTACAAACGGCGGCATCACCATCCGTACGGCTGACTCACAGTACCAAGACGTCATCGGTAACCAGGGCGGCCTCAGCTTTAGGGACATCAAGACCATGAACCTCATGTACCCCTGCAGCAAACGTCAGTAGTTTGTGTGTTTGTTTGTTTGTTTGTTTAGATTGTTCATGTTACCTTCGGGTTAAGATCCGTGCATAGATAGACAGTTACAGAATGTGTCAAGGGCAGACAATTGCTTGCTACGTAAAAGTCGATGGAAGCTACCTGACTAACTGAACGAGGATCAACCCTTTGCTGCAGTGGCGTACATTCGCTTTTGAACACACAAAACAAAACAAGAGGGGGAGACCGCTCGCCCACATGGCCGATCCGACATGTCGCCTGATATTCGTGTTTCTGTTCGCGCAGGGACAAGTGGAAGACATTGGAATTCAATATATATGTCCTCAATAATCGACTTTCTTCTTGTCGTCTTTGATCTTCGCCTTTCTCTTCCTCCTCCTCCAGACCTTCCCCTCTTCCACCGCCTCCTCCTTCACCTCCACTTACTTGCAATTGCCTACATTTTCTACTCTTCTTCTTTGCTCTTCGACATTCTCTTTCTCGTCCTCCAAATGCGCCCCCCCCCTCCCCCCTCCCCCCCACCGCTTCTGCCTTCCAATTCTTCCCCTCGTGTTCCTCCTCCTCCCCTTTGTTGTGATGCTTCAGCTGCCGGTTGTACCCGGTCCAACGGTAGTTACCCGTCCATGGGGTTCTTTTTCCTCCTTCCCCTCCTCCTCTTGTTCCTCATACTCCTCTTCCTCCTCTGTCGTACTTCTTCTTCTTCTACCTTCACCGATATAACAACATTCAATTCAACAATAAATTTGTTGTAATGCTCTGGCTGCCAGCTGCACAAAGTCTAACAGCGATTGCCCCTACACGGGTTTCTTTCCCTCCTCCTCCTATTCCTCCTCCTCCTCTTTCGTAATTCTTCTTCTATGAAATCTACTTTCACCAATAGAGAAACATTCAGTTCAACAATACGTTGTTGTAATTTTGCAGCTGCCGGCTGCACAAAGACCCAGAGTAGTTGCCCTTCCGCGGGGTTCCTGGGCAAAGACTGCAAGTGTTGGTGTCCCGGATCCCCCTACAAGATCTGTGATGGCACGGAAACGGGAGGCGGGGGAGGAGGAGGAGGTGGTGGAGGTGGTGGTGGTGGTGGTGGTGGTGGCGGCGGCGGCGGCGGTGGCGGTGGTACTGGAGGAGGAGGAGGTGGAGGAGGAAGTGGAAGTAAGTTGTTGTTTGGTGTTTTTCAGTTCATTTTCCGTGCATTTCCATTACTTTATATTATATCATTTGTATTATGATTGTTTTCAGTTATATGGTTGTCTTCTGGCTATGAGATGTTTTAATGTGTCTTGTTTTATCTTTATCACATTGTATTCTATCTTATTGTATTCTGTTTGAGTCGCTGCCTCTTTGTTTGTCTGTCTGTTTGTCCGAATCTTCGTCTTTTTTTCTGTGTGTGCGCATATGGGTGTTTTCGCAGCTGATTTTCTAACGAGCTTTTCGACGCGGTGTGGATTGTGTGTCAGTTTGAATTATAACCATATCAACACAATACTAGTTTGTCATCCGCACGACCGTGGTATTCCTTCCCATCATCAAATCACCAAAGTGTTTCTCGTTACTGGCAAGTTCCTGAACCCCCATGACATGAAAGCCATTTGTACAGATGACTCCAATAGTCAGGCACTGATGACTCGCCGGGTAATTTCCAAATGTGCTCTGTTAACCCCAGATAGATGCTGGTCAAACGCACCAAGAGTTATGTTAAGTGGCAAGCAGCATTTAAGTCTCGTGTGACTAAAGCCAGATATTTTATAAAGCCGGAGCAAATGACAAGTGTTACATTGAGAACGCTTCTTTGCTCAAACCAACTGTCCATGACAAGAGTAACTGTTATGCTAAGTGGCAGGCCGCATTTGAAGGCACCTTCCTTCATGAGTAAACGATCTTATCGACCACAATGCTATGCTGACTTGGGTTTTCTGTCCCCAGAACTAGTGTCTATTTGGGACATGACGTAGTTATATGCTAGGTCGATTGCAACAGATACGTCCTGGCTTTTACACAGGAGGACGGCAGCAGGCTTATTGCCCCCTGACAACTGCCCCCTCGACAATTGCCCCCCCCCCCCCCCCGAACAATTATTGATCCCTGGACAACTGCCCACCATCAATGGAGGACAACCCCCCCCCCCCCCTCCCCCATCCCTGGACAACTGCCCCTCGAACCTTTTTAAAGTGCACTCTTCACTCATGTTTTAGACAATTCATTTACTACAGTATGAAGTGTGTGTGGTGTGTGTGTGTGTGTGTGTGTGTGTGTGTGTGTGTGTGTGTGCGTGCGTATGTGCGTGCGTGTGTGCGTGTGCGTGTGTGTGTGTGTGTGTGTGTGTGTGTGTGTGTATATGTGTGTGTGTGTGTGTGTGTGTGTGTGTGTGTGTGTGTGTGTGTGTGTGTGTGTTTGCGGGCGTTTGTCTATGTGTGTGTGTGTCTATATGTATGTCTGTTTGCGGGCGTGCGTGCAGCATCCTTTCACCTGAACATAATTATACTAAAATCCGACAGCGGAAATGATCTGACAGATCCGAAATTAAATCAACAACAAAATCCCACACAAAGCAGGTAGGCTGCTGACTGTTGGAATGTTTCCAAGTGGAGGGGTGGTCTTATCCCTAGCAAAAAGGCTGGCCAGGTCTGAGACGGTGAACCCACTGGTTTAGACTGTAAGGAATGTGTCTATCATGTCAGTCTTGTTTTTAAATGAAACCAGAGATTTATAAAGCTTATAAATGTCCGCCGAAGTAAATGACGGTGCTCAAAAGTAGAACCCCCCCCCCCCCCCCCGCCCCCCCCCTAATAAAAATTGATGTTTTTTCCCCTAGATATCATGTTCACAATGTCTGTACGTTTACCTCCTTTAAAGGTCCTTGTCTACATTTTTATACCGAAATCCCCTTTTGACCATTAAAATGCAGAGTCTATTATCTACAAATATCAACAATACACCCCCTTTCGATCAGGAAAGACGAAGCCAGTGTAGCCGTTTGAAAATTCATTGTAGTATTCCAGCGTAGTACTCATAGTAGGATATCCTTATTTGGAAAATGCCAAGCGCAA
>NC_090246.1:60083755-60098755 GCF_037325665.1 Littorina saxatilis | reverse complement strand
AGGTAACATTATTTTCAATCTATTCGCAATACAGGATGAACACATTTTATAGGATATGTTAAGCATGGATATTGGCCGCCAATTCTTAATACATTGTTTTGGCTTATCTTGTTTCGGAACGCATGTAATAATGCATTGTTTCTGTGTAACTGACATTTCTGCACTTTGAAAGCCAGCATTTGCAGAACGTTACAGAAATAATCCAATATCCTGGAAAAAAATATTTATAAAATTCTGTTGTACACCCATCAGGTCCTGGGCTTGTTCCGTTTTTTCATGTTCCGTAATGCTTAACACATTTCAGTATAGGTAAGAGTACCCTCAATATTGTCTCTGTCTTCATTTGTCAAAAGGGGATGTGTTTTTTCCCTACATAATTCCTGTAAAACAAGGTGTTCTGTTGGTCGCAAATTATACAAATCTTCATAAAACTGTTTAACGTTTTGCAAAATCTGTCTGTGTTCAAATATCAATTCACCAGTTTCGTCTTCTTGCAAAAAACTCATGGCCTTATTATGATAATGGCGGTTTTTCATATTACAAAAATACCTACTCATCTTTTCTCCTTCTAACAGCCACCTTGCTTTTGATCTTATCAACATACCATCAATCTTTTTCTTCCTCAAATTTTCCAAATGGATATTGAACCTTTCAATCTGTAATAAGGACAAATTCTATATTAACGAGGGTAATGGCATAAGCAAACAGGTGCTTTTTTATATACAGCCCTCGCCCATGGGAGGGTCTAATCTAATGATAATACGTTGAGAAAATGTTAGAATAGAAGAGAGCAGCAGATAATCTATCTTCGTTGATCTTTCTCGAACACCGATCAACTAGACTAACAAGTGCTGTGTGGCATGAGTGATGAGTTATGAACCCCGACTGATTTGGGTTAAATAAATCATTTTTGTTAAAATGTGACGTAATAAACTTATTCATATGTTGTTCCAACGGCTTTGATAAAACCGAAAAAAAAAGAGAGAGAGAGAGAGAGATAGAGAGAGAGAGAGAGAGAGAGAGAGAGAGAGAGAGAGAGAGAGAGAGAGAGAGAGGGAGAGAGAGAGAGAAAGAGAGAGAGAGAGAGAGAGAGAGAGAGAGAGAGAGAGAGAGAGAGAGAGAGCCGACGGAAGGAAAAAGAGAAAAACGTGACACAAAGAGGGTGACTTGAGAGATCACACCCGCCCCCCCCCCCTCCCTTCCCCCCGTCCACCATCCCCAGTCAAACCTTTATTCAACGTAAAACGGGAATTGTTCTGCATCTGAACCCTTCACATCCTCAAATCCCCCCTCCCCCCCTCCTCACCAAAATCTTTCACAGGCTAAATAAAAACCAATTGTGGGACGTTTTCGCAGATTCCTCCTATTTCCTATCCCTCATCCTCCCTCCTTTCCCAGTCCACCCTTCTAAAGGCGCAAAGCACGAATTGATCGAATCGCGGTGTTGGCCTACACTAATTTGTCGCGCGACGGTGAACGCTCGCCATTTGTCGAGTCTAGAAGGAAGGTGGATAGGACTGGTGTCTCAGTCTGATGGTTCCAGACTTGCAGAGAAGTGACATGGCAGCTTCTGCTCCGTTGGTACTATGCCTTTGGGGTGAGCAGAAAATGTGGTTGTTGTTGTTGTTGTTGTTGTTGTTGTTGTTGTTGTTGTTGTTGTTGTTGTTGTTGTTCTTGTTGTTGTTCTTGTTGTTATTGTTATTGTTGCTTTGTTTGATTTTGTAGCGTTGTGCGTGGTGGGTTTATTGTTTTTGTGGTTTTTTTTTCTTTTTTTGGGGGGGGGAGGGGGGGGATTGTTTTCCCTCATTTTCTAAATGTTTTATTGTGTTTTTGTTTTTTATGTACCACTTACCTAGCCTCACCTATTTCACTCCTTTCGTCTGTCTTCTCAGTTCTTCTTTATGTGGGGTCCTGATTTGGCCTATATGGTCCGCTGGACCCAAAAAGCAACAACTATCAAATCAAATCAAATCTTCTTTATGTTGTGTCCGAACCTTTATGTGACCCGAAGAAGGCCTTAGGGTCGACACTTTCGTATCATCCAGCTGCGTAGTCACTATAATTAACGTGAGTACAATCCTTTATGGCTAATTAGTTGTGTGTGTGTGTGTGTGTGTGTGTGTGTGTGTGTGTGTGTGTGTGTGTGTGTGTGTGTGTGTGTGTTTTTATTTTTAAATGTTTCATTTCTCTTTACCATTGTTTTGTTTTTAATGCAGTTTTGATTGTGCAAAAGGGTCAATTTTGCTTTCATGTCGAAAATGATATCATTCAGCCTAGCGACTGAACTGTACCAATAATCAAGGAGCCTGTGATAATGTACTTTGGGCGCAACCATGGTCGCTGTGCACGTACATATTTGCGACAGTGCACAAGAAAACCTGTTATAATGTCGGGTTGGTGAGGGTAGTTTTACGATTTTAATGTTATGTTCTAGCAGATGAACATTAATGACTGCGCGTGAGAGCGATGAATAAAAAGACCAAACAATAATGTATGAACGAAGACGATGAACCAAATAACAGGCGACGTTTCGACCCTATATGTCTTCTTCGGGCACATTAACAAAGCGGGGAAAAAAGAAGAAGAAGACAGACGATAGAACAAACACAAAAACTACAGATATAACGATTCACAAATCAAATCATTGTCTTAAAGATGAAGCTCTTCTGAAGACGTTCTATGGTACATTCAAATTTGAGACGTGCTAAGGACAGTCTCTGTGGTGTAAACTTGTAAATGCTTTGTAACTATGCCTATTAAATCAGTTTGAATAGAGTAACGTTTGAAGTTTATCAGTTGCATTGTTGCTAACCAACCACTAAACCACAAAAAGAACATCATTGAACCGAGACTTTACTGGGTGGTCGCCCTTTTATTGAATTGCAAAAATCGTGTCTGCACGAAAATCACGTGCATGGCGCCGTGATGTTTTTGCCTCTGTCTGAGCCTCAAGTGGCAGAGATGAAAGAGCCATATCAACTGTAATTCTGTGACACTCCCTGCGCCTGCAATTAAGGTGCGGAAAATGCCACGACTGACTGAAGTCCAGTGCCATAATGCTATTTGTTTGTTTGTTTGTTTCCTTAACGCCCAGCCGACCACGAAGGGCCATATCAGGGCGGTGCTGCTTTGACATATAACGTGCGCCACACACAAGACAGAAGTCGCAGCACAGGCTTCATGTCTCACCCAGTCACATTATTCTGACACCGGACCAACCAGTCCTAGCACTAACCCCATAATGCCAGACGCCAGGCGGAGCAGCCACTAGATTGCCAATTTTAAAGTCTTAGGTATGACCCGGCCGGGGTTCGAACCCACGACCTCCCGATCACGGGGCGGACGCCTTACCACTAGGCCAACCGTGCCGGTCATAATGCTATTGTCCGGTTGCAAGCAGGTGCAACTAATGAAGATGTTGCAAGGCATTTTGATGTGTCCCAACAAACTGTATGTGCACTATGAAACGCTTAAATGCCACTTAAAGTGTACAGGACAGGCCAAGGTCAGTCCGACCTAGAGTCACATCACACGGGCTCAGGATCAGTATTTGAGGGTGCGACAGCTCCGTGAACGTTTCACAATACCGCTACGCAGATTCCGGGGGTGCCTCTCCCAAAAAAGAAACTTGAAAAAAGAAACATCATGGCGCCATGCACATGGTTTTTGTGCAGACAATATTTTTGCAATTCAATAAAAGGGCGACCACCCAGTAAAGTATTGGTTCAATGATGTTCTTTTTGTGGTTTAGTTGTTAGCAACAATGTACCTGACAAACTTCAAACTGAATTTTGGTGCTTTCCTCTAACATATTTGAAAAAAAATCAATGTTTACCTGTGTCAAGTTTCTTTTTTTGGGAGAGTATATATATGTCAGTTGGAACTTAATAAATCAAACATTCCGACTCCGCACAGAAAGCTGTAGAAACATGTGTAAGTTTACAAGTTGAAAGATGCACTCCTATTCTAATTTATGTCAAATCCTGTGCACGTTCATGTTTGCGTATACGATGGCTTACAATAGAAGGTGTTTATTTGTAGGTGTCACGACTACCACTATGTTTATCGCCCTAACAATGTAATCGTGATCGAAAGTGGCGATTTGTACAATTTTACTCTCGATCTGAATTGGAACTGAAATCCTTTGTGTGTGTGTGTGTGTGTGTGTGTGTGTGTGTGTGTGTGTGTGTGTGTGTGTGTGGTGTGTGGTGTGTGTGTGTGTGTCACGTGTGTGTGTGTGTGTGTGTGTGTGTGTGTGTGTGTGTGTGTGTGTGTGTGTGTGTGTGCATCAATCCACCAGTGCATTATACATACAAGTGCTCGTTTATTTCATCCACGCGTCTGGTACACACACACACTAAAATGATTTTTCAACGCTTTGCTTGCATTCAATCGTGGAAAATCAATTCCCGATTCGTATTGTTCACGGCTTCGCAGCAACCCCCCTCTGGTGGGGTTCCAAAGAAAGCAGATACTCTGGAAACCGATAACATTCGAAATCTAGGTTAGTTTTGATTTAAGCTTTCGCAGTCACGAATCCCATTAGATTTATCTTCACCCCATTAGTTAATTTGACCGTAATTGAAGGAGTCTAATTCGTAGTATTTTGCCCTCTCTTCCACAGTACAGCTCTTGCGGGAAGGGCGTTGGTTGTAGTTTATCTAACGGTTGGATTTGACAGGATATTGCAGAGTGGGGGTAGAGGAAGTAGAAGTGAAGAGGGGGGGGGGGGTGGGAAGGGGAAGAGAAAGAGAGGAGAGTCAGATATCATTTCGCGCTCGAATATACGCCTGTGTTTTTTTCATTTTTTTTCATGTGTGTTTGTTTGTGTGTTTGTTTGTTTGGGGTTTTTCATCAGTCTGACAGTGGGGCACCATGTTCTTTGCAAAACATGACAATGTAGCTGTTTGAAGCCGTTTTATCATTCTACCAGTACAGCAACATCTATAATGCGCATCCACTAACGTGATAAGTTCAGATGTTTGCTCGCATTACCACATTCTGGAACCGGATGGCTTCAAGGAGACCGCCACCCCCACCCACCCGTACCCCAACATTACCACCGCATCCTCACCACGGCATCCCTACTTTGGTTACGAAAAAAGCAGCTGTTCTAGAAATCTAGACAATCAAGGTTGGGATTGATTAGGCTTTGAGATTCACATGAAGCGAACAAACTTGTCCCTTTTATCATAACAACCTCCGCCAAACGAGGGGATGGGGGGCACAGTTTGTATTTATGTTAACATTGCTGTATAGTGAGAGCATGCAGTCAAAGGCCCCAACGGGTTGACGACCGCCACATACACATGAACGATCAATCATCCGTTCTGTCCGCCTGACCGTGATTGTCAGTTGATGAACAATCATTCAATATCAAACAATCGCCTTTGTTACGGGTTTTTTGACGGAACAGGTTGTTATTTCATCTGAATCGACTGCATGACCTTGTATGACCTTGAGAGCTTCGGTCAACGCTTGAATTTTGCAGTGGTAACATCCGGTTTGCTCTCTCAGAGCTGAGCATATTTGTCGAGAAGGATCGAGCAGAAAAAATAAATGACTTGGCAGGGATTCGAACTCAAGGCCTCGGGGCCTCGAAATGTTGGGGCCGATGTCTTAACCGCTTGGCCACTCCACCAGTGTTGTCAAAAATTAAAAAATTGATATTTTATATCTTTCTACGCTTGAATTACCATTCATGCGTTGCAAAAACGTACAAATTGCCATTAAAATTTGCCTTTATTTGCAAACATGTTTCACTATCGCAGTACATGTTTACACCGTCATGCTACACGACATTCGCGCCATGCAAATAGCTGCGATATTTCTATTTACATCATACAAGAAAAATGACATGAACAGTAATTGAATCTCTCCAAAGCTCTGTGCAGTTGAAAACAGACATCTAAGAAATAGTTATACATGTATTCACTTCTGAACAATGGGCGGATAGAGATATAAATCATGCTGCTTCAAAAATAAGATAACATTAATTCATATCAATGTTTTTCCTTCTTTTTCTCGATTGGCGCAGTAGCCTAGAGGTTAGAACATGCGACACGAAGTCTCGAGGTCGAGAGTACGAATCTTCGCCGGGGCGTTTACTTTTTCCCCTTGATCTCTCTTGAAGATAAAATATGATCAGTCTTGAGAGAGCAAACCAGATGTTATGCCTGCAAAATTCAAGCGTTGACTGAAGCTCTCAAGGTCATACACGCCGTGGGGTTTCGGGTAGCGTTTGCTGTACAGAATTCTGTACATGATTGTATCCCTATTTTTCAGCCCCAGAAAGTCATAAATAAACCACAGCTTTAAGTGTATTATTTTTTGTTTTCTGTGATACCCTTCAAATATAAACACGCACGCGAGAAGAAGTTCGGACGCACCATTCACACACACACACACACGCACACGCACACACACAATCACACACACACACACACTAACACTAACACTAACACTAACACGCGGGCGCGCGCACTCACACTCACACACCAAATTTCATTTTGTTTATCTTTGTTGCAAGTGTTGTCTCTCGTATATCTGCTGCTGCTGTCGGCCTTGTTCTTGCTTGCCATCGTTGTTATTTATTTGTTATTTGTTTGTGTCCACCTCATAACACCTAGTGTAATTTTGACCTACCTTGCTTTCCCTTCTGGGTCGGTTATGTTGTTGTTTTTTGAAGAAGATAAACTATTTGTGTAATCGAGATATGTTCACTCTCGTCCTAGCGGCTGTGCTGTTGTCAGTTGCTGGCTACACGTCGGGCAACGAGACCGCTCTACATTCCGCCATGTTCAATGGCTATGCCATCATCTTGTCTTTTATACTATCCTGATGTCGTCTAACTGTTCTTGTTTAAAATATGTGTTGTGTGTTTGAACGAATTGCTAAGTATTTTCACTCTCGTCACAGCGGCTTTGGTGTTGCCAGTGGAATGTTACACGTCGGGCAACGAGACAGCTCTGCGCTCCGTTATTTTCAATGGCTATGACACTGGCGTCAGACCTGATGCCGTCACCGATGTCGTCATGACGTTCCTGCCTACGTCACTTGGTGAAATTGTTAGTTCATAAACTTATGTGCTTTTCTCAGGTAGAAATAGGGTTGAAATGGTGTGGATATGTGGTAGACCTACGAGAACTGTTAACCCTGAAGTTGACATCAGCTTAAGAACTGTGTATATAATAGTCTGTGTGTCCAAAATAAGAAAAGTTATTCTAACGTGGGCTATGTGTGGCCTTTTCAGTTAGGCACAGGGACAAACCTCCTTGTTCAAAACACGAACAGGTCATTTAAAAAGCCCTTTGCTCTACGTGTTTTTGTTTTGCTACAGCGGCAATGAAAATGTTGATTCTTTGCTTTACAAATCATTTGCATCGCTTTAACGTCGAAAGCTGTTTTTACTTTAGCCAACACATATCAATGGCGATAATCGAAAGTCATTTACAATTCTTTCCAAAGTAGCGATTGCCGCTGGTTCTGTATTATGTATTAAAACTAAGGGAGAACAAGACACAATTGATGTTGTTCAGCGACAAATTCACTAGTGATTGATTAAAGTTTAAATCATCCTTTTTCTTGCAGAGCGTCAAAGATTCCACAATGCAGATAACTGGCTGGTGGATTATGGTGCGTGTAAGAGTTTTCGTTTCAATGTGTGAGAATTTTGAAAAGGAGGAAGAAAACCATAAATTCTGCAAGATCGAGCAGATCATGTTCATTTTGAAGTCGAAGGGAGGTTACAAAGATTTCATAAATCACTGGACGTGATTTAGTCCTCCCCTCCCTGCTTTTATTTTCTTGCACGTGTAAATTATTATCGCTCTAAAAATCAAACGGACTTTCAAAAAATTAAAATAGTTGGGTGATTTGATTTTATTCGACACTCTCTACCTTTATATTCTTGCATGTGCAAATTATATTCATTTTTAAGTCAAAGTGACTTTCAAGAACTAGGAAATATTGGATATTGTTTGATTACCCCCCCCCCCCCCCCCCCGCCCCTTGCCCCTCTTCATTCGCTTTCGTGAAAACTGGTTCTGTAAGCCTGAGCATACGGTATATTTCTTGCGTTTGATTGGTCGGTTGTTTATTTCTTGGTGTGTTTTTTGTTTCGTTTTTTTTCTCCGAGTGCCGATCTGTTATTGGCTAAAGATTATGAATTGATTTAAAAAAAAAAGCTTCTCCTGTGAGCATTAACGAACGGAAAACGTTAAAACATGTCCTAGAATGTTCAGTACTTGTTCTAACATTGTAATGTCTCATGCCACAGAAGGCGCTAACGGAGATAATGAAACTGAGATGTCCGGTGAATGCGTGTTTGCAGCACTGGAACGACTCTCGTTTGACGTGGGACGCTGCCAGCTACGACAACATTGATGAAACGCACGTCTATCAGCACGAGGTGTGGACACCACCCGTTATTGTCTACAACTCGTAAGTACTAATTTATGTGTAACCAAGTGCTGAAACACCACAATCACCTTTGGAGGCGAAGTCCAATCAAACAGGATTGAGAATTTTAGAGCTTATTCCTAAGCCCTATAAAAACTGTTATGCATTCGCAAAGGAATCCATGAACATACAGAGAGACAAAAGCCGCCAGACCCCATCACAAACAGAACTCTACAATCCACAGGTGTTGCCTACTTCAAAGGCGAGCAAACTCTGCAGAGTCTGCTGTGAGGGGCGACGGTAGTCTCCCTGTCACACTTGCCCCCGTTTGAATGAACTTTGTCCCCAAAGTTCCGAACCATGGACCCGCCAAGCTTAGGTCCCTCCCAGGTTCGTGGAATGGGAACAGCACGAAAAATGATTCAGTGGCCATAACGCCATTCCTGAACATATCATGTCGAGTCCCATCCTGTCGACGACGCCAAATGTAACCAAGTGCCGAAACACCACAATCACCGTTGGAGGCGAAGTCCAATCAAACAGGATTGAGAATTTTAGAGCTTATTTCTAAGCCCTATAAAAACTGTTATGCATTCGCAAAGGAATCCATGAACATACAGAGAGACAAAAGCCGCCAGACCCCATCACAAACAGAACTCTACAATCCACAGGTGTTGCCTACTTCAAAGGCGAACACCTCTGCAGAGTCTGCTGTGAAGGGCGACGGTAGTCTCCCTGTCACACTTGTATTCTGTAGTGGCGTACGTTTTCTCTACCAACAGGTGTGACGTGCACGAGGAAAATCCCGAATGGGTGGGAACCAAGCGCTGGGTAGGACTGTTTGAAAACTCTAACGAATCTCAGAAAGAAAGTAGCTCGAAAGCGAGTGAAAAGTAATCCATTTGAACAGCACCTACAGCAAACAGCCTGGATAACTTCATAGCTGGGTAAACTGTTCCGCTATTTGACCATAGTTAGAACTTGATTATTGTCCTACTGTTTACCCGTAGCTGTGTAACTGTTCTGCTATTTGACCGCAACTAAGTCAACTGTCATTATTATTTTCCACAGATGGGAAAACCGTCCTGCTATTTGACCACAACTAAGTCAACTGTTATTATTAGTATTGTCTACAGATTGGTAAACGGTCCTCTGCATGCCCGTAGCTGGGTTAAATGTCCTGTTGTTTACACATAGCTGGGTTAGCTGACCTGCTATTTGATCATAACTGGGTTAACTGTTGAACTTATTTGTACAAATCTGGCTTGTCCATGTCCTGCTGTTTTTCAAGATTAAGTTTAAACTCTTTTATTTAGATCCACTGTCTTTTGCCTGGGGGCGCGAGGTGCCCGGTTACTAGGACCACCTTGACGAGGATGTGGCTCTTAATCGCCGCAAACATCACTCCTGAACGGGAAACTGAACATTATTCAACATTGAAAGACAGCTATAATTGTTTTGCTTTTATATTGTTTTGGATGAAAATGGAATTTGAGTCCATTAAGCAAGACTCATAAAAAGACAGGTTTCATCTAGCATGTATAAAATTTCAGGAAAATCATAATACACAATGTTTCAACGATTTATCTCGTCAGTAGCACCACATTTGTTAAAAGTTTCTCGCAATGGATTTCTGAGATGGAAAAAACTTAAACAGGATTAAAATGTCAGTGTTCATGTGTTCATGTCAAGGCCAATGCAAAGCACACACAAACCAGCAGGCCGTTTTGCAGCGTAATACGTCCCAGAACGTTTTACCGCCTAAGAAACCCTTTGCCCGCGGACGGCGCTGTCAGCGCCGCCGCACCGTCTTAAAAGCTAGTGCGCAAAAAAAACAAAAATGGCGGCCGTAGTGTTTGGGTTTCATTTCGACGACAATACTTTCTTTAGTACGACGATACTTGCACATGAACTGCACTAAGGGATGATGAAAAAGTATTTTAACTCCAGATCTTTTAGAAAAATACTTTGACTGTACATATTTCCTTTAACGATCCTATTCTACGACGTTGTCATCAAAAATATCTTCGCTTGTAATCAATACCTGTTTCGTCTGTCAAACTCGATCGCATCGTTCATTGGCTGACATTCGTCCGCCATCTTGAACCCGCTCGCACAAAAGCATGCCGTTTTCCAAGCACAGAAGGCGACTACCGAGGGCGCTCTCGCAAAGAAACGTAGGGCTGGACACTGGTACTAAGGCTGATGGGATCTTTGTCGACCAAAAGAGTGGGATTCCCTGTAGGTAGAGTTATACAGGGAATACCACAGGGTGTAGTTCCTGTAGCGTTTCGCTGATATCGCTGAAAGTCACGTGATGTTTAGCAAAAATTTGATGTTTTTCGATCTTTTTACATTTAGTCAAGTTTTGACTAAATGTTTTAACATAGAGGGGGGAATCGAGACGAGGGTCGTGGTGTATGTGTGTGTGTGTGTGTGTGTGTGTGTGTGTGTGTGTGTGTGTGTGTGTGTGTGTGTGTGTGTGTGTGTGTGTGTGTGTCTGTCTGTCTGTCTGTGTGTGTGTGTAGAGCGATTCAGACTAAACTACTGGACCGATCTTTATGAAATTTGACATGAGAGTTCCTGGGTATGATATCCTCAGACGTTTTTTTCATTTTTTTGATAAATGTCTTTGATGACGTCATATCCGGCTTTTCGTGAAAGTTGAGGCGGCACTGTCACGCTCTCATTTTTCAACCAAATTGGTTGAAATTTTGGTCAAGTAATCTCCGACAAAGCCCGGACTTCGGTATTGCATTTCAGCTTGGTGGTTTAAAAATTAATTAATGACTTTGGTCATCAAAAATCTGAAAATTGTAAAAAAAAAAAATGTTTTATAAAACGATCCAAATTTACGTTCATCTTATTCTCCATCATTTTCTCATTCCAAAAACATATAAATATGTTATATTTGGATTAAAAACAAGCTCTGAAAATTAAAAATATAAAAATTATGATCAAAATTAAATGTTCGAAATCAATTTAAAAACACTTTCATCTTATTCCTTGTCGGTTCCTGATTCCAAAAACATATAGATATGATATGTTTGGATTGAAAACACGCTCAGAAAGTTAAAACGAAGAGAGGTACAGAAAAGCGTGCTATCCTTCTCAGCGCAACTACTACCCCGCTCTTCTTGTCAATTCCACTGCCTTTGCCATGAGCGGTGGACTGACGATGCTACGAGTATACGGTCTTGCTGCGTTGCATTGCGTTCAGTTTCATTCTGTGAGTTCGACAGCTACTTGACTAAATGTTGTATTTTCGCCTTACGCGACTTGTTTGATATTTCTTAGAAATTCGAGTATGGTTTGCAAGTTTTATTAAAAAAAACTCCACCCTGTGGGATTCCCTGTATACAGGGAATCCACCTACAGGAACTCCACCTACAGGGATCCCCACTCTTTTGGTCGACATAGACCCCATCAGCAGTACTTTAGCCCTCACTAATGTGAGGGGGAGAGATCATACGAATGACTCAGCTACCTACACCAACAGCGCATCACCATCCCTGGAGGTAACCTCCTCGGTCCCAGACAAAATTGATAACAAATTTGTTCGGCTTTATAGAATTGAATGAAACGCAAGGGGTAAATGCGCGGCCACTGTAGCAATCTTCGACACGAGAGAATCAATGAGTTTGTTGTGCGTGATGGTTCGAAACGGGGGCAAACATAGAAATGTCCGTTTCAGATGGAGATTGTGTGCGCAATAGTGGCTCTCGTTTTACCCTACGGCAGCTATACATAGGGTTGGGGTTGCATAATCTCGCAATGCCAATCAGCAGATTTGTGGACTTTCAAGCATTAAATCGCTTAGTCTTTTTATGGCTCAGATGAAATCGATGCTCACCATAGTTGGTGCTCTTTCATGAGCAGTCCCTTTTCGTTACCTTTCAACGAAAGGTTTAAAATTGTATGCATCCCTAAAACCACAGTTAATAGCTGTGACTCAAGTGTTTAGCACACTTGTAGCAAATCAAAAATAAATGGCCATTGTTCGGTACTGTTCGGTACCGAAGCTGCCAATAAATTGAACATGCTTAGAAAGAATAAGCAGAAGAAAAAAATAAATACATGTAGCAGTAACGATGCACATAGTGGAGTGAAGAAAATTTGGTTTGATAAATAATGTAAACAGACAAGAAGGAAATATAGAAAAATAAAGAGAAAATGTAAAGCCCAACCAAATAACAGAGAGATTATACAAGATAAGGTCCAAGCATTCAATGATTATAAGGGAACACTGAGTAAAAGTTATAATAGTTATTTAAAGCAGCTACATAAGAAAATTTGAACAATGAAGTCTTCTGACCCCAGCAGTTATTGGAAATTGATAAGTGGATGTGACCAGCAGAAGAAACAAGCGATGCATGATATATCCCGTGAAGTATTTGTAAAACATTTTGAAAAACTTAGTAATGTATCTGACCACGACTTGATTGATGTGCAAGATGATGTGCTTGATGGCATAGACCTTATGAATGAACAATTGAATGTTGATATTACAAAGGAGGAGGTGATGATATGTGTAAACAATTTAAAGAATAAAAAAAACTTGCGGATACGATGGTATTATAAACGAGTTTTTGAAATATTCCTCACCAAAACTATTAACTATTGTAACACGTTTATTTAACTTGATATTGCATACTGGGAAAATGCCTAAAGCTTGGACAGTGGGGTATATAAGCCCAATCTTTAAAGGTAAAGGCTCAACAGCCGACCCTGATAATTATAGAGGAATCAGTGTACTAAGTTGTTTTGGAAAACTTTTTACAAGTGTGATAAATAAAAGATTGCATGCATTTCTGGATGACAATTCTGTGATCGGCATCGAACAAGCTGGATTCCGAAAAGGCCACTCTACTGTAGACCACATTTTTGCACTACATTGCCTTATTGATATATTTTTACAACAAAAGAAAAAGTTATACAGTGGACGCCGCTTAATAAAACCGCGGTTAATAGAGCCAGCCGCTTATAAAAGCCGATTTCAGACGGTCCGGATTTATCACTATATCTTATGTATTAGAAAAAGCCGGTTAATAAAGCCAACCCGCCGCTTATTAAAGCCAGTTTTCTCAGAGAAATCACGTAGTTTGTGACTAAAACTCACATTATCTTGTTCTGATGTGGAAGACGACCAACAAACAAACACTCATAAAATCGTTCTTCTCTGCTGAGTAATGATTCGTGACGGTGACAGTGAAATTATTGATGTACCGAAGTGATCAAAGTACACGTACATGTACATAATTAAAACAAAAGTTCTACATCCTTCGGGAAGTGTTGTTTAGATTCAAACAAGTGTAAATGACGAAAGAAAGTGACTGAGTGACGTAAACAAAAGAGAAGATTTTTTTCTTCTTTCGAAAATGACGTATTCCTGGACCGCTGGTTAATAAATCCGCCGCTTATTAAAGCCATTTTCCGTCGGTCCAGAAGTGGCTTTATTAAGCGGCGACCACTGTATTGTGCTTTCATTGATCTGCGTAAGGCTTTTGATTCTGTGCAACGCAGTTTTCTGTGGCAGAAGCTGATGCAACGGAATATTAATGGTAAGGTATTGAATGTAATTAAGGACATGTATGATAAGGCAAAATTGTGCGTGAAGGTGAATAGTGTATTCTCCGAGGCGTTCACCTCAAACATCGGGCTTCTTCATGGCGATAATTTATCACCGATTCTTTTCTCACTATTTTTAAACGACCTGAAGCAGTTTTTGGTTGAATATGATGTCAGCCTAGAGTTGCCCCTGAAAAGAGCCCAAGAAATAGATGTTGAACGCATTAATGACTATATGTATTTGTACCTGTTAATATATGCTGATGATACTGCTATACTCGCCGAAACACCTGGAGAAATGCAAAAAGCCCTGGGTGGACTAGATCGTTATTGTAAAAACTGGGGACTAAGCGTAAATATTGAAAAGACAAAAATAGTTGTTTCATCGCGGGGGAAAATACGGAATATCCCAAATTTTGTCTTGAATGGAGTACCTGTCCAAGTAGTTTGGGATTATGTGTACTTAGGTGTACTATTTAATTATAATTAAAAAAAAATCATAATGCCATGAAACGTCAATGTTTGATTGGTAACCGTGCAATGTTCTCGTTAATTCGAAAATGTAGAAAACTAAATTTGCCAATTGATGTGCAATTGGATTTTTTTGAGAAGTGTGTACATCCAATTTTGCTGTATGGTTGTGAGGTGTGGGGATATGATTCATTAGACATATTGTCAAGGTTTCAATTGCGATTGTTAAAAATGCTTCTTGATGTATATAAAACTACACCCGCTTGTATGGTTTACGGAGAGCTTGGTCGTTACCCAATTAGAATTGAGGTACAATGTCAGTTACTGGATTATTGGTATAAACTGATGAAAGAAATGAACGATGGTGCGAATAAGATGTCTTGTTTAATGTTAAAACTACATTTGAGGTTGTACCATGTACAAAACGTTAAATTGCTCTGGTTGTCGCATGTCAATACTATGTTAAATAAGTTGGGTCTATCATATCTATGGACAACTCAGAGTCTTGCCGTCTCAGGTTTTAAAAACGTTGTAAAACAAAGGCGAAGAGATCAATTCCTG
>NC_090246.1:60068755-60081255 GCF_037325665.1 Littorina saxatilis | reverse complement strand
TCCGTTGCGATAATAATCCAGGTAAACTTCCCACTCAGCACAGAACGCAAGCAGACTGTGAAAAAATGCTTGTGTCTTTAATGTAAGAGCGATCCATAACATCACTCCGTGGTCATCGTGTCGATTAAAATAACTGCCGTCAAGAATTATCCATTAACATAGTGGAGGGTGAGTCAGTTAAAGAAATAGATGAGGAACCCGAATTACTGCAACTTTCAATGGCTGCATTCGCCAGAACCCCAAATATTGCTCCATAATGCTCAGTTAATTAGCATCATAAGACTTGTATGACACGTCGCTTTCCCCTTGGAGAAAACATCCCGAATTTGTTTCTTCTTCTTCTGCGTTCGTGGGCTGAAACTCCCACGTACACTCGTATTTTTGCACGAGTGGAATTTTACGTGTATGACCGTTATTACCCAGCCATTTAGGCAGCCATACGCCGCTTTCGGAGGAAGCATGCTGGGTATTTTCGTGTTTTTATAACCCACCGAACTCTGACATGGGTTACAGGATCTTTTCCGTGCTCACTTGGTCTTGTGCTTGTGTGTACACACGAAGGGGGATAAGCCACTAGCAGGTCTGCACATAAGTTGACCTGGGAGATCGAAAAAATCTCCACACTTAACCCACCAGGCGGCCGCTGCCGGGATTCGAACCCTCGACCTTCCGATTAAGAGGCCGACGTCTTACCACCCCGCCACAGCGCCCGTCTGTCCCGAATTTGCATGAGGGAAACCTCACAAGACGATATGACCTACCTGACCTGACCTGACCTGACCTGACCTGACCTTACCTTACCTTACCTTACCTTACATTACCTCACCTTGCAGGTGTCCTTTCAATTCGTGTTCCGGAGGAAGCCAGCGTACTACGGCCTGAACTTCGTGATGCCCGTTCTGATGTGCTGGATCCTGAGTGTGCTCATCTTCCTCCTGCCCGCCGAGTGTGGGGAGAAGATGGGATACAGCCTCACTGTCTTCCTGGCCTTTGTCCTCCTCATCACTCTTCTGGCTGACAGGATGCCCACCACAGCAGATCATGTGTCCTATCTCGGTGGGTATTGTGTCACTGGTTATCATAATTTTGTTTTTGACCTTGTGTCAGTATTGTCTTATTGTGGGGAGAAGATGGGATACAGCCTCGCTGTCTTCCTGGCCTTTGTCCTCCTCATCACCCTTCTAGCTGACAGGATGCCCACCACTGTGGTCACGTGTCCTTTCTGGGTGGGTATTGTGTCACTGGTTATCATGATTACGTCCTTGACCTTGTGTCAGTATTGTATTATTGTGGGGAGAAGATTGGATACAGTCTCACTGACAAAACAACTGTTTATAGTTTAACCCAGGTGAGAGGGACAAAATAGTGTATTTCTTTTCGTGCACAATTTTTCTTTCCCCGGGGGGGGGGGGGGGTGGTGTTAAATTCCGATTAACAATGCCAAAATGCTTCATCTTCTGGTGGCGTTGCCCCCAAAACTCCACCAGGGGACCTACGCGGCCCCCTGGGCCCCGGTGTTATTCATTTTCTTGGAACTCATTCTTCCTTGAATGGATTACCTGAGGAACGCACGACTTAAGACGGAAGTGTCACGGGTCTGTATCTTCCTTTGCAGAAGTATACATCATCCTGGTTCTGGGATTCTGCGGCTTTTCCGTGGCCTACACCATCCTCAACCTTGCCGTCTACTTCCGGGCAGGGTCGGAAACTCTCCCTCCCTGGGTCCGTCGCTTCACTCTCGCCGTCACAAACCTGGGGTGCGCCTGCAGACGATCCGACAGGGTCTCGCAACTCCCGCAAAACGCTGACAAAATGGATTCGCCTCCCCTGTCCCAGAAGAGCCGGAAATGGGACGGCAAGGAGCTGCCGAATGCGAGCACAGAAAGTGATGACGTCCAAGTCACGTGGAAAATGGTGGCCACTGAGCTTGATGCGTTTGTGTTCAAGGTGTACTTTTCCTTGACCGCCTTGCTTTCTTTCGTCCTGTTGTGCATCGTCGGTTTTCACTACTAGAACAGAAAAAAGGTTATTTCTTGAATTGGAAAGAATGCCGTAACACCAAACCGCACACAGCATGAACAATTAATACGAATAATTGTGACCCTCTACCACGGAATGAGTCGCATGTCACCTTTGCATGATTTTCATATTTTTACATTTTTCTAAAGAGTGTTTTATGCTCTATCCAGTGGTGAAACCCGTTTTAGAAAAGAGCGAAAACTTTTCGAGTTATAAGCCTGGGACTTATATTAAGCCCAGCGCAGAACCACACGAGGTGACATGCGACTCATTCCGTGGTGGAGGGTCACATATTGTTAAGACCAACGAATACAACCAATTCAATTCCCTGATATCATAAAGGAAACGTGTTCGGAGATCTTAGGAGAAGGGGAAAGAGGGATGAGTTTGATTAAAGGAACGTTGAATTGTATTGTGTAAACATGTTTCAAAAACAATCAGACTGATCTGAATGCAAAAAAACACTGAAGAAGATCAAGTCTTTTTTTTCTTATTCTTTTTACTGCAAGTTCAAACGTTAATCACGGTAATATAGGCTTAAATCATCTACCATCACCTCCCCCCCCCCCCCCCGGGCCCACCCACACACGTTTACACTAGCAGTAACACACCTCATTTAGAGGCTTCACAAGCTTACACAAGTTTTCTCCTGACTCCAGGTAACTGTTTTGCTGTGATTGTTATTGTCCGTTTTTTAATGTTAAGGAAATAATACTTGTTCATGTATCCGTGTCTTAGATATGTAAGATTGAATATTCTCGTTGTCATCACCATCACCATCATAAGCATCATCGAAGTCGTCGTCATCATCGTCGCCATTTCTATCTTCATCATCATCATCATCGTCATCATCGTCATCGCCATCATCATCATCATCTTCATCATCAGTCGGAGATCGAAGGTGTATGTGTGTGCATGTGTGTGGGTATGTGAGTGTGTGTGTGTGTGTGTGTATGTATGTGTGTGTGTGTGTGTGTGTGTATGTGTGTGTGTGTGTGTGTGTGTGTGTGCGTGTGTGTGTGTGCGCGCTCTTCACTAATTCATTCCTTCATTCTCGAATGCTAATTTCAGCGTTCTGGAACATTTTGCACAAGTTCTTCTGTGTAAGTGAGTGTAATTGTGTGTGTGTTAAGTATGTGTATGTATGTGTGTGTATGTGTGTGTGTGTGTGTTTAAGTGTATGTGTGTGTGTGTAGTGTTTGTGTGTGTGTGTGTGTGTGTGTGTTGGTTTGTGTGCGTAAGTGAGTGGAATTGTGTGTGTGTGTGTGTAGGTGTGTGTGTGTGTACGTGTGTTTGTTTGTCTGTTCGTGTGCGTGAGTGTAATTGTGTGTGCGTGTGTTTAAGTGTGTGTGTGTGTATGTGTGTGCGTGTGTGTGTGTGTGTGTGTGTGTGTGTGTGTGTGCGCTCTTCACTTATTCATTCCTTCATCCCCACACGCTAATTTCAAGCGTTATGCGCTGTCAATGGCAGAATAAATAGAGTGTATACTGTTTTAAAAAACAAGTAACAAACATAATGTGTATTGGGTAGGTCTGTTTTTGGCTCACGTAAGTGTAGCCTATGCGATGCTAACTTGTGTCTGTCTGTGCGTGTGTATATGTGTATGTGTGTGATAGAAACTTTAACATTTGACTGAACACCGAAATACTAATTTTACCTGGTTATTCAAGCAACAGCTTCAAAGTATTGAAGCAATGATTAACATTTCGTCGGCATGTATGTAGTTAAAGTGTGTATCCAAAGAAAACGGGTGGTGGGTTTTTTTTTTTTTTGGGGGGGGGGGGGGTGGTAAAAACAGGTGACTGGTTTGTGCCGTGTGTGGTATGTAGACCAGATCAGGGGTCAAGGTTAAGTCAGACCGCGTGAAGGATTGTGGTATAGATACAGTTCTCACCCAGCTGCAGTTCACCGATTCGGGGAAGACGATTTCACATTGTTCGGTTTCGTAGCCCCAGAAAAATGGATAAAGAAGATACCAAAGGAGATTTCCTACCGGTTGATCTGCACAGCGTGTTTCCAGTGTGTGCGCGAGGAAGCGCTGTCGAAAGCGCAGTGTCGATCTGGCAGACGAGTCGTGTCCCCGTAAGTAGGCTACAGACAGACAGATCTAGATCTAGTGTCTCCCACTCTTGCACCGTGTCACCTATGCTTACTGTGTGTGTGTATGTGTGACGGAGTGAATGAGTTTGTGTTACTGTTTGTCGATTTCTTTCGGGAGCCTTGAAGGCTTCGCCTCTTATTGTTAAAATATTAAATTACTAGAGGAATACCCGGCTTCGCCGGGGTGAATCGCGAGACAGAGACAGACAGCGTGGCGGTTCATCACAATCACCTCTGCAAGCGAAGTCCTGTCAAACGGGATTGAGAATTTTAGAGCTTATTTCTTAGCCCTATATTATCTGTTGTGGCTTCTCAAATGCCAGAACATACAGACAGACAAAAGCCGCTAGACCCCATCACAAACAGAACTCTACAATCAACAGGTTTTTTCCCACACACACACACACAAACACACACACAGAGAAGCCGTATATATATATATGTATATCTATATCTATAAATATATAGAGATAGGTGAGAGTGTATTTTTTGCGTGGCTATAAATTGATTCGACCTTTTCACTTTGACAGTAAGAACAACTTACGGGTGCAAGGGAAGCGTTCTGGACAGCGCAGTGACATTCTAAAAATAGTACCTCAGAAACGGGAATTTGGGATGAACGGCGCGACAGAGACAGACAGCGTGGCGGTTCACCACAATCACCTTTGAAAGGCGAAGTCCTGTCAAACGGGATTGAGAATTTTAGAGCTTATTTCTTAGCCCTATATCATCTGCTGTGGCTTCTCACATGCCAGAACATACAGACAGACAAAAGCCGCTAGACCCCATCACAAACAGAACTCTATAATACATAGGTTTTTGCCCACACACACACACAAACACACACACACACAGAGAAGCCGTATATATATATGCATATCTGTATCTATAAATATATAGAGATAGGTGAGAGTGTATTTTTCGCGTGGCTATAAATTGATTCGACCTTTTCACTTTGACAGTAAGAACAACTTACGGGTGCAAGGGAAGCGTTCTGGACAGCGCAGTGGACAGCGCAGTGACATTCTAAAAATAATAGTAACTTACAACTGAACGGGAAAGCCACACGAAGGAAGGGAGATAAACGCCAAACACTGGAGAAGATAAGGAAGAGTTACTTATAATGGTGAAATGAACACAAAAACGAACATGAGTTTAGCGCTGCGCGCTGAGAGCACGTGTTGAAATATCTCATCGATGATATTGTGTCCGGGGTGTAGCTGAATACGGTGTCCAAATTTGAAAAAGATCCACCGAGAACTTTGGCGTTGTGATGTGGTGTAGCGGCTATGGTGTGTCGGTATGGGGGCCCGGGTAAGCTGAGGTGGAACCAAAATAGCTGAGGTGGAACCAAAATCGGTTCCGCGCTGCGCGCTGAGAGCACGTGTTGAAATATCTCATCGACCAGGTTGTGTCCAGGGTGTACCTGAATATGATCACCAAATTTGAAACAGATCCATCGAGAACCTTGGCCGCGCATCGCGCACAGACAGACACACAGACAGACACACAGACACTAGTCGTATATATATATAGATAGCGTTCAAAAATGAGTCACTGCGTGGCAGCCTGTGTGTATTTGCGTGTATATGCGTGTGTGCTTGCGTGCAAGCGTGTGTGTGTGTGTGTGTGTGTGTGTGTGTGTGTGTGTGTGTGTGCGTGCCGCTTGTGCCGTGTGTGTGTGCGTGGGTGTGCGTGCGTGCATACGTGCGTGCGTGTGTGTCTCTGTGTGTTATTCCTCACCTTTTATTTTAGTAGTAGCACAAGCATAGCGGGGGAGAGAGGGGCCCGGGATAGGGAGGGGAGATGGAGGGAAGGACGGCGCCGTTAGGACATTTGAATCAATGCAGGGGAAGCGACTCGTAGCCCGTAACGATTTATCGCTTAATACAGGTTCTTCCCCTTTGTCTTCTCCTGGTGTCAATCGTAGGTCTGTGTGCAGTCTTTTTACTAACAAAGCATGGGCGGTATTACCTTTTGTTTGTTTGTTTCATTGTTTTGTTTGTTTCATTGTTCTTCTTTCTTTTGCGTTTCAAGTAGCAGTAACTGTAGTTCCCATTGTTAGTGTTAGTTTATTTACACACACATTCTGATTTGAAATAACAGCGGCACATCTGTACAAAAATTAATGCAGTAAAGGGTAAAATACAAGTAACAAAACCGAAATGAAAAGTAACAATAGACTTCAATTAATGAATCACTGAACAGATAATTGTCACCTTAAAACTATTTCCCTCTGGCAAGCAAAACTCAAAAGGGAGAAATCATATCTCTGTTATATTACACAAAAAATTATATCTATGTTGCTATTATTTTAACCAAGCAAACGCAAATACAAATATAACATATTCATTGGTAAATAATCCACCAATCAGTTGTATCATTTGCAAAGTCTCTCCTTCTCAGAGTCACTACTACGTACAACACTTCTAGCACTAAGCTTAAAGACACAGTCCTACCCGAATTAAAGCCTGGCCACATCTATGGATTAACTCTACCAAGATAGGCCAATTGGTCCTAAGAGGACGTTAAAACTAACTATCAATCAATCAATGATTCTGGATCACGAAATTGTTTGCACGTGAAGAACTGTGCCTTAAATAGTTTTCGGCGCTATTGTTCATCACTAGTTTCAAAGTCTCTGCTTCTTGGAGTCGCCGCAACGACACATAGCAACCACTGTAGTAGTTGTCCGCGCTGGGGGTCAGTATTGGAAGAGTCTGTAAATGAATTATTGATGATCGCGTGTGGTCAGTCCCGCAGCGGCCACATTTACCACAAACACTGCCCCACGTACCCCCGTGTGTGTGTGTGTGTGTGTGTGTGTGTGTGTGTGTGTGTGTGTGTGTGTGTGTGTGTGTGTGTGTGTGTGTGTGTGTGTTATAGCAAAGTTAAAGGCACAGTCATTTGAGAGTTGCACAGGCTATAACATTGAAAAAGAGCTTTTTTCACTTGGAAACATACCAAAAATCAAGCTGTTGACTTCTTACTGTGCAACGTTGGATTTTGTTCTACTGTAACCGCCTGGCCGGCCAGATCTGAGATCGTGAGTCAAATCGTTTACGCGACCCGGCGCAAGTCAGTCAGACAGTCAACCATGAGTCAGAATTGAACGGCTGAATGGCTTCGGTCTGATGACCAGACCCCAAACATTTCCTGCAATTGCTTCCATCTCTCCATTATTTATAATGATTTTCTAATTAAGTTTCCCTATCGGCAGCTCCTCGTCAGCTCGCCCTGGTGATCTCATCACCAACCGTCTCGCCTACATTTACTCCGACCCATCCCACCACCACCCCCCTGCTCCCCCCACATCAACTCACTAATCAGTTTGCTCAATGATAATCATAACCCACGGAGTAATATTAAAATGAACCCACTCTCACTCCCATAGTTTTGTCGCAGAGACACTCACGCACACCCACCTTCCCCTACTCCCCCCCCCCACCCCTTACCCCTAACGCCTCCCCCCTCCACACACACACACACACACACACACACACACAACCACCATACCCACCCTCCCCTCCTCCCAGCAACTCCCTCGCTTCACTACACTCAATTTTAATCCCAAGACAAGGCCCAGCGCAGACATCGTCATTCAGTTATGCCTTGAAGCCTTTACGAAGATTAGCAGCGGGGTCGTGCCGCCAGTCTTTTGTTCCAGACTGAAGAAGGCCACTCTTTCTGTTATTTCCTGCATCACCGGACACAATTTTAATCACAAGACGCGACATGACGTAGTCCACTCCCAAGGGATGTCTTTTTGCGTCGACAGCCATCGAAAAGATAAATGAAACTTATTTCAAATGGCGGAAGACTTTGCAGTCATTTTAGCACAATAATATTGTCGAACTTTTTCATGATGAGGGAAAGGTGACGTCAAGGACTGCCAACAACTTTCGAAAATTGCCGAAACTTTTGTGACTATTTCGGCAAATTCGTCGAAGAAAATATACCCCGGCAACCTCCTTGCATCCCCAATCAACGTACTGAGTTTTAATCACGAAGTCAACTTTGGGCTCACTGATGAAGGAAGAGTTCGTGAAGTCATTTTACTGAAAATTTAACGCCAAAGCTTCGTGCAGCGCGATTCGTGAATTAGACTGTGTGAAATCGACTTCACCAAATTAGTATCAGGCATTTCACACCAAAACGAAGTTGAGACAAGCGTTGATCGACTCTGAACTCATATTTTTAACCAGATTTAAAGTAGCGATTGTCAACGAATCTGACTTTCAAGGAACCTTCTACATTTAACCGTTATACGCCTTAAACGTGAATATCGTTTAAAAAGGTTAGGCCAAGGACAAAACAGAAAATAATATCAATGGTGAATCGGTCTCGCAGGACACACTAGGTTCTAGAGCCAAAAAAACAACAACCAACAAACAAACCAAAAAACGAGTTGGGATTGTTTTCTTATCCACAAGTAGTCCATAAAAGCCTATCAAGAATAACAAGTCTTCTGCCGCCGGTCTTTCGTTCCACACTAAGGATGCTCCGCTCTTTTCCGGCAGATTTCTCGTTCCAGAGAGCCTGGTACTGGGGTGTCATTATTGGCGCTAATCGCCCGAGCGGCTTTGCTCATTAAGAGGATAAGGAAGTTGAGTTCGCCGCACAGCATCACAGAGCAGCGGCAGACTGGTATGAGATGGTGCTGTTCAGTGTTGCTTCTGTACTGTACGTTGTGGTGCGATGAAGGTGGTTGTTTTGCTGCGTACGTGGGTGTGTGTGTGTGTGTGTGTGTGTGTGTGTGTGTGTGTGAGTGTGTGCGTGTGTGTGTGTGTGTGCGTGTGTGTGTGTGTGTGTGTGTGTGTGTGTGCATCAGTCACCACTTACATATGTTTTTAACTGTTATTATGATTTAAGATGGGGAAACCCTAATGTAACGCCGGTGAACACGTTTAGGTTACCTGAAGCTCAGTTGGTATTCGGGTCAACTTTATATGCAGAGTCAGTAACGGTATCCATGTTTCACCCTCGTTTCACCACTGTGTCACGTCAAAGACCTCGGTCATTCTGCCAGGTTCAGGTGGCTGATTTAAATCTAAACACGCGCACCACTGGGTAGCGCGACTCTTGTTGGTGCTAGCTTTCCACTGGGAATGAGCCACCCAAATTTACGAGAAATGAGACAATAGAGTAATGAAAAGAATGAATGATTACTCCACAGCCACCACCACTTAACCACAACACCACCCCACCATCTACACAACTAGTTCCTCCGTGTGCAAACCTATCATTCTGTCTTGCGTCTCTACTTTCAATGCCTTCAAAAAGAAGTACAAGGAAGTTCAAGGGAAAATGAAAGAAAGTTTGACAAAGGAAACTAAATTTAATAAAAGGCATATATAATAGCAATCGAAAGAAAAAAAGTAACTTAACCACCACCACCACCACCACCACCACCATCACCACCGCCCCACCATTCCTCCAAGTCTCTACGCGGCCACGGAGTCATCCCTGTGCCACCTCTTCCCGCCGTCCATCCGTACCGTCTACCTGTCATTCTGTCAACTCAGCACTGAGCAGTCACGTATAGCATCACACCCCGAACCACCACAGTCAGCAACGGCGGCAACAGCAAGTACAACCACGGCGTCTCAACGACTCCACGAATCGATACCAATCAATGCCACCCTTTCTCTCCGCACTGGCGGCGCCGCAGGAGGAGTTTTGACGATCGAACGGATCGAACTCTTTGTGGCTGCTCCTTTCTTTTCTTTGTGGCCCGCGTGTGGTTGGATCCCGATGGCTTCTGTTTGTTCAGCCATTTTGCTTCAACTCAATCTCTGTCTCTTCAAACGTTGGAGCTGCTGCTAACTGAGTAGCACGTGCTTGCAGAGCTATATTATAGAATAGCGTGTGGCTGTGCTAACACGGTTGTGTTCGATAGTAGTCTTGTATTCATTTATTGTTTTAACGGCTTTTTGTACCTGGAGGAGGTTTGTGGAGTAATGACTGGTCGATATTAGAAAACACGCGTGAATTAGACCCGTGATTTGTCTAATGGAGGAGTACTTGTGTTTTCCTTTATGCTGTCTCTTTTTATTTGAACACCTTCTCCTGTGCTAATTTTGAACACTACCTGGTACAGCTATGGATGTAATGCCGCTTTATTGTTGGAGTATAGGTGTTTGTTGTAATGCTAGTCGATATTTGTCAACACTTTTTTTAAGGATAAATTTAGACCCTTGATTGCTCTCATGCAGGCGTTAGGGCCTAGACTTGTTTTATGCTGTCTGTTTTTATTTGAACACCTTCTCCTGTGCTAAAGTTGAACACTACCTAGTACAGCTTTTTTTTTTTACGTCAATTTATTCCTGGAGTAGGTGTGTGATGTAATGATGGTCGATATTTGTTAAACACTTTTTTTGAAGGATGGATTAGACCATTGATTGCTCTCATGCTGGCGTTGCGGCCTAGACGTGTTTTATGCTGTCTGGTGGATTTGAAGATCCGCACCTTAGTTTATATTTAAAGGTATCAGGCTTTTCACGTACACCTTCATATTCACCACCAACAGTTTAACCGGGCTTCAAAATACATGTGTGCTCCCTGTTTGCTACGTAATCGTGTTCTTTACTTAGACAAAAAATTCACATAAGACACTAACCGTGTGTCAACCACAGCACAAAAACCTTTCAATAAATCAATGGTGTCATTATTAACGTCATAAATAATTACAACTTAACCTGAAGTCTGACACATTTATGGTCTACAATCCGTCATACCTACACATTCAGTCTCAATAAAGAGAGAAAGAGATAACGAGAAAGAGAGGGAGAGGGAGGGGGGATAAAAAGAAATATGAACATTTGTCTTGTTCAGAACAACCGGTTCTGGTGGTTTGTGTCAAAGTCCGCACAATTTAAGGTGCGAAGACATCATGCATACCCACATCGTAAAGAGCGACCATTGACATCTTCATGATCTATTACGAAGTGTTCTAGCTTAACCCTCTGGGGTAATACACGTAAAGCAAATTGTATTCTTTTTCTGTACCAATTGCTGTGTGTGTGTGTGCGTGTGTGTGTGTATGCGTGTGTGTGTGTGTGTGTGTGTGTGTGTGTGTGTGTTGTGTGTGTGTGTGTGTTGTGTGTATGTGTCTGTGTGTGTGTGTGTGTGCGCGCACGCGTGTATGTGTGTGTGTGTGTGTGTGTGCGTGCGTACGTGTGGGTGTGTGTGTATGTGTGTGTGTGCGTGTGAGTGTGTGTACGTGTGTGTGTGTGTGTGCGTGTGTGTGCGTGTGTGTGTATGCGCGTGTGTGTGTGTGTGTGTGTGTATGTGTGTGTGCGCGGCAAGCGTGTGTGTGTGTGTTTGTGCGTCCGTACGCGCGTGTGTGTGTGTGTGTGTGTGTGTGTGTGTGTGTGTGTGTGTGTGTGTGTGTGAGAGAGAGAAAGACACACACACACACACACACACAGATATAGAAAGAGAGATAGAGAAAGACAAACAGAAAGACAGAGAGACAAAAACAGAGAGAAAGGCTCAGACAGAGAGAAACAGAGAGAGAATGAGGCAGAGACAGCGAGTGTGAGCGACACTGAGGGAGAGAGAGAGAGAGAGAGAGAGAGAGAGAGAGAGAGAGAGAGAGAGAGAGAGAGAGAGAGACAGAGACAGAGACAGAGAGACTGAGAGAGAGAGAGACACAGAGAGAGAGAGACAGAGAGAGAGGGAGAGAGAGAGAGAGAGAGAGCGAGCGCGAGAGAGAGGGAGAGGGAGAGAGATGAAAGTGTCCAATCAACAATAATGTCGCTATGTGGCTTTTGAGCATCAGATGAGAAATAAACATTTGCACCAATTTCACCCACAAATGCACGTGACATTTTGCTTTGTTTTATCGACGTACGCAGGGGTGTCGTTGCATCAATTATACTACACTTTGGAGAATTGATGATGGCAGGCGCATTATGAATAATTAACGGGTTTGGCATTTTGCGGGACTATTAATGATGATCTGCCAAGGGAAGGGTTGATTATTTGGTGGTTGGACGAGCGGTTTTGGTGGCTGATTCTGTCACTAACAAATGTCAATCGCTGTGGGACGTGTGTACACAATGACGACATAAAGGTCGTTCAGGGACTGATGAAATGTTGGGCTCTTGTCGTCTTGTCTGATTGTGTGTGTGTGCGTGTGTGTGTGTGTGTGCATGAGTTTGTGTGTGTGTTTGTGTGTGTGTGTGTGTGTTCGTGTGACTGTATCTGTGTGACAGTGTGTCTGTGTCGGTATCTGAGTATCTGTGTCTGTGTCTTTGTGTCCAGTGCGTCTGTGTGGTTCTGTTTCTGTGTCCAGTGCGCCTGTATCTGTGTCTGTGTCTGTGTCAGTCTGTGCAGGCGTGCATGCGTGCGTGCGTGTGTAGGTGCTTGCGCCTGCG
>NC_090246.1:60061255-60063755 GCF_037325665.1 Littorina saxatilis | reverse complement strand
CACTTCACTTCGGTTGTTGAAACTCTTGTTTGTCTTTGCGATGAAGGTATTCCAAGCGTCGTTCTTATCTATATATAAAATCTATGTTTCACACACTCACGTACAAACACTTCTGCAGCCCCCCCCCCCCCCCACCTCGCCCTTCACACACACACGTCCACCTACTCCCCCCCCCCCCCCCCTTCGTTCTGCCCATTCTCGACCCGCCCCATACACACAATCCGAAAAGTGCGAGGAAGCTTTCACAGAATCTGTGCTCCAAATAACCGCGTTATAACGACATCACCGCGAAAGAATACATTGGCAAAAATATCCTGTCTGATTTAATTCTGGTTCGCGGAGGAAAAAGACTGGGAAGGAAAATCTCAAGAGGCTGCGAGCCTAAAAGCTCGGCACATCAGAGTGTTTACGTTTTATCACTTCAAACGCTGAATCAGTTCAGCTGAAACCAAAAATGTTGTAATCTCAATTTTCGTTCAATTTGTTTCTGTTCGGTTTCTCCATTTGTCGTGTAGTTGTGTGTATGTGAGTATGTGTGTGTGTGTGTGGGTGGGTGGGTGGGTTGGTGTGTGTGTGTGTGTGTGTGTGTGTGTGTGTGTGTGCACCCCGCAGTTCCCCACCTCCAACCCCATCCCACCGTATACCGTGGTTGCACTAAGCAAATCTGTCCGAAGCGGTTGCACCCTTATTTTTCTGTCCGAAGGGAGACACGCGACGTAAGTTTCTGCACAAAATCACCTGTAATTCCTCACAAAATGACATATCATCACAAAACTACCGTTTGTACTTGCATCATATCATCGATTTGTTTCATTGCTTCAATGTGTTTGTGAACGTTGGCCTTCAAGTATTTACACATTTCAAGCGCATTACTGATGTGCACATTTTGACTTTCTGTAGTGTTACTAGGGAAATTCAAGCTCATGAGAAAGGCTACACGCGATTGTAATGTGATATATGGTCATTTCTTGACATCTGGGTCAGATGATAAGATTTAAAGTGGTGCAGGAGCGTCATATTTCATGAATCGGTGAAGACATTCAAAGATTTGTCGGTTGCGCATCTCCGAAGTGGCTGGTTGCGCATCTCCGAAGTTTTAGCTTTGTTTCGGTTGCGCACCGCCGAAGCATTTTCTTTCTGTTTTGCCTACATTATGCTAAATAAAATTAATGATGTTGATCGTCAGCGCCCGCCCCAATTTTTGGGTCCGCCCGGAGGATTGTTTTATATTTTTGTGTGTGATTTTCATGCTCCAAAGTGACATTTTCGCATCTGACAAGGCATGTACATGAATTCAGTGCATTGTTGTGTGTGTGCGCGTGCGTGCGTGTGTGTGTGTGTGTGTGTGTGTGTGCATTTGTCCGTGTGAGCATTTGTCCTATGAGCAATTGTCATACAACCACAAAATGCAACAAAACTCTTGCCACGGTTAACCGTGGACAATTTGTTATGCGTCTTAGAGGAAAAAGAGTGTTTTGCGGTTTGACCAAACAGGATTTTTAAGGATAACGGGCTTGTGGGGTTTTCTTTTAACAGATTTAGCTTCATAACTTATTGTTAGCAAAACGTCAATTTACCTGAGCCTGCCCAGATCGTTTTGCCGTCTGGACAGCCAACCGCTATTAATTTGCTATGCACCTAAGAGCAAAAGTTGGTCTATTTCACCTCTTGAAATAGAATCCTGAAGGAAAAAACGCTGACCCGATTTTTAAAAATAGAATTATACAGTAATAATTATGAACAAAGTGTCATTTCTAAACACACTAACACTCTTTCCTTCAGAATCGTGTTTGGTCAAGCCTAATAAACGACTTTTTGCTCTTAGCCATATAAGATATTACCTACAGTTAACGACCAGGAGTGGCAAACCATTTGGGCACCCCCAGATCAAGCATGCTATACATAGGCATCGAAACACCGAAATATCTTCGGCGGTGTGCAACCGATTGCTTAGGGGATGTGCAACCAGAAAAACAGAGAGACAGAAAAATAAGGGTGCAACCGCTTCTGACAGATTTGCCTAGTGCAACCACGGTATACGGTGTGAACCCCATCCCTCCTTGAAAAAACGGCGGTGAACATTTTCCGAGCAGATCATTACATGCCTGTCTTAATAATAGTAAATTGATTTATGTCTTGTTTTGTTTATGTCAGATTCGTCATAAAACGTTTCTCAAAGGGTATCGTGGGTAACATTTAAACTTGTCTAGGTCAGTCTTTGCATTTGTTTATCGTGAGTTGTTTGTTTGTGTGTTGCTTTTTGTTTGTGTGTTTCTTTGTTTGTGTGTTTGTTCGTTAAATTCAAATTGTCGTTTAGCATTTTTCTTGTTTTCTATACAATATGTCGAGGATGATTGGTTGCATGGTTACATTTTCATTATGTCAGTTTCGAGTTAAAGTGTTTCACTTTTGTCTCTCATTTCCATCTCCACTGTTCTCTAATACAATTAGGAAAAAGGCCGACTTGATTGAGTCCTTATCTCTTGCAATGACATACAAG
>NC_090246.1:59999555-60059555 GCF_037325665.1 Littorina saxatilis | reverse complement strand
TTCCGTTGTCTGGTGGTCTGTTTTTGGGCCTGACGCTAGCCGCAGGAACAATGTTCTTGGTTCTACGTCAGTGTGTGTGGGTTGGTTGGTGTTCGTGCGTGCGTGCTTTCGTGTGTGTGTGCGTGCGTGCGTGCATGTGTGCGTGTGTGCGTGCGTGCGTGCGTGCGTGCGTTCGTGCATGCCTATCTGTGTGAATGTTTATCTTTGCCCACCCAACAGTACTATTCTCCATCCCATCTGACATCAAAGTGTAGAGCTTGGTGAAAATTTAAACTTACAGTGATGCAATTTGTACGGTAGTGCACGAACTACACCTGACTAACCTAACTGAATTTGCACTACGTACTATTTCAAACGCTCCACTCGCTTCACTAACACAACCCTTTTGCTGTGAATGCGGTCAGTTCGGCGAGAGAAAATGAGTGGGGTTTGAGTTAAATCCACAAGTCTTGATTACAACCCGGGATCGAATGTTGACGTGTGCTGCGAGGCGTAGCAAGAACGGAAACTCGTCCTGTTACCGGGTGACAGTGATTTCTCTCCCTTGGTGCCGGCTTCCTTCGGCTGAAGGCAGGTGGCTCTCGGTTCTCTCAGGATCTGGAGTGCCCGGATGAAGCTGCTACGATGTGTACAGAAAAGTTGAATGACGTTAAAAATACACCAGAGATAAGGACGTTGAAATCGATCTTGGTGCACATGATAATTATGTTGAGTTCGGTAAGTGCATGCAAAGTTATTTGGTGTTATGATGTCAAAGAGTTCAGCGTTAAGAATAGCCTAAATATTTCAAAGATGACAGAACTGTCCTGAGGTCACTGATGTTCTGCGACAAGGAAGCACCAACATGATATTTATAAGCGTGTGTGTGTGTGTGTGTGTGTGCGTGCGTGTGTGTGTGTGTGTTTGTGTGTGTTTGTGAGTGTGTGTGTGTGTGTGTGTGTGCGTGCGTGTGTGTGTGTTTGTGTGCGTGTGTGTGTGTGTGCGTGCGTGTGTGCCATTGTGTGTGTGTGTGTGTGTGTGTGTGCGTGCGTGTGTGTGTGTGTGTGTTTGTGAGCGTGCGTTTGTGCCATTGTGTGTGTGTGTGCGTGCGTGCGTGTGTGTGTGTGTTTGTGTACGTGTGTTTGTGAGCGTGCGTGTGTGTGTGTGTGCGTGTGTGTGTGTGCGTGTGTGTGTGTGTGTGTGTGTGTGTGTGTTCTAAACACACCAAATTGCTTTAAAATACACACACACACACACACACACACACACACACACACCCAACAACAACAAAAAACAAGTCAAAGACAAAAGAGACCCCTTTCCACGCCATTTCTTCAGTTTGAACACCCGGCTAACGAAATCTTGCACAGACTCTTGTTTTGAACCCAACAACTAATTCCTCCCCGATTTGTTCCGTCTTCGATACTGTAACATGAGAGCACAATCCCCAGCAGGCATTCACGCCAAATATTCTCGACAAAGCGATTATATTAGCAAGTCCGCAAGAAACCCGTTTGTTGACAAACTTTCTGCATGGCCCATACAATGGCAACAGTTAGAGGGGGTCGTATAGTGGTGATAGTTATTACGGCAAAGCTCCGTTTAATTCGTTAGGCTATGCAAGCGATTTATGCCTGCTGGACAGGAGCCCCGAAGCAGTTCGATACAGGAAAGTTCGCCGTCGGGCCGGCAAGCGATTAGAATCCAGGGAAATCGATCCAACGGAGTTGCCGTACGGTTAAATAATTGCTTGGTAATTTACAGCATCTTTTTATTGCCTTGCGGCGTGTCGGTGCTTCAACTGAACAAGACCCGTACGGTCTGCCGGCTGTCGGAGTGGTCTTGGGCAAGTCTTGACTCTTGCTAGCAAGTCTGGAACCGTTGTTTCCGTCTGGAAGGGGAAGAAATGCTGGAGCCAGATTGAACTCGCTGGCTCGGCTATTGTGTGTTCGATAGTACAGGGGTACGATTAGGGGTAGGGGAAAGCGCCGGGCGGCTGCTTATGGTATGGGGAGAAACATTGTTGGCTGGCAAGTATCTGGGATAACAGCTTTTTGTGTATCTACTTTGGAGAGGGGGTGGGAGGAGGGTGGGGGTGGGGTCCTAACATCCTTACATCATGGGAAGAAAAAAGTTTATTTAGCAATTACTCAGGGATTAGATTCTCTATCCCGAAGACTTCCTTTCCGTCGTGTTTACGTCATCAATGCCAGTGGTTGGGTTTTAGTGTCGGTTAGTGCCTTTCAGTTAAAGTTTCCATTCAGTCGTGTAGTGTGGTCTTTTCGTTTGAACTATACTGGCATTATTAAATATACTTGAATCTCAACACTTCAGTTCAGTTACCTTTTTTGTTTCAGTCAGTTTAGTTTTGCTCTAGAAGTATAAATGTCAGTTCTGGAACGGGCTAGTCTTCGAAAGTAGCATAAATGACATAAAACATAGTGAAACTATAGGTTGATGACCTTACACACTATTAACTCAGTGTCGGAAGCACCGGCTGGCAACATTTTCTCGCCGTACCCTGCATTTCCTGTGATGATTGACACCAGGGGGGGTTGACAGGATATTGCACGTGCAACCTGCACCGCTGGAGATGTATTATATTGTTGCTCCGTGATAGTGACGCTATAGTACTGACTGAAAGCAATGGCCAATGCTTAAATCTGAACAAGGTTTGCAGCAGGGAGACACATAGGTACAGTTACACACGCGAACACATCATTGCACTCATGTCTATTTTATACACGCAAGCAAGCTCGTTTATGGAGCACGCACACACTACGCACGCACGCACGCACGCTCCCATACACTTTCGCATAAACACACACATTATCAGGCACACACCATCACACACACTCATACACGCACTAGCACGCACGCACGCACACACACACACACACACAAACACACATACACATACATACACACACACACACACACACACACACACACACACACACACACACACATACTGACACACTCAAACACAAACACACACACACACAAACACACACTCCTGTGCGCACACACACTCTCTCTCTCTCTCTCTCTCTCTCTCTCTCTCTCTCTCTCTCTCTCTCTCTCTCTCTCTCTCTCTCTCTCGCCTTAAACCTGATCTATCCTTGAAAAATAAAGTTCCATCATCATCTCTCTCTCTCTCTCTCTCTCTCTCTCTCTCTCTCTCTCTCTCTCTCTCTCTCTCTCTCTCTCTTCACCTCACCATAACCCCCCTCCCCCACATCCCCTGCCTTTCTCTCTCTTGCATGACCCAGACGCACTCAATGATAGCACCTTTGTTCGGAAGCCATCACCTGTATCGATGATGAAACAAAAACATTCTCCATAACAATCCAACCACTGTGCAAAACACTCACCGACGTAGTGCTGACACATTTTTCATCAGGCAGGGATCTACCTGCAGTAATTACCCGGCCCCGGGAATGAATAATGAAAAGCACCCGCTTTTATTAACCCAGTAACGTCAACAACGCGGATACCCGCAGATTTTCCGTGCAAAAGAAGTGTGCGCACGCTTATAGAGCTCAATTGGATAAGACAATCTTTACATTTTGAGACTGACTCCTCGCCTCAACACTACTTCGCAAGAACCAGAAGCTCAAAATGTGTACCTTTCAGACTGGGGTGCTACCGTGTATTCACTGGGAATTTTCCGAACCTTCCTCGAGCCATATATATAATATATATATATATATATATATATATATATATATATATATATATCATATATCGTTTATGATATGCTGAAGAAAGAAACTACAATGAAACCCCATTTTAAGACCCCCATCCCCATCCCCGCCCAACATCATCCCAGTTTCCACCGATTTTCATATTCCCTTGATCTGAGAACCTTGTCTTCTGAGCTTTTCTGTCCACAAGGTCTGTAAATTTACCTCCGTTTTCTGATTAACTCCCTTTGAACAGCTCTCTTCTAACGTTATGTTCTCAGATTTTGGGGGATCTTATAAAGACAGGGACTTCCTTCAAATACACCGTTTTTCTCTTCAACTCATTTGAACACGGCATTCATGAAACAGAACTGTTTGTGTTAACATTCGGTATGCTTTTGCTTCAATGTATGTAGAGTAATAGTATATGATCAAAAACAAAAATGTGCTTTTAGATTGACGTAGTAAAAAATATTAAATGAAAAATAAGCAAAGCGATTAATCAAAACACGTTAGTTCACGGATGACAAGATGATTTCAACACTATTCATCAGAAAGATTTGAACTTTTGCAGAGTTGTTTTAGACATTCTGATAGATGTTTTGTTCCAGACGATTTTCTCTAGGAAAAAAAGTGAAAGAGATACACATTTTCAAGTTTTCATACAAATGTTACCCACAAAGTCAACATTTGTATCTCTTTAACTGTTTTTCCTAGAGAAAATCGTTTTGTCAATCTAAGAGCACTTTTTGGGGGGGGACCATATACTATCATTCTACGTACATTGAATTAGCAAATGCACACCACATTTTAACTCAAACAGTTATGTTTTATGAATGCTGTGGTCAAATGACTTGAAGAGAAAAACGGTGTATTTCAAGCTAGCTCATGCCCTTAAGAAGGGTGGTGGGACGTTCCACTGTAGCCTACTTGGGAAGCTGATATTGCTGTGTGTTTTGTCCCAGCAATTGTGATGAGGCACGTTTGGTGCACGCATCATGAAAATTATGTCAGACCGGACCGGAGAGAGTGATAACAATTCAACATTCATGCTGTCGCATATTGCATTACTGCCATCGTAAATTTGATCAGTGTAATAGTGGGCCGTTATCAGAGGGGGTCTCATGAATTGCTTATGAGGCAGGGGAAAATCAGGAAAGGATGGACTCTTTGTGTATTTTGTGTTCGTGTACTTGAACAGTTTACGCGCTGCGTGTTGTTTTGAGCAGAGTGGGCAGAAAGTGATACATAACAGAAAATGTATAATCTGTCGGGCAGTCGGGTGAGAATGCAATAGAAACTTTTGACTAAGTTAAGTGTTAAATTTTAACTTTTGTTGTAAAATTTCACTTGTGTGTTTTTATTCGTTGTTTTTTCATTCATGTATTGGTTGGATGGTTACGTAGTTTCTTGTTTGCTTGTTTGCTGGGTTATTTGCTGGGATTTGTTGTAAGTATCTCTTAGTGTTATATATATTGCCACACCAAAAGCACACAGTCCCACACAAAGTAAAACAATCGCACATCGACTGAAAATTCACTCCTAAATATCCCACACAAACTATCACACATCGAATGAAAATTCACTCCTAAATATCCCACACAAACTATCACACATCGAATGAAAATTCACTCCTAAATATCCCACACAAACAATCGCACATCGACTGAAAATTCACTCCTAAATATCCCACACAAACTATCACACATCGAATGAAAATTCACTCCTAAATATCCCACACAAACAATCGCACATCGAATGAAAATTCATTCCTAAATATCCCACACAAACAATCGCACATCGACTGAAAATTCACTCCTAAATATCCCACACAAACAATCACACATCGACTGAAAATTCACTCCTAAATATCCCACACAAACAATCACACATCGACTGAAAATTCAATCCTAAATATCCCACACAAACAATCACACATCGAATGAAAATTCACTTCTAAATACCCCACACAAACAATCACACATCGAATGAAAATTCCCTTCTAAATACCCCACACAAACATTCGCACATCGACTGAAAATTCACTCCTAAATATCCCACACAAACAATCGCACATCGACTGAAAATTCACTCCTAAATATCCCACACAAACAATCACACATCGAATGAAAATTCACTCCTAAATATCCCACACAAACAATCACACATCGACTGAAACTTCACTCCTAAATATCCCACACAAACATTCGCACATCGACTGAAAATTCACTCCTAAATATCCCACACAAACAATCACACATCGACTGAAAATTCAATCCTAAATATCCCACACAAACAATCACACATCGACTAAAAATTCACTCCTAAATCTTCAACAGCGTTAAGGGGCCTGTGATCGAGTATCTTCTCTACAATGACAACAGGGGATTAACTCAATACTTGTCACCTTATCCCACCCCGACATAGAGCCGATATCTAGCCACCCCGATTGTTTTTAGAATCAGACCCCTCGACAATCCGGGTAACTCTGAAGTACCCGTGATTTCCTTAATCCTTCTTTCCGCGTTTTACGCTATAGCGCCCTTGTTCATGCCAAGTGCAAACATTTCCGGGTTCCGGAGTGAGGCCGTGAGGGGCGGGGTGGCTACAAAAACGGGCACACGGGGACCGGAAAGCCGGGTGGGCGCTGCCAATATCTGGACAAATACGAGGGTCCGTGACAAAGCGAACACACAGCAGAGTGGACACACGACAGGACAATTGAATAGATTGCACGCATGCAGCTTCTTTTGTTAAATTATTAATAGGCACAGTTATTCGTTTGAAGGCACTGCTATTTTGATTGGTCGAGTCTGCTCGTTTAGACGAATCATGTGTGCCGTTGTTGGCGGCCGTTTGATGAAGACAATGCAGTATTGACTTCCGTAAAGGTTCAGAGTCCAGTCTGCTTGTTTATACACGTGGACTCTAGACTCACGAATGTTGTTACTTACAATAAGGCCTTCAGAATAAACTAGGTTCATGAAATTCTGCAAATCAGAGATGTTCCTTTCTTTGTTAGACTATTATTCCAAGTCTGACATGGAATTAGGTATTATATGGGACAGTGAGGTTCCCCCAAAAAACTCATATTTATTTATTTGCACGTGGGGAACCGGCACAGACCAGAACATGTCCTTCAGACAGGCCCAACCTTTGCGGACCTGAGAAGCACATTTGTGACCAGAGATGGTGGACCTGAAGGAGAAACTGTGGAGCACAGCGGAGTCCCATGGGCGGGGATGTAGCTCAGTTGGTAGCGCGCTGGATTTGTATTCAGTTGGCCGCTGTCAGCGTGAGTTCGATCCCAGGTTCGGCGGAAATTTATTTCACAGAGTCAACTTTGTGTGCAGACTCTCTTCGGTGTCCGAACCTCCCCCCCGTGTACACTACATTGGGTGTGCACGTTAAAGATCCCACGATTGACAAAAGGGTCTTTCCTGGCAAAATTGCTCAGGCACAGTTAATAATTGTCTACCTATACCCGTGTGACTTGGAATAATAGGCCGTGAAAGGTAAATATGCGCCGAAATGGCTGCAATCTACTGGCCGTATAAAATTTCATCTCACACGGCATCACTGCAGAGCGCCTAGAACTGTACCCACGGAATATGCGCGATATAAGACTCATTGATTGATTGAACTGCAGACTTTATCACATCAACAACCTTGACAGTCCAGCATGGCGACGGGAACGCAGAAGAGTAATAATATGTATTCACATGTTCCTCACACAGTCACAACATTATGTATATGTCTCTCAATAAAAATCATCGTAATATTCAGTTATTCACACGTTCTAAATTTCTAATCTGTCGGAAAGTTAATCAATCGAAATCAAAGAACCTGAATCATGAAATATGTACACATGGCATGTATACCTGCGCAGTGATCGCTCAAGCCAGACAGAGCCAGTCAATACAGACACACGTCGAGATAAGCCGCTATAACTGTCCCAACTACATTTCCTCTCAGTGTAAGCCAATGTTCAAACATGGAGTGATTATCAGGGCTTGTATCAGATCATAACATTGTAACTGGTCAGACTGTCCTGTGTCCTTCCTTGGTGGGGGGACACAGGCGACGCTTTGACATTGCGGGTTTCGCTATTTGCTCCGCGTAAACACGTCTAAATCCCAGCAGAGCTGTCTGCGGTTGAGGCGGGTTAGGGCCACAGGCAAAGGACACTGGGTGGGTTGAACATCAGCCTTCTAACGCAACGTTGTATATAATACAGTGAAACCCCACCCTGTTTTCTCCAATTTTTTGTTCACAACCTTTATAAATGTATCCCCATGTTAAGACTACCTCTATTTTAAAACCTGATTCCCTCAGATTTTTGGAGGTCGTAAACGGAAGATGGGGGTGGGGGGGGGGGGTGCTCCACTGTAAAAGGCAGGAGGAGAGCTAGCCACCACAAATAATTATAAGTTTCTTTCTTTCTTTTTTTTTCTTTCTTTTTTTTTGGGGGGGAGGGGGGCTGGCAGGTGTCTTTCTTTCTTTGTAACTGCGCACGGACGGACCTGTAGGTTCTTGTAGGTCCGTGTAGCTGCGTGTAATATTCAGAAACATGAGGAAAAGAATCGTTCAAATTTAGCAAAACAAAACAAAAAAGTGTCATTTCACACGGAGCATGTCAGCAAAATTAATAATGTTGTTCTATTTCTGATAATAACACTGGTAGTGTGTATGTGTTCAGCAGTGCGTGCTGAAAGCGACTGACGTGCGTGCAGCCCACACGTAAAATCTGTCTTGGGGCTCCGAACCCTTGTTGCCATGGCAGCATAGCAAACGCACCATGCATTTTTAATGACCATCATGCCGCCAGTTTACACCTATACCCCGCGTCTCTATATCGTTGTCGTTCTTATCGGGTGTGATGGGAGTGGGTTAGGGTTAGGGTTAGGCAGGCGAAGGGGACGAGGTGGGTGGGAGTGGGTTAGGGTTAGGGTTAGGGTTAGGGTTAGGGTTAGGCAGGCGAAGGGGACGAGGTGGGTGGGAGTGGGTTAGGGTTAGGGTTAGGGTTAGGCAGGCGAAGGGGACGAGGTGACGGGGAAGAGATCAAGGAGGGGTTAGGGGTAGGGGAGGGGGGGGGGGGGGGTAGGGAAGGAAGGAAGTTGTGTGTGTTTGTCTGTCTATATTCGTCTGTCTGTTTGGTGTTTTTTCTAGCGGATGTTCGTCTGTCTGTACACGTGTGTATGGTCAGTCTGTCGATCATACTTTGTTTTCAGAAATAGATTACCGAGGAGCGTGGCAGTGTGTGACTATGTACACGTGTTAGAGAGAATGTGAGTGAGTTCGCATGCTTCAATGTGTGTTTGTGCGTGTTTGTAAAGTGAGAGACCAGCCGGGAGAGATAATGTATCTGTACGAAGTACGTGTGTGCGCTTGTGTGTGCGGGCGTGTGCGTGCGTTTGCCGTGTGAACGCATGTCTGGCTATATACGGTCTGTCTGTCTGTCTGTCTGTCTGTGACTGTTTGTGCCAGCAAACGCGAGCGCGTTTTTATTATAAGCGCTAGCATTCGTTTGTGAAAAGCACCACACCTGTAGATGTCTCACACCTGTAGATGTCTCTCGCTCCATCCGCCCGTCCACAAAACTCAGGAGTTAGACAGACGTAACACGAGTTCAACAGTTCGTTGAAAAACCTCCACCTGTCGATTCTGTATCTTTACGATACCTGTGTATTCCTCACGCCCCTTCCAGCACAGGTAACACAGGTCACAACAACAGTACTTGTTCGCAGCTCCGTCCGTGTGTAAGGCCCCGGTAAATTACACAGATAGAGGCAGCCGAGTGGACTTGAACGCTAAGTACACAACAGGTGTAAATAGACTTTACTTCCCTGCACTCTCCTCTTTGAACGTGTTGAATTCGTAACACTGTCCTTTTTGGTGAGGTAGTGTCTGTGCGTGTGTGTGCTTGATTGGTAGAGTTGACATTTACTTACACAACCCATCCCCTACCCCCCGTCCTTTCAAGCATTCCCTCTTCCTCTCAATGCTCACCTGACTTCACCTGCACTACCCACCCCACCCCCCCACCCCCCACCCCCCTCCCCCTCCCACTCCTCCATCCTCCCTTGAGATGTTCCTGAGAGTCATATGATATTAAGCGAACCAAAAATTACGAGTACTGTTTCAATCTTTAGAACAAAATGTTCAAAATTATAACAGTGGTACGTACCTGTTATAAAAGGACGGCCCTAGATCCAAGTTAAAAGTGTACTTTGCTGCACATGTCCTTTCATCAAACGTAGGTTGGTTGACAAATGCTGGATGTCCTTTATCTGAAGGTGTCCCTTCACCAGACGTACGCCACGAAAAGTTCTTTTCAGATGGACGATTATAAACCACTTTTTGTCGCCGAAGAATTGATAAAAAGTCGGCCTGGGAAAATCATCGGTTGGTTGTTTGTATATATAAAGCTCACCTTTGTTAACACTTCTGTCCCAGTACCACTGCATGAATGTTCGATCACTGCTTCTCTTGAGTTACAAAGGCAACATACAGTCGAGCAAGACACATTGCTAACAGAAACATAGCATCACCGGACAGTCACACTACCAACGTGTGGTGTCACGGGACCAAAGGACAGTCACAAAATGTATGCCAACGGAAAGAGTCCCCCCATCAACCGAATTAGTGAGACGAAGGCACCGTCGCCTTAAAAAAAACTCCTGCACACCGACACACAGACACACATACACACACATACAGACACACAGACACACAGACACACACACACACACACACACACACTCTCTCTCTCTCTCTCTCTCTCTCTCTCTCTCTCTCTCTCTCTCTCTCTCTCTCCCTCTCTCTCTCCCCCTCGCTTTCTTCCTCTGTCTCTCTGTCGGTATGTCGCTCTCTCTCTCTCTCTCTCTCTCTCTCTCTCTCTCTCTCTCTCTCTCTCTCTCTCTCTCTCTCTCTCTCTCTCTCTCTCTCTCTCTCTCTCTCTCTCTCTCTCTCTCTCCATCCCCCTACATTTCAAACGTAGAATGACACAACTGATATTATGCAACGACGACCATGTACCTGGCTGTTGAAAGAGTGGTGACAGATGCCGCCATCGGGGTATAAGCCATCATTAAGTATGGACGTTCCTCCGGATAATTTCAGGTGTCGTTTCCACTCATTGACATTGTCGGCGACAGGCAGGTCTCTGTATGTTCGCCGCATGTCCATAATTACCATCTGTATACATGTAAGAATGGGGGTGAGCACATGCGCCCGTGCGCCGAAATGGATTTGCAGCGGATGTGGTTAAATGTACCTTCGTTTGCTTGTAAACCATCATTTTGTGTCAAACAAGATATCATTCAATTTAACCAGGATACAGTGATAACAACGATAAACGTTTAACAACAGTATCAAAGCCCCGGTCGATCGAAGCATCCCGCTACTTTATCGTTACTTTAGTATTAGTATAGTGCGTGTGTGTCCGCACGTGTGTTTGTGATAATGTTTTATAGTGCAATGTGTTATTGATTCAGTATGTGTGTGATTGCACTGTCAAACGTGTCCATAAGCAGTCTGCTTGTTAACGTTCTTAATGTTGTTATTGTTTGAAACGTGGATCAAAGAAAATGAATAAAACACGCTTAAACCAAATAATGTTATGTTGTTGTTATATTGTCTTCCAATGATTGTACAGCGCTCTGAGCAGGGGTAAACCCTGGAAACATGCGCTTTATAAATATTATGCATTATTGTTAGTATTATTATCATTTTATACGAATAGAACCCTACTGCAGTTTGAATAGAGTAGGATACTTTGATCAAACGGAGTTTTGTACAAGCTACTGAGATTTAACTCACTACAAATCTCACAAGACAAATACATGGGAAAAGAGCATGATTTCACTTGGGCAAATAACCAAAAATAAGAGTATGGATTATTCATGTGCAAAGGTTGTTGTTTTCTTTAGTTTTTTTTTAATGTTCTTCTTTTTTTTTTTTTTTTTTTTTTACTTAATTAGTTCCGAATGTCAATCTAAATCGTTTTAATTATATGTCAAACTACACAATTTCAACAAAACATAACAGGATATTCAACATCACAGCATAGTTGTTTGACTTATTCTTTGAATACAAGTATATTAGCTAAGAGAAACACTTTTACATGTGGGCAGTGTCCCTTTAACCAGTTCAGGTCACATTGCCTGGTTCAACGCAAATTCCACAAAAGCTTTGTAGGTCACAAGTCTTAGCTGGCACGTGCCGTAACTGATGGTTCGTTTGCATGTCTAAATTTGCACAAGGGAGGGGGGAGTGGTGGAGGGCGGACAGCCGAAAAAGGTGTGGTAAGTGTACACATACAAAGAGAGGGAAACAGAGAGAAAGTATGCATCAAAGGCTAAAATAGTACAAAAGACAGAGGTGCTATTTCGCGGACCCACCAGAACAAATAAAAGGGATTAAACAATAAACGCCACCTCATTTCTATGTAAGAAGAAACTACCTCATTTTTGTGCACAGAAGGTGTACGTGACACTGACAGCCCGTCGTACGTTGAAAGCAATGAAATGAAGCCCTGAGTCTGACGAGGACTACTTTACACAGTGACTTTACTGAAAACTGAGTCCGAGATGTGTGTACACCTAATTAAACGCACATCATTCTGACAAGGTGGATCTACAGTAACTGATCATCTGTTGAAAACGGTACATCACGCTTATTCTATCCCTTCACTTTTCACCGTATCGGAACAAAAATCCAGTTGAAACCCTATCCATCCCTTCAAATAAAAGGACACTGCGCTGTTTGTACTCCGTCACTTTTTCCTGGACGGAAAAAAATATCCAGCTGAAACTCTATGCGGACAGATAATCTTTTACTTTCTCTCCACGCACACAGCAAATCACATGACTCAGTGTATACCAAACTTTCTCGGATATCCCAACCTTGCTTACACCAAACAATAGCCAACAGCACCCCTGTAGGGTTTGCATTCTTTACCTCATGATATAATCGTGGCAACAAAATAATCCGCGAATCGTCGGTGGTTAGACGGCGTCTCTCCCTTTAAACATATTCTCAGTTTCATATACAAAGAGATCATAACGGAGGAGTGAAGAGTCAAGTGTCAACGTTTACTCGGATCGCGTTGACTTTGTGACCTATACACACGTTTGCTTGGCTTCAATGGAGGGGTAGATCATGTTTTGAAGTGGATAATCCAGTAAGTGTGTGATCAGGTTTTGTAAAGCTTTCAAAGCAAGGGACTGAATGAGCCCTGCGGAAGGAGGTTCTGCTCGAGTGGCTCTGAGTTCATATTTTTGACATTGTGGTCTTTACAATGTTTATCTAGCGTGACTTCTCGCGTGTGCGCTGTCCCTCTATCTGAAAATGTGCGAGTAGCCCGAGGTCTATTTAACATATGTAACAGGCGTGATGTGCAGCCTTTTTCTTTTTTAAAGTAAGTAAGCTTACTTAGCATGACGTCTGTTGGTGCTTTCTCGATGGTGCCTTGATCCCAATTCTGTGCAAGTTTGATACAGATGCTGTCTAGGGCTGTCTTAACACTTTCTACCCCACCTATGTTGACCAAGTTTTTTTTCTAGCTGAGACCAGCTGTGCTGCAGCATGTCACTCAGAATAGTAGTAACTGTGTAGAAACTGTGTATCAACACGCTGGAATGCAGGCGTTAGATCGACGTTGCAGGAAGTGACTGCAGCTAACAGTCTGAGCTGATATATCCGTACCTGGTCAGATAGAGCCATATGTGTGGGTACGGATATATCCGTACCTGGGAGACAATTAGTTAAACTCTTCACGAAAAGAGATTAGGTTGGTGGATAGGAGGGTGATGGTGGTGGTGCTGAGGAATACTCTACACAAAGGTCGTCAAATGAGGGCAAAGGTTACTGACCGGCAGAGGACAAACTCATTCACACACTCACACACACACACACACGCACGCACGCACGCACACACACGCACGCACACACACACTCACACACACACACACACACACACACACACACACACACACACACACACACACTATCGCGGTGACATGATATATCACTTTCCAATTAGTGACAGCATGAATAACAAAAAGTGAATTACGCACACCGTCTCAGATCAACCGCTTTCACCTGAAGCGAGAGAAAACCTGTCAATGCAGGTAAAGACACGGGCGCTAAGGGTTTACCTTGCTTAGAAGGACAGGTTATAAACATCAAAGGAAAACCAGATTTTTCCCGAGTGACGGACTGTATATGATACATGGTGTCGGTGTCGGTAAGGGCTACTTTGTGCGTGGTCAGGTGCTGTCCACACCCACTGTCGTTATACATGCAATCAACGTGTTCATTAACACTAACAAGACCTGCCTGCCCCACAGCGACACACGTCGTAATTGGGGTTTTGTTAACACACTGACAGGTAAAATGTGGATAAGATGCCGGCCTCCCATGCGGAAGGTTGAGGGTTTGAATCTCGGACGCGCCTCGGTGGGTGAAGGGTAGAGAGTCTTCCGATCTTCAAGGTCAAGTTATGTGCAGACTTGCTAGTGCCTTATCCCCCTTTGTGTGTAGATGTAAGCACAAGACCATATATGCAATTGCGCATGGAAAAGATCTCGAGATTCATGTCAGCGTTCCGTGGGTTATTGAAATACGACGACACCCACAGCATGTATCCCCCGAAATTGGCGTATTGTTGCCTAAATGGCGAGGTTAAAAATGGTCGCACACGTACAACCCCACTCGTGCAAAAAACACGAGTGTAGGTGGGAGTTTCAGCCCATGAACGCAGACTGAGAAGAAAAGGCTGACTGACTGTTTGATAACACTGGCTTGGCAATGCTTTGTGAACGTATCCTCTTTCGTTGAAACAACATTTTATTCAATTTTGGTATCGTGACATACATACAATATATTTGACAGTTAGGATATGTACTAAATTATATTTATGCGTATATTAGCGGATCCTATTAAGTTAAAAGTAGCAGAAATAAACACAATGGCGAACATAGTTAACAAAACTAATGTAACATTTTCAAAAGAAACGGAAGGTTAAAGGTAAAAGGGGACTGTAGCGAGGAAAGAAGACATAACAAGTCGCGTAAGGCAAAATTACTACATTTAGTCAAGCTGTGGAACTCACAGAATGAAACTGAACGTAGTCCGCCGCTAGTGCAAAAAGCAGTGAAAGTGACGAGCCTGTTTGGCGCGGTAGCGGTTGCGCTGTGCTTCATAGCACGCTTTACTGTACCTCTCTTCGTTTTAACTTTCTGAGCGTGTTTTTAATCCAAACATATCATATCTATATGTTTTTGGAATCAGTAACCGACAAGGAATAAGATGAAATAGTTTTTAAAACGATTTTGGAAATTTAATTTTAATCATAATGTTTATATTTTTAATTTTCAGAGCTTGTTTTTCATCCGAATATAACATATTTATATGTTTTTGGAATCAGAACATGATAAAGAATAAAATAAAAGTAATTTTGGATCATTTTATAAAAAATAATTTTAATTACAATTTTCAGATTTTTAATGACCAAAGTCATTAATTAATTTTTAAGCCTCCATGCTGAAATGCAATACCGAAGTCCGGCCTTCGTCGAAGATTGCTTGGCCAAAATTTCAATCAATTTGATTGAAAATTGAGGGTGTGACAGTGCCGCCTCAACTTTTACAAAAAGCCGGATATGACGTCATAAAACACATTTATCGAAAAAAGGAAAAAATTTCTGGGGATATCATACCCAGGAACTCTCATGCAAAATTTCATAAAGATCGGTCCAGTAGTTTACGCTGAATCGCTCTACACACACACACGCACAGACAGACAGACACACACACACATACACACACACACACATACACCACGACCCTCGTCTCGATTCCCCCCTCTACGTTAAAACATTTAGTCAAAACTTGACTAAATGAAAAAAGGGGGGAGAAGAAGAAAGATTAAAGCACCAATATTTGTGGAGAACGGATCTGATGACACTAACACTAAATCCTACAATGTCACGTGCAGCTTGCCTCAGTGTTTCTATGGAAAAGTAAGGAAAAAGAAGGGAGAGCAACTCTTCCATAACCCATACAAACACGACATTGTTATTTCCGGACTTTGTCTTTTGTAAGCTCGAGTGACATGTATGCGCATCATAAAAGGCAGAAAGCAAGTCTGGACCAGTCATTAGTCTGTGTCTGATGCATACATGTTATAACAAAGAAAGTGTCCCGGCGGGCACATTTAATAAATATACATACATGTACATTGGGTACATTAATTATGAAACGAGGTGAGAGTTCATTGAGGCAAGTAAAGCGGTGGATGGTTACTGGATGCACTGATGCTGTCTTTCTTGCATACTGAAGGGGCGACCCCTGATGTCAAGAAGTACAGACTGGAGGATTAGACCTTGGCAAAAAGAAAAAAAAACTTTTCACATGAAGTGCACGTCAGAGTAGTTCAGCACCACAGGAGCTTGTATCCAACCGCCGGTCGATCATTATTTACTCCTGCAGGCTTATACAATTTTTTTTAAAGATACGTGTATACAACCATAGAATTAAAGATGACTATATTATTACCAAATAAAAAGGTCCATCTTATTATTCTTTCGGGTTCAAAGACAAGACATTTCAGTTGCGAAGAATACAAGCATAAATCTTTCACCCAGCGACACAGAAGGCGTGGCAAATATGATAAGTGTCCTCTACACAAGACTGCACTCTGTGTGGGAGCGCAGACACATTCTACTGGAAGTCGTATTTACCTTTGCTTTAGAATTAGAGGGTTGGAATGGGGGGGGGGGGGGGGTGGGGGTGAAACAACAGGTCCTAACAGACAAATACAGGGACCCTCTCTGACTAGGTTTTGAACTGGTGGGTAGCGTATTCAGAAATCTTTTCACAAGCTTTCCAACCACCTTCCCAAGATTTAATAAAAACCGTTTAAGTATAGCTTACATAACCAGGAATATGTGACGAATACACTGGAAACCCATTACAGTCGAACCTGTCTAAAGAGACCACACAAGGGACTGAGCCGGCAAAAGTGGTCTCTTTAGACCGGTGGTCTCTTTAGACAGGTGATTTATATAGTCGTAAAGACCGTCGGGGATCCTTTGGGGTGGACTTAATGGGCAGGTGGTCTTTATGGACAGGTGGTCGCAAGGGCAGGTTCGACTGTATTGCACAAACTCGTACCACAACTGACTGCGCATACCACAATGTACTACGAAACCTGACCCAGATATCATAACGCATTATACATGTATACTTCTACACTAACCGACAGTCACACCATAACTGACCATACCTGTGGACATGTCAGATGGTCATCATAACCACAGCTGACTAAGTGTCACCTTCTCCGGTACAAAACAACCATTGTCTAATACCTTGCCAAAAAGCTAGCGCGCATGCTTTATTAATCAGATGACCTTCCAACATCTCACCCAACTGTTTTGGCCATTGTGACATTTTGTTCTCCACCCAAGACAAAATGACCGTCTGAGTGTGCTGTGTTGTTGTCCAGTACGGATGGTTATTGTGATGTGAAGTGTCCTTGAGACAGTAACAGTTAGTGTGTGGGTATTTTATGTCCCGGTTGAGACAGCAACAATTAGTGTGTGGGTATTTTATGTCCCGGTTGAGACAGCAACAATTAGTGTTTGGTGATTTTACGACAGCGCGAGTCAGCCGTGTAGCAATGGTGGGGGTGAGGGCTTGTTTCTTTCTCTTTTTTGTTTGTTGTTGGTTTAAGCAATTTATTTCAAAAAATACAGATAACAACGCCGCATACAATCAATTTAACAAATGGAGCACAACAAGCAAAGCTTATACACGTGTTCTTGTTTGATGTTGTTGTAATTCTTTATTCATTTATGTGTTGGTGTTGTTGTTGTTGTTGTTGTTGTTGTTTTTTTGTTGTTTTTTTTTACCATGTGTCGGCAGTAACTAAGCGCAGTGTCCTGACAACAATTTTGAAGCTTCTTTTATCTGCGCGCACACACGCGAGTGTACACGCACTTTGTCACAGAGCACTCATGTAATACACACACAATACTAAGTATTGAAAGTGTTGTTTAACGCTTTAACATATGTAACGAAAAATAATGCATCTAAAGCCGAAGTGCAAAACAGTTTCCTGTCCCAAATGCACGTTCAGTCTGTGTGTGCGTTTGCCGCCGAGGCGTGTGACACAGTTCCCATTTCAGTCAATGATTTCTGTATCACCACCAGGAATATCGATATTACTGCTCTGTCACTCATCGGCAAACAATCAGTGCTTCTCACCCAGGTGTCGCTAGCAATTAGCAGGTGACACGTGGAGGAACAGAGTACATTTCCGTCCTCTGGCACCAGCGGGCTACTCTCCTGGCAGTAACGTGGACGCGTACAGGGACAAGCAACCACTTAGTTCGTACAGGCACTGAATTATTTTCTTTAACACAAGTCTGGTGAATTGATGAAAAGATAAATAAATTACAATACAAAACATTCACAAGCACTTGGATCGTTGAATTAATGACAATACAAAACATTCACAATCACTTGGAAAGTTTTATTAATGACAACGCAAAACATTCACAAGTACTTGGACAGTTCAATGAATGACAATACAAAACATTCACAAGTACTTGGAAAGTTTGATGAATGTCAATACAAAACATTCACAAGCACTTGGAAAGTTTAATGAATGACAATACAAAACATTCACAAGCACATGGACAGTTTAATTAATGACATTAGAAGAAAAAAAACGTTCACAAGGCACTTCAACCTATTGGTCTTTAATGTGAAGGAACGGACAAATAATGATGAGAGAATGAAACTTAGTTCTTACGTTGCTCTCTTTCATGATATGACAGCAACAAGTTAGCAAAATAAGAATATTTTGTATGCTAGTTCCCAGACTTGACAACAACAAAAAGTCCTAGATGTTGGCTTGTGTCTCTTGCTACCTCGACTTAAGACTGATCATATTTTACCTCCTAATCGTCTTTTAAAACACGTGTAGTGACTGTTGTTGTGGCTATTGTGGTTGTTGTCGTTTGTTGTTTCAATTATTATCAATTATTCATCGTTGGCAAGTGCCTGTGGCGACTACGGCGTGACCGTGCAGTCGTGCAGTGTCAGTCAGTCGTCACTGTGCGTTGACACCAATTGAGCCACGGTCCCAGTCCCCCATGAGTCCAGTGCTTCCCGTGCTTAGTGAGGCTGTCCCGTGCTCTGTGGCAATGTTGTGGATGCAGTGTCTGGTCCCACGGGTCATCGGTGACTCCTTGTCCAATCTGCCCGTTTTGTCCCGTCCACTCCACAATTGCCATCGATCCTGTCTGCCTTCCCGCCGTCTGTTGAACTGTCTCGTGGACATCGTTGTTAGTACAGTGGGACCCCTATTTTGAGACCCCCAATTTAAGACTCCCTCCCTTTTAAGACCCTCTTTTCTCATACTTTCTATTCATATCGTTTGAAAATGTACCCCCAATTTAAGACTCCCTCCTTTTTAAGACCTGATTTTTTCAGATTTTCGGAGGTCTTAAAAAGGGGGTTCCACTGTACACGAGTTGGTTTCTTCCTGTGATGTAGTGTACAGTAAATGGTTGCTTGAGGGGGTTGCACTGTACGGACACAGCTGCTGACGAAGATAAGCTTTGTATATTGTTTAAAGCTAATGATGGTTTTCGGTCAAGTTATTTCATCGAGAGGACTATATGCGTTTCAGTATCATGGCCTAAAATGATCAAGTTTCACTCACCAAGGGTTGATCTTGTTCATGAGCGCGATAGTTTGGAGACAGGTAGAAATAGCGGAGCCTGTTATGTAAATACAACGGCACCATTAACACTGCCGCATGATGTTCGCAGTATTGTAGTTCGCAGTAAATGTGTAATGTTTCAGTAATGATAAGAATCCGACAGCAAGGTATATCCAATTACACCTTTAATGATTTTTCATTGTAGGTAGTTTTTTTCCAGCCCTACTCGCACTCGTTTTACCTGGATAGCTTTTAGCTTTGATAATGTAAGTTGTTTTCACAGCACGTTTGAATAATAACAAATACGTTAATCCTGACAGTCATGCTCATTTATTTCGATATGATCGTATACGCGGTGGGGGCGCGCGTATGGGGGGATTTGACCTTTAATTTTGTATTAAATGTCTAAGTCGATCTCACGTATTCTTTTTAAAGCCAACAAGGGCAAGTCCACACAAGTATACATGTATCTTTAACGCTCGTAAGTTTGACCTTAACAAGTATAGTTGTGTCATGTTCTGGGGAGTTGTCATGTCAGTGTATTAGTTCTTCTGAATGTCTTTATGTATTCGCCAAGTAAAACACGCCCTGCAGCCGCTGTCAGTTTTCTCATGATGAAGCAGTTATGTCAGTGTACACGATGAAGAGTTTACGTCAGGTGACAGTGTATGTCAGTTTACACGTAATACAGATTAACCAGTCGTGTGGAATAGTTTCGGACTCAACCCTCGTGTGTGTTTGGCCTTGAGAATTTTGTTAAAGGAAATATGCGCGTTTACAATCATACAGCTACGTTCTAAGAATATACCCGTTACTATTTCTTTCCCTCCGCAATGGAAGTAAACCAAAAACGCGTTTTTTGTTTCGTTTTGTGTGTGTGTGTGTGTGTGTGTGTGTTTGTGTGTGTGTGTGTGTGTGTGTGTGTGTGTGTGTGTGTGTGTGTGTGCGTGTGTGTGTGTGTGTTAAGGGCGGGGGGGGGGGGGGCTGTTTTTATATTGTTTAAAGTTTGTCCCTGGAGTGCCCTTAGTGAGTGCGGAGAACTACTGTCATTTTCGAAATTTAGCGAAAGCAAATTCAGTTTTGAAAATATTTCTCTCCTAGCCGTTTAAAATTCTTCTTCAAACCCCTTTTATCCCCGAGTACGCTAGTACTTGGGCTCAGCAGACTTTAATTGTGTGTCTGTCTGTGTGTGTGTGTCTTTCTCCACTTAACAGCTTATTGCTGGGAAACTACTGGGCGCAGTTCGTTCAAAAGTTGATACACTAACTTGATAATAGGTCCGATTGATCGTATTAAAACTTCATAATGTTACCTGGGACCTAAATGCGAAATAAACCACAAAAACGACTTGGCCGTAGGAGGAGTTCACACCGGCGGGGCAACACGCAGCCATTGAGCTGATAGAACAGCCGAACGCATCACACACTGACGAGAAAAGCCGAACGCGTCACACACTGACGAGAAATATAGCTCATAAAAAGCATGCGTCTCGCATGCGAGACGATTTGCCAGGCTTTGCGCGTTGTGTGTTTGAATAATTTGATTTGTTGTGTACCCCATTTTCTACCAAGCGTTGGTTGCTCGGTCGCGACTGCGGTGGTTTAGAGGTCGCGATTTTGTGTTTTGATTCTTATCATATTAATTTGTATTTTTTCTCATGGTTTCCTTTGTTTACCTTTTACCTTCACTTTACATTAAAGAATTTGGTAAAACTACCTGGGGCGTGATAAATGCAAGAATCCGCGAGCCAGGACAGTAAAAGAACTTCGTGGGCCACCAGTTCACCAGTTATGAAGAGGGTCGGCAGTATATTTTTCACTGTGATCAAATAAAAGAGAAAGGCCAGTCACCACGCACATCCTCGGCTCGCATGCAATGTAGTTATATAGCAAAGGGAATGCCTGTAATTCACACAGAGCAATCACTTGGTCTTAAACGTGCACAAGACAAAAACTTTCATACTGGGGGAGCGAGCCAGTCTGAAGAGTACTTGGGTCCAGCGCGAGCGTTTTTTATAATAAGAGTCTCCCTCTGTCTCTGTCTTCATCTCGGTCTCTGTCTCGGTCTCTGTCTGTCTGTCTGTCTGTCTGTCTGTCTGTCTGTCTGTCTGTCTGTCTGTCTGTCTCTCTCTCTCTCTCTCTCTCTCTCTCTGACTCTCTCTCTCTCTCTTTCTCTCTCTTTCCTCTCTATCTCTGTCTCTGACTCTCTCTCCCTCCCCCCCCCTCTCTCTCTCTCTCTCTCTCTGCCCTCTCTCTCTCTATATATATAAATTAGTTCATGGTGATGTGCCCAGTTATGTGCAATCCTATTTTACACATGTTACGAAGAGGTATGGGTCTCAAAATTTACTTCCTCCAATTCCTCGTATAGATCTTTATAAATCCAGCTTAGCTTTTTCAGGATCATCTCTGTGGAATTCTTTGCCAATAGAAATCAAACGATCCGCATCCTTAAAGGCCTTAAAAAGGCAGTTGCACACACATTTGATCACGCTACAAACTGCCCCTGATGTCTAGTTTCTATTGTGTACTCGGATAATGTATGCAATGCTCTTAAGTGTTTGGTTTTTTTTTAAATATTGTATACATGTAGTTAATCTGAATGTGTAATCTCTCGTCCCCCTCCCCCTTCTTTAGCTGCCTGTATATGGCCCTGTTCGGCAATACATTGCTGTACCTTTTAAAGAAATTTTAAAAAACATTTACGTTTGTTGTGTCTGGTTTTGTTTTATATGACTTTGTGCGTCCAATATTTTTTATGTTTATACTCGACCATTATTTTGATGTTTTATTAGTTTAATACTTTGATGAGGTATGTTCGCAGTCTTTGCTTTTGTTTACAATTATTCTCTGTATATGTTCCAAGGACAGGTTGGAAGATTAGGCTAAACCTAAAACCTTTATCCTTATGTAATAAAGTTCTGAGTTTGAGTTCTGAGTTCTCTCTCTCTCTCTCTCTCTCTCTCTCTCTCTCTCTCAGTCTCTCTCTCTCTCCCTCTCTCTCTCTCTCTCTCTCTCTCTCTCTCTCTCTCTCTCTCTCTCTCTCTCTCTCTCTCTCTCTCTCTCTTTCTCTGAGGATAATGAGATGAACAGCTTCAGCAGATTTGTGTTCTTCATGTTACAGGAGAGACGAACCCTTATAAATCAGGTTCAGTGACATGTCATCAGGGTCTAAATGTATTTGTTGAATTTTATGCGTGACTATAATTTATAACTGTGCAGATACTATTGCTGTTATTTTAACCACTAATGTAAGGGGCTGTGGCCTTAGACAATTGAAGATTTGTTCTTGTTCTTGTTCTCTCTCTCTCTCTCTCTCTCTCTCTCTCTCTCTCTCTCTCTCTCTCTCTCTCTCTCTCTCTCTCTCTCTCTCTCTCTCTCTCTCTCTCTCTCTCTCTCTCTCTCTCTCTCTCTCTCTCTCTCTCTCTCTCTCTCTGTATGTATGCGTTTGGTGTATTTTTTTCTGCGTGAGTACCTTTCTGCACAGATCAAGTACAGTAAAGCTAAGCGATCTGAGTTACCTTCTTCTGTTATTCCAGCGTCGCGGACGACGCTGGTATCTGTGGTTGGGAAGAACGTGCCTGTGGAGAATTAGTCTCCAAGCCAAAGCGCGCTGACTCTCCAAGCCAAAACAATTTCAAAGCTGAAAAAAAATGTACAATTTACGCGAAACGATTAAACACAGCTTTCGGGTGTTTTTTTTAATCTAAGATGTACATAAATATACCACTCCGACCATAAGGAAAAGAAAAAAAGACACACAAAAAAAAGACCGAGAGGAGCCGAGTCAATCCGAGACCAACCGAGAGGACGTGTTTCGCGCCGTTTCGACGTCGTTTGTTCAGATGCGGCCGGTTGGATCAGTTGCGGTCATACAGGGGCGCCTTGCACAAGAAAAGATTTTCAACAATCCCGATCATCATCATGGTACAATAATGTTTTGTGCGCCCCCATGTATGTGTTCTGTGCTAATAATGCACGGTTGTGAAATGTCCGTACACATTTTGTGGCACTATGTAATTGTTAGTGCATCCTCCTGCGGATGCTTCGTGCTAAAAATGCACTTCCATTAAAATATTGTACGCTCATGTCAGTAATATATTTTCAATTGTTTCTCTGTCAATTTCAAGTGTTTGTTTCCAATTACTTCAGTATCTCCCTGTTGCAATTCCAGGTGATTCATTATGCATGTGCCAATTTGAGGTGTTTAATTCTGATTCCTGTATTTACAGTGTAAAATTAAAACTATTGTTTTCAAACATTCCTATGACACCTGGTAATGGTTCTGTGGTTTTGTTTTTAATTTGTATTTTGTTTTTCTGCAATAAATATTTGAAATGGATCTGAGGCCGACTTACTACTTTTAGCACTCTTTTTCACCACATTCCCACGTACAGATATTGCAATATCAACTCTTCCTTTCTACCTGTTTCAAACAAGCTCTATTTTTTAATTAAAAAGTTTTTACTAAATGTCTTAACATAGAGGGGGGAATCGAGACGAGGGTCTTGGTGTATGTGCGTGTGTGTGTGTGTGTGTGTGTGTATGTGTGTGTGTGTGTGTGTGTGTGTGTGTGTGTGTGTGTGTGTGTGTGTGTGTGTGTGTGTGTGTGTGTGTGTGTGTGTGTGTGTGTCTGTGTGTGTAGAACGATTCAGACTAAACTACTGGACCGATCTTTATGAAATTTGACATGAGACTTCCTGGGAATGATATTCCAGGACGGTTTTTTTTTATTTTTTTTTATAAACGTCTTTTATGACGTCATATCCGGCTTTTTTGTACAAGTTGAGGCTGCACTGTCACACCCTCATTTTTCAATCAAATTGATTGAAATTTTGGCCAAGCAATCTTCGACGAAGGCCGGACTTCCGTATTGCATTTCAGTTTGGTGGCTTAAAAATTAATTAATAACTTTGGTCATTAAAAATCTGAAAATTGTAAAAAAATAAATAAATTATTAAACGATCCAAATTTACGTTCATCTTATTCTTCATCCTTTTCTGATTCCAAAAACATATAAATATGTTATATTTGGATTAAAAACAAGCTCTGAAAATTAAAAATATAAAAATTATGATCAAAATTAAATTTCCGAAATCGTTTTAAAAACTATTTCATCTTATTCCTTGTCGGTTCCTGATTCCAAAAACATATAGATATGATATGTTTGGATTAAAAACACGCTCAGAAAGTTAAAACGAAGAGAGGTACAGTAAAGCGTGCTATGAAGCACAGCGCAACCGTTACCGCGCCAAACTGACAGGCTCGTCACTTTCACTTCCTTTTGCACTAGCGGCGGACTACGTTCAGTTTTATTCTGTGAGTTCCACAGCTTGACTAAATGTAGTAATTTCGCCTTACGCGACTTGTTTTTTCTTGTGGCTGTTTGATCAATTCATAGCAAGCATTGACTGAAATAAACAATTTATATATCCAGCACAACATGCAATTCATTGACTTTTGACCCTAACCTTTTAACACTTCCCAAAATAAATCTTTGGTGGACATTGCATCGACGCTGTTCATTTTGAATGAACATTTTTCTTGTTTCGTTGTTTGTGGTTTGTATTTTGGTGTACCGCTTTGGGTTTACCCTACTTACCTGCACTTCGTGTTACTATCTTGTTTTTGTTATATTTAGTCAAGTTTTGACTAAATATTTTAACATCGAGGGGGAATCGAAACGAGGGTCGTGGTGTATGTGCGTGTGTGTGTGCGTGTGTGTGTGTGTCTGTGTGTGTGTGTGTGTGTGTAGAGCGATTCAGACTAAACTACTGGACCGATCTTTATGAAATTTGACATGAGAGTTCCTGGGTATGAAATCCCCGAACGTTTTTTTCATTTTTTTGATAAATGTCTTTGATGACGTCACATCCGGCTTTTCGTGAAAGTTGAGGCGGCACTGTCACGCCCTCATTTTTCAACCAAATTGGTTGAAATTTTGGTCAAGTAATCTTCGACGAAGCCCGGGGTTCGGTATTGCATTTCAGCTTGGTGGCTTAAAAATTAATTAATGACTTTGGTCATTAAAAATCTGAAAATTGTAAAAAAAAATAAAAATTTATAAAACGATCTAAATTTACGTTTATCTTATTCTCCATCATTTGCTGATTCCAAAAACATATAAATATGTTATATTCGGATTAAAAACAACCTCTGAAAATTAAATATATAAAAATTATTATCAAAATTTTTTTTTCGAAATCAATTTAAAAACACTTTCATCTTATTCCTTGTCGGTTCCTGATTCCAAAAATATATAGATATGATATGTTTGGATTAAAAACACGCTCAGAAAGTTAAAACAAAGAGAGGTACAGAAAAGCGTGCTATCCTTCTCAGCGCAACGAATACCCCGCTCTTCTTGTCAATTCCACGTGCACTGCCTTTGCCACGGGCGGTGGAGTGACGATGCTACGAGTATACGGTCTTGCTGCGTTGCGTTGCGTTCAGTTTCATTCTGTGAGTTCGACAGCTACTTGACTAAATATTGTATTTTCGCCTTACGCGACTTGTTTTGCTTGTGGCTGTTTGCAGTCTCAAACCCAAGAATGCCATTATGTTCCCATCGAGTTGCATACATTACCCACAGGGTTTCTCCATTCTCCCTCTCTCTCCCTCCCTCCCTCTCTCTCTCTCTCTCTCTCTCTCTGTCTCTCTGTCTCTCTCTCTGTTTGTCTGTCTGTCTGTCTGTCTGTCTGTCTGTCTGTCTCTCTCTCTCTCTGTGTCTGTCTGTCTCTCTCTGTCTGTCTCTCGCTGTCTCTCTGTCTGTCTGTCTGTCTGTCTCTCTCTCTCTACCTCCTTTTGTTGGTTAACTTTTTAACTTTTTAATTTTTAATTTTTTAATTATATAATTGTGTGTCTATGCGTCCCAAGGACAGATTGTAAGAAAAGGCGTAGCCTTAAATCTTAATCCTTGTTAGATAAAGTTCAATTCAATTCAATTCTCTCTCTCTCCCTCTCCCTCTCCCTCTCTCTCTCTCTCTCTCTCTCTCTCTCTCTCTCTGTCTCTCTGTTTGTCTGTCTGTCTGTCTGTCTGTCTGTCTGTCTGTCTGTCTGTCTGTCTGTCTCTCTCTCTCTCTCTCTCTCTGGCTGTCTCTCTCTGTCTGTCTCTCTGTGTATCTCTGTCTGTCTGTCTGTCTGTCTGTCTGTCTGTCTCTCTCTCTCTCTCTCTCTCTCTCTCTCTCTCTCTACCTCCTTTTGTTGGTTAACTTTTTAACTTTTTAATTTTTAATTTTTTAATTATATAATTGTGTGTCTATGCGTCCCAAGGACACATTGTAAGAAAAGGCGTAGCCTTAAATCTTAATCCTTGTTAAATAAAGTTCAATTCAATTCAACTCTCTCTCTCTCTCTCTCTCTCTCTCTCTCTCTCTCTCTCTCTCTCTCTCTCTCTCTCTCTCTCTCTCTCTCCCTCTCTCTCAAACAAACACTGAAAAACAAAAAGAAATTAAAAAAGAAAAAAAACCGCGTACGCGTTGATGCAGCTCTGTAACTCAGTGCAAGTGAAATGGTTTATGCAACCCTGCAACGCAGAAAGCAGCAAGCTTCTGATACTATCACTACATCCCTGCAGCCAATCGCTGCGTGGATCAGTCATTACTTGCACATCAACTTTTACGTTCGGGTGATTGGCGCTCGCCGAAGTAGAGAAGCAGCTAGAGTGATATATGGAGTCGGAGCAAAGTCCGTGTAACAAAAAAAGCATCCATACGTGAGAGAGAGAAAGGGAGAGAGAGAGAGAGAGAGAGAGAGAGAGAGAGAGAGAGACGGTGGGTTGAAAAAGGGAGATAAAGATGGAGAAAGAGATAGACGATAGACGGGGGGGGGGGGGGGGGGGGATGATTTAATGTTTATATCTGTGTATGAATAAGACAGAGAGAGTCACAGTGAGAGACAGAGACAGATACACAGAAAGAGACAGAGAGAACAGGGGGAGGGGGTGGGAGAGAGAGAGAGAGCGAGAGAGAGAGAGCGAGAGAGAGAGGAGGGGGTGAATAAATGTCACACGGTACGTACACAGACTGTCGCGCATAGATACAGACGCACTTTGACATAAATAGCGACACAAATACTTACACAGGGACGGAAATACAGACAAGCATACCGTCACTCAAAATCCCCCCCCCCCCCCTCTCTCTCTGTCTGTCTGTCTGTCTCTCTCTCTCTCTGTCTCTCTCTCTCTCTCTCTCTCTCTCTCTCTCTCTCTCTCTCTCTCTCTCTCTCTCTCTCTCTCTCTCAAACAAACACTGAAAATACGCTGGACTGAATATCGGTCACTCAAACATTTATCATCTCTTGAACAAAATTCCTGATCTCTGCGTGTTATTAAATCAACATTCTCCCATAACCCATTTGTTTGGGATTTCAGAGACTAGGCTGGACTCACGCATCTGTGATGATATGTTGCGGATACCTCATTATTCTGTTATCCGACGCGACAGTATGTAAGTACAACATACTGGTCTTGCTGTTTATGTCCATGATTCCACAGCAAAGTTTGTTAAGCGCAGGGCTGATCTGGAAGTGAACAGTATTGAATGCCTTTGGCTTGAAATTTCTTATAAGAATTCAAATTCTTTTCTCCTTGGCTTTGTATATAGAAATCCCGCATCCCATTCAGCTTGGTCTGACGATTTTATTGATTTGATGGATAACATCAAATGAAATAATCGTAATGTTTTGTTACTTGGTGATTTTAACATAGACTTGCATAAAACCCAGACAGCCTGGCGCTCAGTAACATCTCTCTTTGGATTCCATCAACTTGTGAACACCTCAACCAGATTGACTGATACAACATCAACGTTGATTGACCACATTTACACTAATAATACCTCCAGGGTGTCAAACGTGAAAACTGTACCTTCAAGCATCAGTGACCATTGTTCAATATTTTGTTCTTGGTCGTTCAAATTACCTAAGCCGGTGCACAAGGGCCATACAACTATTGAATATAGAAGCTTTAAAACGTTTGATGAAACCAAGTTCTTCTTTGATCTCAGTTTAGCACCATTTTCCTTTGTGTTTAATCATGTTGTTGCTGACGAGGCGTTGGGCGCCCTCTTAGATATATTTTATCCTATAGTGGATAAGCATGCCCCACTACGTCACCACAGAGTGAAATATCCATCTCTTCCCCCATGGTTAACGGAACAGATTATAGAAGCCATGTCCCTGCGTGATTTTTACAAAGCAAACAACATGAAGTCTGATTTTAAGAAACAAAGGAATAAAGTGACAGAATTAACACGTCAAGCAAAAGCAAATTATTTTAATACATTAATCGAGGACAAGAAAGACATTGCAACTGTTTGGCGTGCTGTTAATAACATATTAGGTGAATCTAAACAGAACTCAAATCGGTCTGCCACAACCAAATAACCATTTTTTGTCCCTTGCCAATAGGTTAAATGAATCTGCAAAATGCAACAGTCCTGATTCTGACATTGAAGTCTCTTTCTCAAAATTACATGATTTTTGTGATCAAAAATGTAAACCAGACGATTTTTTTACTATTCCAGACATGGCAGTGCATGAGGTAGGTAAGGTGCTAGAAGGCCTTGAGAATAAAAAGTTCATGGGTCCTGATAAGATTCCTCCTTACTTGACCAAACTAGCTCAACCATATATTGTGGAGCCACTCACCGATGTGTATAGTCTCTGCACAGTAAAGCAAAATACTGTACCTAGTTTTATTTAGTGAGCAAAAGTAATTCCACTCCATAAAGGCGGAAATGTATCCGACCCAAATAACTTTAGACCCATTTCCTTATTACCCATTTTATCCAAACCATTGGAAAAACATATTCACAAACATTTGCTCGTGTACATAGAAAGCAGAAACCCTTTCCATCAATTGTCTGGTTTTCGAACAAATCACTCTTGTCACAGCGCCCTTACCACGCTATGCGACACCTGGTTGTCTGCAACAAACCGATCTGAAATCAGTGGTGCTGTGTTTCTCGACTTTAAAAAGGCGTTTGATCTTGTTGATCATTCAATTCTATTGAAGAAATTACAGTTGTATGTCAGAAACAGTTCAGTGTGTAACTTCTTTGCTTCCTATGTACATGACAGATCTCAATATTATACTGCCCTAAACTTTAAAATATCTACTGAGGAGACTGTGAAATGCGGGGTGCCTCAAGGTTCAATGCTTGGGCCGATCTTATTCTGTCCGTATATCAATGATCTGCCACTGCACATTTCTGATACATTTCTGTAGTAATGTAAGAAGTGTTTTTTTTCTGCTGACGATTCTTCTCTTCATGCAGGTGGAAAGTCTGTTCCAGTAATAGAGTCCTCCCTTCAAACAGCTTTAAACGATGTAAATAACTGGTGTAGTGCTAATGCTATGCTTGTCCATCCAATAAAAACTAAAAGTATGGTAATTGCAACCAGACAAAAACACCAGATTTCTTCACTCAAACTAAATCTTACTATTGGTACGCAATCAATTGAACAAGTTCAACAGCATCGCGTTTTAGGGGTAATTATTGATTGTGAATTCAAGTGGCAGGCACAATTACAGCATATCTGCAAGAAAGTAGCCAAGAACGTTTTCCTCCTATCCAAGTTAAAGCAATTTACGGACAGAAGGACTCTGGAAATGTTCCACCATGCTCATGTAATGCCTCACATTAATTATGTTTCGACGCTATGGGATGGCAGCAGTGATGTCCACTTGAAAAAGTTAGACTCTCTCTATCGTCGCTCGGCCAAACTCATCGTAAAGGATAATGCCTCAACAGATATGAAATTAAAAATGCTTAACTTTCTTCCACTGGAAAAGCATCTCAAGTTAAACAAAGCCATTTTCATGCATAAATTGTATTACGGTAAAGTGCCGATTTACATTACATCATTATTTAATAAAGCTACCCACAGATATGGGTCGGTCAACTTGATCCCACCGATTCCACGAATTGACCTGTGTAAGACCAGTCTTGCTTTTTCGGGTACTTCAGTTTGGAATTCACTTCCATCATCCTAGCTTTAAGCACTTAAAGTCATTGAAAAGTTTTTAACAATGTGTTGAAAACCACTTAATGTCTGAGTAGTTTAACGCCTTTTGATTTACCACACTTAGTATTACGTCAAAGATATGCTGTGCATTGTATATTCTGAACATATTTTTGTTGTACTATTGTTACATGTTCGATTGCTACCAGCTTGTATTTATAATTACCTGCATAGTATGCATTTGATTTTATGAATAACCACATATGTATGCTCTTCATGCCTCATCTTCATCATCATCATCATCATCATCGTCATCATCATCATCATCGTCATCTTTATCATCACGTGCTGAAGTTTTCCGACCTCCTTTTTTTGTTGGTTAACTTTTTAACTTTTTAATTTTTTAATTATATAATTGTGTGTCTATGCGTCCCAAGGACAGATTGGAAGAAAAGGCGTAGCCTTTAATCTTAATCCTTGTTAAATAAAGTTCAATTCAATTCAATTCTCTCTCTCTCTCTCTCTCTCTCTCTCTCTCTCTCTCTCTCTCTCTCTCTCTCTCTCTCTCTCTCTCTCTCTCTCTCTCTCTCTCTCTCTCTCTCTCTCTCTCTCTCTCTCTCTCAAGCCATCCTTTTTGTAGACCACAACATTAAAAGGTTAAATATCGGACGGAGTTTTATTGTCACAAGAGGCAAAGAACAAGAAAAACTTGAAAGACATTTCATCAGAAAGATAGTCAGCTAATCTCACTGCTGTTACGCAAAAAGAGCAGTATGAATATTTACGTATTCAACCGTTATTTCAGTCAGATGTTGGGCATTAAAAATGAATGGATTGTGAACGGCTTTGTTGTGAAACTGGGAGGCAGCAGTAACAGATGTCTGCAGGTACGCTTATCTTCCCTGTAGGATTTCGTCCGTTGGTTTCTACAGGGTTTTATTTCTTTATAATTGATGGGATGTAGTCTTTTGGTTTCTTCTTCTTCTCGTGTACGAGAGAGAGAGAGAGAGAGAGAGAGAGAGAGAGAGAGAGAGAGAGAGAGAGAGAGAGAGAGAGAGACCGAGACAGAGACAGAGACAGAGAGACAGACAGATAGACAGACAGACAGACACACATGACCGTTTTCCCGTGTGTCTTCTGGTTTCAATGAGCTTTTATTTCTTTTCTCAGCCACTTCAAGGATATTCGTGATTATTTAAGAAAACAACAACAGCTTAAAGGCTGACATAGTCCTATTTATTTAGTTTAATTACTTCCAGGGCTTTTCCCATCGTTGTGGGGATGTATAAAATAAGCTTCCTGCAAAGTTTTAGGTTTGAAGTCCTTACCAATTACGAGAAATAATTAATTCTTTATTGCATTGTTTAGCAACAGTTCTCCAGGACTTGGGCTAATTTTAGACCGTTGACGTCACTTCGTGACGTTTCGTAAACCAAAGATGGCGTTTGAGACTGTTCTGTTTACATTCGACACTATCAACACCACTTTGCAATACTGAAATAATTTTTTCTGTGTTCGAAAGCTACAGCTAATCGTTATTATATCCCCTTCGGTACAGTTTTATAACATTATTGGCACATGTAAACAATATGAATTAATTAATGAACGATACGAATAAGGCAGCCTTTAACGTTTAGGGCCTAGATATATTTTTGGCTAAGTCTCTTTCGTTTAACAGATCAGGTGAGAATTTTGCTGTATTTAGAATGATGATATCATTTTAGCAGCCTTTAACGTTTAGGGCCTAGATATATTTTTGGCTAAGTCTCTTTCGTTTAACAGATCAGGTGAGAATTTTGCTGTATTTAGAATGATGATATCATTTTATCATTAGTTTATTCTGAACGGTCAGTAAGTCCTTTGCATGCCTATATACGTAGCAGCTACATTAGTACATACGTGATTAACAGTGCTTATGTCCGGTTTCTCCGGACACTGATCTTCCGGACACTTCTAATCACAGGAAACGAATTGTCACAGTCAAACTGACATGGTACGTTCAACGCGAGAGAAAGACCCGCTCAAGAGTTATATCAATATCCCTATATAATATGTAAGCAACTGAAAGGGTTTAGTTTAGTCGCGTTGCTTATTTGGCCTATATTGTCTTTTTTACAATTTTACTGGAAGGTAAGCTTGAACAGTTTGCCGAGTTGAAAGGTACACTATAAACAGATTTGAACACATTTTGAACACATTTCTGCAGCAAGTTTTGAACACTTTGTGACATTGTACATAAATATGTTGGGAAAAAGTGGCACACTGACATAGTGTATACTAGAGTTTACATAATAAACATATAGTGTTCACAAGTGTTCATTTGAACACTATGTGTTTATTATGTATGCCCCTTTTGCTAGTAGAACAATGTATTATGTCACAAAGTTGTCAAATCTTCTCACAGAAATGTGTTCAAAATATGTTGAATACTGTTTAGCGTGTATTACGTGTCATGTATCACCAAAGACAAAGGGAGACAGGAGTGTTATGTTTTTTTGACAAGTCCATCCGTCCGTCCGTCCGTCCGTTTGTCCGATCATTTATTTGCCAGTCGAATCAGTACTGCAGATCCTATTACGTTTGAGCTATACACGTAAATACTTTCACATTCAAAATGTATTTACACCCCCGGTATAGGGGTGTGTATAGGTTTCGGTCGATGTGTTTGTGTGTTTGTGTGTTTGTGTGTTTGTGTTCGCATATAGATCTCAAGAATGAACGGACCGATCGTCACCAAACTTGGTGAACAGGTTCTATACATTTCTGAGATGGTCCTTACAAAAATTGGGACCAGTCAAACACACGGTTAGGGAGTTATTGGTGGATTAAGATTCTACAGGGACTTATAGAGGGAAATATTAATGGTCAAAGGGAAATAACCTTCTCAGTTGGTGGCAGTGAGAATGGTTATTTCCCTTTGACCAACGGGGGTGTTTTTCCTACCTCGGATCAATTTCTTGTTAATGTTGATTTCTGTTAGTCTATCTACCGCTTATCGGTGGAAAGTAACAGAAAAGGAAAGACAGTGGAACTTCTATTTAAAATAATAATAATAATAATGGTGATTTCTATAGCGCTTTCGAACACACAAAGCGCTTTACAAAAGCAATAACAACATCATTACCAGAATGACGCCATTGACAGAATAGAACACAATCATAAACACTTTACAACAAAAACCAAAAACAAAACATAAATGTTACAAAAATCCAGAGGCTCTTACAGGAACGAACTCTCAGTATACACAACAATTATGATGCACACACACACACACACACACACACCCACACATGTCCACACACACGCACACACATACACACACACACACACACACACACACACACACACACACACACACACACACACACACACACACACACAGTAAACATTGTTCATCCGAAAGTGCACATTCACAGGGTCGCGACAACTACATCATCATAGAATGCTTCTCTGAAGAGGTGAGTCTTGAGATTTGCTTTGAAAGAAGGCAGAGATGGACTGAGACGTAGAGACAAAGGGAGTTTGTTCCAGATATGATCAGCTGCGACTGAAAGACAGCGGCCACCATGATCGTCCCTCTGATACTTTGGAGCTTTGACAAATTTATTTTGGGAGGCAGAACGGACAACCCTTTCAGGATTGTTTTTCTTCACGAGATCGGACAGGTACTGTGGAGCCGTGCCCGCGGCAATTTGATAGAAAATGCAGCAGATCTTGTATTTAATTATTTGTTCCACTGGAAGCCAATGTAGCTGTTTGAGTAGAGGCGTGACGCTTTGTTTCATAGGTGTTCGAAACACGAGTCTAGCGGCAGCGTTCTGGACTAGTTGCAGGGGCTTGGTGACAGATTTGGGACATTCAGCGAGCAGTGAATTACAGTAGTCTAATCTAGAGAGTATGCCGGAACAGACTAGTCTTTTGGTTGCGTCTTCGGTAAGGTACTGTCGAATGGAACCTATACGCCGGATCTCCATTCGCGCTGCTTTACATGTTTGGACTACATGCTGTTTCATGCTAAGATCTTTGTCAAAAAAGACTCCGAGATCACGGGATGTATCCGAGAACTTGATGTCAATATTGTTCAAAGAGATGGCCTGTGGGAGTTCTGAAATAGACTTAGCATGGGTAGGGGTGGAGTATGAAAAACGCATGGCTTCAGTTTTGTCGTCATTTAGTTTGAGTTTGTTCTCTTCCATCCATGCCCCGACATCTCTCACACACTCCTGTAGCGACAGAACCAAATCTGGGTACTTGTCATGTGATGCGGAATGATTGATCTGCGTATCATCTGCGAAGATTTCGTGTAGCACACAATGATTCTCTATGAGAGTTGTCAGCGGTGTTGTGTACATAATGAACAGCACCGGGCCTAACACAGAACCTTGAGGAACACCAAACACAAGAGAGGTTTCAGCAGATTGTTGGCCATCGATCAGAACAAACTGTTTCCTGTCTGAGAGATAATTTTGAATCCAAGAGAGAGCCATCTCGCTAATGCCAAAGTAGTGCTCTAGACGATAAAAGAGAATGTCATGGTCTATCGTATCAAAAGCCGCAGACAGATCTAAAAGCAAGAGGACGGATGTTTTGTCCTGGTCTAGAGCGGTCAGAAGGTCATTCAAAATACGAAGAAGAGCCGTTTCCGTGCTGTGCCGTGGTCGATAGGCTGACTGGTGGGCACTAAGAAGGTTGTGGGATGAGAGATGTGAGGCAAGCTGTCGGAGAACAAGTTTTTCGAGAATTTTCGATAGAAAAGGAAGGTTTGAGACGGGTCTATAGTTTTTCAACTCGTTGGAATTGAGAGAAGCTTTCTTCAGCAGTGGCTTTACTAAAGCGGTTTTGAATTCCGTGGGGACAACGCCAGAAGAGAGTGATTCGTTCACTATGTTAGTGATGGTAGGGAGGAGGATGTCGATGTTTTGAATAAGTAGTTTGGTTGGAATCGGGTCAAGTTCGCACGTCTTGGGGGCGGTTTTTAGAATTAACTTCTTGACATCGTCTTCAGACACAGTGGTGAAAGCTAAAAAGGGAGTGCCTTGAAACGGATCGGTAGGAAATGCGCTTTGTGTGTTTGCAACATGCGAAAAGCTGTCACGTATCGAAAGGATTTTGTTCTTGAAGTAGTCACTAAAAAGGGCCGGAAGTTGTTGAACGTCAAAGACGGTAGGCAAGGAGGCTTTTTTACGCGTGCCTAACAGTGTGGTCATATTGTTGAAGAGCTGTTTGCATGTGGCACTGGAAGAAACCATAGCAGAATAAAATGACGTTTTAGCATTATGCACAAGGTCGGTGACCTTCTGTTTCACGGCATCATACATCTGCATGTTGATTGTCAGTGGTGAGGAGCGCCAGCGACGTTCTGCCCTTCGACGCTCACGCTTCAGCTCCTTGAGCTGATCAGCGACCGCTACAGTACAACGAACGACAGAATGTGTTACTACATATGTTGATCGTTCTCCTCATCCCCATGCCTTAAGTGGGCCCAATGTGACGAGTAATAAAACTTGAACCTTTTACAAAAACTAGAACGACAACAGCAACTACAACAGCTACTACTACAACTGACGATGACGATGACGACAATAAAGACGACAATAAAAAGTACTACTATACTACAATGTACGACGACGACGACGACGACGACGACGACGACGAAGACAACATCATGAGCATGTATTTTACTTGTACATGTGCACTACTATTATTACTACCAATACTAAACAATACTGCTACTACTACTACTACTACTACTACTATTTCTACTATTTTTACTATTACTACTACTGCTACTACTACTACTACTACCACTACTACTGATACTAATACTACTGCAGCTGCTGCTGCTGCTGTTAGTACCACGGCAACGATAACATATAATTTGTAGGCCAAAACCCACGTCAGATTTGTGGCATTTTCCATTAAGAAATGCATGGCCAGAAAAAAAATAAGAAAAAAAAATAAAGAAAATACAGAAATCCTGCTGAAAGTAATTCTCTCGAGTCCCCCTACTGAGCATTGAATTTCAACACTGCCTAACCGCCGCAGTCTTTCGCTCATTGGCAAATTTGATGTGTGTATTCAATCGAAAATATGGTGGAGTCGGTGAAAGTGACATGAAAGTGGGGAAAAAATGGAAAAAGCAGGGGGAGCAATTCTGAGCTAATAGGAAAGCAGCAGTTCGGAAGGGAAGCAAGGGACCGCCTTGTTGGGTTCGGTGTGAGGAGGAGAGAGGGGTAGGACGAACCGAGAGGTAGGGGGTTGTGGACGGTGAGAGACTGTTGTACGGAGTCAAAGGGGGAGAGGGAGGGGGACTATAAAAGATTTCTTATTGAGAAACACAGAAAGAGAGGTGAATGGCTGACTGGCTCGATGGATGGATGGGCGAAGGAGTTAATGCATGTTTTTATTTTTTTTATTTACTAGGTTTGTGGCATAAGCACTCAATTGCACCTTTTGGTCTTGAGAGGGGGACAGAGAGAGAGAGAGAGAGAGAGAGAGAGAGAGAGAGAGAGACGGAGAGAGACAGAGAGAGAGACAGAGACAGAGAGAGAGACAGAAAGACAGACAGACAGACAGACAGAGAGACAGATAGAGACACAGAGAGAGACAGAGAGACAGAGACAGAGAGACAGAGAGAGAGAGAGAGACAGAATAAAAGTGGGAATAAAAAAGAGACAAGGAGAGAGCGATAGAGAGAGAGTCGGGATTTCTGTAAATCAACATGAAGTTATATCTTATACGCTGTGCGTCAAGTGTCATAATTTGACCATGACATATTCTAAAAGCTTCAAACTTTATTCACAGAGAAAGATACAATGTTTGAGATAATACAGGATGAAACAAAACTTGACTAAATATAAAAAGCAAACCAGGACAAGACGTAATCTTCTTTCCGTGATAAAAATGGCTTCGTCGTAAAATAAAAACATCCCTCCAACCATTCGGCCACCCAGCCTCTCAGTGCCTCTATCTCTGCCTCTGTCTCTGTCTCTGTCTCTGTCTCTGCCTCTCTCTCTCTCTCTCATTCTCTCTCTCTCTCTCTCTCTCTCTCTCTCTCTCTCTCTCTCTCGGCACTCTCTCTCTCTCCCTCTCTCTCTCTCTCTCTCTCTCTCTCTCTCTCTCTCTCTCTCTCTCTCTCTCTCTCTCTCTCTCTCTCTCTCTCTCTCTCTCTCTCTGTTCTGTTTTTGTCATAGCGCTATGGATCAGAAAAGAATCGCCTATTTCCAGAATTGATCCGATTGTCTTTTTTTTTCTCTCCAAGCTGACGGCGTAACCTATACGCAACCACAGGGATCTGAAACACTTGCTATTGTCAATCTGAATGAATGTCTAGCAGAAATAAATTATTCTCAACATGCCGAGGTATGAAGAGAGGAAGAATTAGGGAGCATGGAGTAAAATGGATTATTGAAGTTGACCAGCTAATATTATTGTGAGAGTGTCGCGTATGGGTGGCTACCACGCAAGTATGGAATCACAGACAGACAGACAGACACACACACACACACACACATACACACACACACACACTGACACACACACGCACGCACGCACGCACACGCACGCACACACACACACACACACACACACACACACACACACACACACAAACACACACAAACACACACACATTGTAGCCTATTTGCCGGGAATGTTATACATGTACACACTTTCCCCGACTGTCAGTGACAATTTCATTGTCTTTTTTCCACCCCGATATCCTGTCGATGACAGTTTCACTTTTTATAACCGGAAGAGAAATAATTGGGGTTAAAAGATTTCTGTCACCACGGCAAATTATCGTCGACTCCGGGTACGCGCACGTTTGTTTTGCTTTGGTTAGTTTTATGGTCGGTGCAGCGCTTGCTTGTTCCGTTCCTTTGTTTGCTTTTTAGTTGTTGTTGCTTTCTGTGAAGTCCTACCGTGTGTGTGTGTGTGTGTGTGTGTGTGTTTGTCTGTGTCTGTATGTCTGTGTCTGTGTTTTATCCTACTTCCTTTGCCGATCAATAAACTATACGTGAAGTTTGGCTGAACTTTCCCCGGAGAAACCTGTAGAAAAGTAGCCAAGATCCTGAGTATATAGCCTGTCCATTGCAAAGGCCTCCCGCTAGTTTTTTCAATTTCCTCGCCCTGTACAACAATGCTACCGCCTGCTAGCATGCAATCCTGAATTGAACCAAATCCTTCAAAACTTTCCTCTCTTGTTTTCTACGTTCGATAGCATTATTCATGTCGAGAACAAAACAGACTTCCACAGAGTAGGGGTCGATAGTCATTAAGGCTTTGTGATAATGTTGTGTGATCTTACTGTTCAACAGACGCTATCGCTTCCCTGTATAAATAATCCACTGTTGCCTTTTGTTTTGAAGTTGCTGCAAACAAGAGTCTTTGATGTTTGTAAGTGGAATTTAGAATTCTTTCCGAGGCTGAGAAAAAAATGGCTAACCACTAATTGGCCACTGCATCCATTTAAGTGCTTACAATCTCAGTTTAATCTTTCATGATATCATAGGTATTAATTCACGCCTACATGACTTAAACTAAAGACGAAAGATAACGAAATACGCGTAAATTATTATGCAATGCATGTGGTATCGAGTGAATCGCTCAGCTGGTAAGTACTGCAGCTATTTAAGGGCATCTTTCGTGATATCTCAGGTATTTATTATCAGCCACATGATTAAAACGTACAACTGAAGATAACGAAACACGCATAAATTAGTATGCTATAGATGCACACGATATCTGTTGAATCCACCAACACTCCAGATTGTCAAGATCGCTGCAACATGTGTAACAGCAATTAAAGATGAACAATTAAGCCGGTAGCTGGGTAACGCGAGAATGTTGGTGTATTTAAGTATTTGTCAAAACGGTGGTCTGTTTCTTGAGCGGTGATCATTAACCAGTGTGGTATAGGCCTACTGCTATCTTATCGTAGGCGAGGTGTTATTATCAACTTAGGCTAAAGATATGACATATGGTCGAATTTCTGCTGTTATGTAGTCGGCTTATGTGCTATGCATAATTATGTCGATTTCACTCTGTTTCTTCTTTCTTGCGTTTTAAAAATAGTGAATTTGTGGTAATAAGTACTAATCCGTCTGTCAGAAACAGATACTCGGACTGCTAACGTGGAAAACTTGAATCAAATAACAAGAAAGGTTGGTTTATGGAACGTTTAATTTCAGACAAAAAGAAAAATTCACGAGAACATCGGCCTAATGTTCTTTTCAGCGGGCAGGCATACAAATAATAAAGAAATAAATACATTTTAAAAATTGTCTGAGTGGGTGTTGGATTCAACCTCAAGGTGGCTCTGGACGAAAAAGACCTTTAAGTTGACATACTCGTGAATGTTTCCTTTCGCCCCCCCCCCCCCCAATTTTGTTTTGTTTTGTGTGTGTGTTAAAATAAATAAATAAAATAGATAAATAAACAGGTTTCAAAAATTAGTTGTTCTTGTTGTTTTATTCAGTATGTTGTGCAATACTCTAGCGTAGGCCTTAATGGCATACAATTAGAGCAAACTACCTCTTTAACCTTCAAATCTCGCGCTCTTGCGCTCTAAACCAGTCTCTAATCTACCGTTTCTGTCAGAGTTAAGCTTCTAGCATGACAATAGGAGGAAGCTGATTGGAGTGCTGTGTTTTGCTTCAGGCACTCCTGAAAGCACTTGTCTCATTATTTGCACATTTTTCCATGAGTAATTTCTGTAATGAAATTGAACTTGAATTGGACTGAGTTGAGAACTGACAACATGTTAGCAGAATATGTTCACTAAAAGAGAAAAGAGACCATTGAGAGTAAAGATGAGAGAGAGAGAGAGAGAGAGAGAGAGAGAGAGAGAGAGAGAGAGAGAGACTTAGACTTAGACTTAGAACATTTTATTGACATAAAGGGTAAACATTTTAAGAGAGAGAGACAGAGACAGAGACAGAGACAGAGAGACAGAGAGAGACGGACAGGCAGAAAAGATCCGAGCTAAATTGAAGGAGGGGGCGACACAAAGAACAAGTAAGCAAGAGACAGAAATAATAAGAAACAGAGACAAAAACAGACAGACAGCTTGGCAGACAGACAGGCAGAGACAGACAAAGAGCGAGCTAAATAGAGTGGACAGACACAGAGAACAAGAACGTAAGAGACAGAAAGAGGAGCAGAACAGAGAGATACAGAGAGACAAAGATGGAAGCTGACCTTCAAAAAGACATTGCGAGAAGCCAGGGGGAAAAAACAGGTCTCCAGGTGGGATTAAAACTGGGGATCAATAAACTCATTGCAGGCTATTGAATCAAGTGGGTCTGCCCTAGCCTTATTGCATATAACCATAACGACAAACACAAGAACAACGAGTCCACTCCAGCAAACCACAGCCAACGACATAATTGCCACTCTGCAAGCTCTGAATCTGTGCGCATTTTGGATTATCATCCTGAGAGCATTCACGAAAACAAATTACTTGAGAGTTTTTCTCTTGTGCCCTACATTAGCTGGGAAAACATGCATGGTTTGTGGCCATGTAAACGTCATTTTGAAAACATCCTAGTAAATCAGAAAAAAATCTAAACAAACTTTAGACTCGGTGATCCTAGCCAACGTTTCGTCAAACAAGCATGTCGCGTAACATGGTAACTATAATGCCTCTAATGACTTTTAAGATTCCGTGTATATTTTACGACATGTGTTAGCACAAGTCACCGAAATTTTGAAGGAAATTCGTTGAGGTGTTACTGAAATGTACCGTTTTTGTCTCATTACCCGCAATAACGACTTCAAAAACATCCTTTTCTGGCTTCTGAGAGGAATGACACCTACAGTATTCAGCATGCCATAACGTCGTTGTTAGACAAGATAGGTGAACAAAACGTACTGTTTTGGTTACCAATTTGATTGTTCTACGCAATGACGAATTCCGTTTTAGCTATTCTGAATTTTTTTTAATCGATTTTGAAACGGGAACTTAGCTTTTGTGAATTTGATTTTGGGGGGTGCCTTTGTTATAAGTTTCACTGTATGACACTATCTCATTTGAAATCAATCTATTTGCTGAGTATGGTAGGGGAATGGATGGACTTTCCAGTAATATGACTGGTTTTTACAACAAACGGCCTTATCACACAGATCTGCACTCAAACGCAGCTACCTAATTGTCAATGACGTGTAGTAGGCCTATAGTTCCTTCAACAACCCCCAGACCACTGTGATCCAACTTTTACCCAAATTGTGCAATCTCTTAGCACACACACACACACACACACACACACACACACACACACACACACACACACACACACACACACACACACACACACATTCCTGAATAGTTTTCTTCTCTCAAATTCCGATCAACGAGCAGCAAACCAATGCATGGTAACAGAGCGCAGTGCAGCTCAGTGGCACATTCACACCGGTGACACTGTGACGGTTCCCCTACGCTTTGTGTCCGGTGCCCTGACCCTTTGTGTTCGGTTCCCACTCGGTTCCCACACGCCAAAATTCGCGGACAAAACATCCATTTATGGTAGTATTACGCAATGTTGCTCTCTGAGAATGGTCTTGTTAGATCTGTGAGTGTTTACACTACATGCCTAGGTGCTGTTGGATTGAAGGTTTTTGATATTTTAGCCGTTATTAGGTAGAATGCCTTCCACTTTACTGCAAAACTGCATAATTCGTAGCATCGGCAAGAAATATCCTACCAAAAAATGCCTGCTTGGAACTGTCGTTGGTCCAGCAAAAAGTTCAACATGTCTGTAGCAGACAGCCCAAGTTTCCAGATTGTAGGGCCATCCAAACAGCCGTAATAATAAAAACAACAAAAGTAGTCAGTGAAATTGGCTGTGTTCGGTCCCCACACACTTTTGTGACGTAGGCGTGACGGTTCCCATAATTCATTGTGTCGGTCCCCACTTTCTGTGTCGGACCCCACTTTCGACCTAATTTCTCTGTGACGGACCCCACAACCAGCCTATTTTGTGTCGGTCCCCACACCTTCTTGGATTTATGACTTGCCGGTTACTTGTATCATTGTATTCATTGAATCTAATTGTCTCGGAGTTATTTTTCAGCAAAAACCGGCAAGGCAGCACCTTTTGTGATACCAAGTAAGTCAGATGACATCAGTATGTGTGTGTGTGTGTGTGTGTGTGTGTGTGTGTGTGTGTGTATGTGTGAGAGAGAGAGAGAGAGAGAGAGAGAGAGAGAGAGAGAGAGAGAGTGAGAGAGAGAGAGAGAGAGATTGACACCTTTCCAGATCACTCCGGTTATGCGACACTACCGCGAGCGTCACTACCGCGTGTCACACTACGGCGAGTACGACACTACCGCGTGTAACACTACCGCGTGTCACACTACCGCGAGTACGACACTACCGCGAGTATAACACTGCCGCGTGTCACACTACCGCGCGTACCACAACCGCGAGTACCATAACCGTAGAGAGAACGCATGCAAACTTACTTCTTGTGAGTTTGTGTTCTAACGGCTTTGATTGGAAGCAACCCATTCTATATGTATTCTGATAGTGTGTTCTGATCGTTTTGAGTTCTTGGTTAGCATGACAAACATTGAATTAGTGTTCAGAGAACAGACCAGGCCTTTTTGTTTTATATTTCAAGGAAACATTTCAACCTTTGCCTTCAGCCATGGAAGTCATAAAATGACACGCGGTAATGTTATACTCGCGGTAGTGTGACACGCGGTAGTGTTATACTCGCGGTAGTGTCGTACTCGCGGTAGTGTCGTACTCGCGGTAAGTTCTGTTTCCGTACCCGCGACAGCGGCAGCGACAAAAGAAAACGCGCGCAAACGCGTGACGTGTTTCCGTACTTGCGTTTTAAACATGCGGTAAAATCTGTAAACTCACGCGTTGCCGCGCGACAACGCGAAAAAATCGCTCCAGGACCCTTTCAAAAAAATCGCGTCGCTTGCCGCTTGTCGCGCCGCTAACGCGTCGCGCGTGTGGAAACACTCCTGGTCATTTTCTATGTGCTTGATTTTCGTCGCACCGCTGGAAAAACGCTATCGCGGGTACGGAAACACAACTTTAGTGTGAGACGCGGTAGTGGTACTCGCGGTAGTGACGCTCGCGGTAGTGACCAGTACCCGATCACTCCACATAAACGCTGGTTCTGGTTGCATTGTGCCGCTGACATACAGCTAATAGGATTTTTACACCCCCAGTATAGGGGTGTGTATAGGTTTCACTCGATGTGTTTGTGTTCGCAAGTAGATCTCAAGAATGAACGGACCGATCGTCACCAAACTTGGTGAACAGGTTCTATACATTCCTGAGACGGTCCTTACAAAAATTGGGACCAGTCAAACACACGGTTAGGGAGTTATTGGTGGATTAAAATTATACAAGGCCTGGTATAGACGGACACCCCCGTTGGTCAAAGGGAAATAACCATTCTCACTGCCACCAACTGAGAAGGCTATTTCCCTTTGACGGGGGTGTAGTTCCTATCGGAGGAATTTCTTGTTTTAATCCTTTTGTGGTATTGCTGATGATGCTGAACATGTATTTTACTAGTTTACCAATATGTATCTTTGACCCTGATAGCCTACGAAAACGGAGCAATCATGGCCCAACATTGGCCCAATGCTGAATTTATTGGCGCGGTGTTGAGCCTTAGTCGGGCCGTTGTCGTAGGCTGTCAGGGTTTATGTAGCCTTGTTCCATTGTATTCTGACTGTCATAAAGTAATAAAGTAGATGTGTACTGCCGGGCAGTACATACCCCAAGCGAAGTCGTCCATCTGTGTGTACATGATTCTCTCTCTCTCTCTCTCTCTCTCTCTCTCTCTCTCTCTCTCTCTCTCTCTCTCTCTCTCTGTCTTAAAATGTGTCATCGATGACGTGTTTTCATACTTGCTAATGCGGCAGGCTAATCATGACGTCAAATTGAAACTTCTTGAAGTCTCTCAGAAAGGGACATGAAAACCATGTGGGGGTTACTAGTTTGGGCTGAAAAAAAACCCAACTCCACCTAAAATTCAAGCGCCTATGGGGCTGAATTATGCAGCATAAATTGTGAAACATCAGGATATCTCACACTTTCAATTCTGCCATCATGTCAAATCTGACAACAAACCTACCCACAAAATGTCATAAATATCGGTGTAGAATTGAGACTTAACGGTTTTTAACTGCCAAAAATAAGTTTTTTTGACTGGAATAGTTTGTCTTGAAATTCAGTTTGGGACAACGGACCCACCCACTAAATTTCATAAAGATAGGTGAAAATTTAAATGTAACGGTTTTTAACTGCCAAAATTATGTTTTTCTTCTGGAAAAGTATGGAGTGAAAATAAGTTGGGGACAACAAACCTACCTTTAAAATTTCATAAGAATCAGTGAAGAAATAGGATTTAACGATTTTTTAACGGCCTTTAAATCATTGGTGATGTCATCATAACCCAGTCGTTGTAGTTGTCGTCGTAGTTGTTGGTGTTGTTGTTGTCATGTTCGTTGTCGTGATTGTTGTTGTTCTCGTGTTGTTGTTTTTGTTGTTGTTGTTGTTGTTGTTGTTGTTGTTGTTGTCGTCGTCGTCGTCGATGTCATTTGTTGTTGTTGTTGTTATCGTCGTCGTCGTCGTCATCGTCGTCGTTGTCAGAGGTTATTTCTAAAGATTTCATTGATAGTCTTTGTTCTCGTCACCAAGACTTGCTAAGAACAAGCTTGGAACAGCAAGAGTTCCAAGAACAAGATTAGAACAACTCATTACATCATTACCAGTACGTCATTTGTATTTAGAACACACTTTAGAAAAAAACCTCTTCAGCTACAAACCAGTCACCCTCACATGTCGGAGGTGTTTGTCTAAACCACTTACTGAAATGTTTTGAGGTTTAATGACCATACACATGTTGAACCGGTGAGTGTCTTCCGCTGCTTAATTCGCAAATAACTATTTTATTAAAGTCCGCTTGAAACGCTCAAAGATGAAATTCCATGTTAAAAAGTGACAAAAGTTTCACATTTTCCCGTTGTAACAGCTTCCGATGATATTATATGAAAATTCTGATCCTCTGAGAGGATTCCCCGAAACAAAATCAGTTTGTACGCCTAATTTTAATAGAATTGTCCAAACAGTGTCGCTAATATTGTGCTAAAAGATGAATTCTAGAACAATGTTCACAGACAGACACCACTTGGCAAAAAAATTTTCAGTGCTGGGAGATGAAAAAAAAAACTACCTCGCTACGCGCGGGCTCCGCCCGCGCTCCGCTTGGATTAATTTTAAGAGAAAGCAGTCATGAACACAAGGAGCTGGGAAAAGTTGCCTCTTACAACAAGCGTGGATAAAGACACATACTTGACACAGGCAAGTACTCTTTTTTTTTTTCAATCACCACTAGAAGTCCCTGGGCAGCATTTTGCTCTGAAAACTGAATCTCACATACGACAGGTGGATCAATTATTTTAAAAATGTGCCAAATTGCATATCTCCAAGGCCTTAAGACTAAGAGTAGATATTGGGAAGGCCAGTTCAAGAAGGTGTGGGTGGATCAACACATAATTTGCTGGTATACTGGGAACCGTCCCAGAGATAAATAATGTTATATATTATTTGTGGCATAAACTAATAAAGTTAGTCTCTCTCTCTCTCTCTCTCTCTCTCTCTCTCTCTCTCTCTCTCTCTCTCTCTCTCTCTCTCTCTCTCTCTCTCTCTCTCACACACACATACACACACATACTGATGTCATCTGACTTACTTGGTATCACAAAAGGTGCTGCCTTGCCGGTTTTTGCTGAAAAATAACTCCGAGACAATTAGATTCAATGAATACAATGATACAAGTAACCGGCAAGTCATAAATCCAAGAAGGTGTGGGGACCGACACAAAATAGGCTGGTTGTGGGGTCCGTCACAGAGAAATTAGGTCGAAAGTGGGGTCCGACACAGAAAGTGGGGACCGACACAATGAATTATGGGAACCGTCACGCCTACGTCACAAAAGTGTGTGGGGACCGAACACAGCCAATTTCACTGACTACTTTTGTTGTTTTTATTATTACGGCTGTTTGGATGGCCCTACAATCTGGAAACTTGGGCTGTCTGCTACAGACATGTTGAACTTTTTGCTGGACCAACGACAGTTCCAAGCAGGCATTTTTTGGTAGGATATTTCTTGCCGATGCTACGAATTATGCAGTTTTGCAGTAAAGTGGAAGGCATTCTACCTAATAACGGCTAAAATATCAAAAACCTTCAATCCAACAGCACCTAGGCATGTAGTGTAAACACTCACAGATCTAACAAGACCATTCTCAGAGAGCAACATTGCGTAATACTACCATAAATGGATGTTTTGTCCGCGAATTTTGGCGTGTGGGAACCGAGTGGGAACCGAACACAAAGGGTCAGGGCACCGGACACAAAGCGTAGGGGAACCGTCACAGTGTCACCGGTGTGACATTGTTGACAATCAACACAGCGAATGCCACGCTGTCCGGTCACCACGTGTTCTCTGCGATAAGCAGGCCTGAGGTGCACAAACCAAAAGTGGGTACCACCGGGAGAGAACAAACCGCAGGGTCTGATTGGTTGAAATCACACAAAAACTCAATTTCAACCAATCCAACACTGCAGGCTCCAATCCTGGTTGGTAACTTTCACGTGTACCTCGGCCCTGGACCACTTGAACAGCGGGATCATCAGCAGCCGGAGAGGCCGCTCATTGATTAGTCGTTCTTGACATTGGCATTATTTTTTCATCTCGGTTAGTCTTATACTGGCCTAATTCATATAAACTGATGGTTTCGGAGATGTTTTGTTTGTTGATTTGGTCAGTCCTGTTTAACATAGCTGTAGGTCACGCGGACGGAATGACAAGTGATATACATTACTCTATAAGACTCATGAATCAATGTTTTTCATTGTTGTGTTTAGTGGTGTGGTTTTTCCATAGTGTTAGTTGTTATCAAAACGTGCAGCTATTGTTATAGCTGAGTCGTCAACTTCCATCGTGAATCTGAATAAAAAGAGGCAACATAACCACTTGCCACACAAAGGTAACTCTGTGTACATAAAAATATTATTAGAGGAACCTGTACTTCGATTTTCAGGTCAGCTCAGAGAACAATACCTAATTTAACATTACGTCAGTATGTGTGCAGAAAAAACGAAAGTCTGTACATTAATTTTCGAGTTCAGCAGTCAGGAAAAAAAGTGACACAAAATGACACGACACGTTCTGAAATTAAGAACATGTATTCGCTTACACCAAGTCAGCTTCGCCAATTCATATGGACCCTTTGCCTAAACAAATTGAGCAGCTGTCTGAATACTCTCTTATTCCCGTTCCTTAACCTCATCATTTGGCCATCAACTTGCAAGTCCAAGTAAAGGATTCTCCTCTGTGTGTGTTTGTGGATGGGGGGGGGGTGCGCGCGCGTGTGTGTGTGTGTGTGTGTGTGTGTGTGTGTGTGTGTGTGTGTGTGCGCGTGCGTGCGCATGTGTGTGTGTGTGTGTGTGTGTGTGTGTGTGCGTGCGAATGTGACCATCTGTTTTCTTTTGATCTCTGTTTCCCTTTCGTTGTCTCATCATTTGGGCATCAACTTGTGAGTCCAACTAAGCCATTCTCCTGTCTGTGTTTGAACCATGGAAGAAAAATGGGCGACACTGTTTGTATTTGCAGTGTATAAACATGCACGGACTGAAAACGAATGAGCATCGAAACTGGGTCCAGTTCTGTTCCAGAGAATATTCTTGGAGAATTGTTCAAGTACATTGCCATGACGTGTGAGTGTGTGTGAGTGGGGGGGGGGGGGGTCTATGTTCTGAGAAACACTTTCACATTCTGATACGGAAAGACCAGCAGCAATAATACTTAACCTTCTCATTAATACATATGGACTGAAGTCAAGTAAACCCAGCAAACACAAAAACCATTATCTGGGTTTTACCCGAAAAAGAATAGGCCAGAAAAAAGAAATCCGCCAACACACACACACACACACACACACACACACACACACACACACACACACACACACACACACACACACACACACACAATCTCTCTCTCTCTCTCTCTCTCTCTCTCTCTCTCTCTCTCTTCATCTTGCTTTATTTACTTTGTCCCGTTATTCCCTCTCTCTATTTCTATCACCCTTTCCCGATATCAGACTACGCTAGCCGTTCCCTGAACTGATAAGACAATCAATAGGATTTCAACAGCACGAGCAGCCCGTAACTCGATTCCTGCATAGCCCCGTTTGATGCCCTTTCCACTGGCACACCAGACATCAATCGCTGGCGTGGCGGGTCCCCTCAGACTGTGCGACAAAGGGCGCTCTAACTACAAGCGATTGGCAGAGAAAGAGAGCAGAAAATTGAAACCCGATTCTGTTACCACTAAATCGATTTACAAACGCAGTAGCCTTTCAAAGTAATGAAATTTCCGAGTCGTAAAAAAAGGACAAAATTCATTAGCTGCTTCTGGTCCGTGTGATCGAAATTCTCATTACTGGCCTCGTCACTGGATAGGACTCTTCTCGATGGATGGGTCTCATCACGGTCCTTCCCGATACTTCCGCGGTTCAACACTTTTCTACTGTCATCATCACTATCTCTCTCTCCTTGGGGTACTGTTCACATGGACGATTTCCAACCGATTTTGAGCCGAACTTTGTGAAGGGAGAAAACGGTGAAATGTCGGCGCGACAAAATCGTCCAAAACGTTGGCCACGGGAACAGTCCTCCTGAATTTCAACCTACTCTCAGCCGAATCGAACCTACAGCTTGGCACTGTTCTACTTCCCAGCAATATGTTTGATGGACTTTTACTGGCACGCACTCTCGCTGGAAGCTGCACTGAATTAGCAAATTGCGTGCTCTTCTATTAGCCTTCTTTGCTCTGATTCCCGCCCTAAACGGGCAAGGACGGCTGATAATTGCCCAGCCACTTAAATTGACCCCATGTTGACAACAGTTGCCAGCGATTTTGTACTGACAAATATTGTTAAACAAATCTGCCGAAAATTCTGTGTAAGGCGCCCATGTTAACGCTACTTTAAACGGACATCCCTTAGATTGACCACATGGCGACAACACTTTTCAGCGATTTTGTACCGACAAATACTGTTAAAAATCCGCCGCAAGTCTGTGGTAAAACGCCCATGTGAGAGCTACTTTAGACAGACTGTCTGTTCTGTCTCCCTCCTGTTGGGCCGCTAGACTACTCACAAAATGGAGAGAAATACTACGCGCATTGATTTCTGGCTTTGACTCATTGTGTGGAAGGTCCCAATCGCTCCCGACGCGGTAGAAAAGCCGCTTTAAGATTCCAGTCCCGTGTTGTTGGGTAGGCAGACAGACGGACGTGTAGTATGTGCCTGATGCTTTCCTCGGTCGCTTTGTCTCGCTGCTGTTTCGCAATCAACACACGGCTGTGAAGCATGGTGATAAAACCTAATTGTTGAAGTGACGTAACCAGTTTATGTTTTTTAAGAGCTAATGCAACCTCGGCTAGGTAATTCACACCTTCTTTTTGTTTTAATTGGAGGGGGAGGGGAGGAGGCTATGAGTGTGTATTTCTTAGTTTGTTTTGCGTTGTTGTTTTTGTTGGTGTTTGTAGAGTGTGTGTGTGTGGGGAGGGGGGTTTATGGGTCGGGGTTTTGTTTTTGTTCCCCCTTGGGTTTTTTTCATAATTCACACAAAGAGACAGCTCGACCTTGGTCCAGTGTGGGTTTTCAACAAACAACGTCCACTGCAAAATCCGTCAAATGTCCTGGAATACAAGTTTCCGTCCACATACTTGACAGAACTCATTCTTGTTTCTTAGCCCCAAAATGTTTATCACAAACAGCATGCAAACAAACTTTAAGATACGAGAGAAGGAAGCAGAAGAAAGTCAAAGAATAGTATATATCCCAAACTGAAATGTGCTGGTAGGTACACACTAAAACTCTACAAAGCTTCACGGTAAAACTCACGACAGAGCTATACAACGAACCTTTTCAGTACCTTTTCGTGCTCATAATGCATACAGTGGAACCCCCCTTTTAAGAGCCCCCAATTTCAGACTCCCTCCCTTTTAAGACCTTGTTTTATCAGATGTTCTGTTCATAACCTCTGTAAATGTACCCCCATTTTAAGACTTCCCCTTTATTAAGACCTGTTTTTCTCAGATTTTTGGAAGTCTTAAAGGTCCTTGTCTTCATATTTATACCGAAATCGCCATTTGACCATTAAAATGCAGAGTCTAGTATCTACAAATATCAACAATACACCCCCTTTCGATCTGGAAAAACGAAGCCAGTGTAGCCGTTTGAAAATTCATTGTAGTATTCCAGCGTAGTACTCATAGTTGGATATCCTTATTTGGAAAATGCCTTGCGCAAAACTCCTCTCAAATCCCGTGCATTTCGTGCGTTTAAAAAAAAGCGTGGACAGCGCTCCAGTGTCAAACTGTTGCTGCACTTGTTTGGGCGTGGCTATAAGCATAGTGACATGAATTTGATTGGTCAGTATTTTTAGGCAAAGCACATGTTCTCAGCAAACAGAAAACAAAATATTGGAAGCGTGAGTCACGCTACCCAAAAATAAAATCTTTTTTTACATATATTTTTTTTTCTATATTTTTCCCCATGGTTCATTCATCATTTGACATAATTTTGTATCGAAATCTAACCATAAGATTATTGAAAAAAAGCAAAAATGTAGACGACCACCTTTTACAAGGGAGTTTCCACTGTATCCCTGACATAAGCAGAGAGTTAGCCCATGAAAGGCTCAGTCAGACAGTAAAGCGCTGTCTTCAACACCTGTTGGAATCGAAGGCGCCCCGTGACATTGATTGTCAAGCGACATGCGTAAAGTGCATCTAGGATTGTAATCCTCCAGCCATTTCTATCCTTGGCGACTGTACATCACGCTACCCAATGTCTCGTAACTTACTGGTTGTGTAGAAAGTCCCTTGAGCGTTGTTGTAACGTGATTTACATCAATGTAGTGAGCGCTCAAAGAAAGGTTTCCTAGCCAAGTGAGGATTGTAATCCTCCAGCCATTTCTGTCCTTGTGAGGGATTGTAATTCTTAAGCTATCTCTGTCATTGGCGTGTGTAAATCGCGCTTCCCCATGCATTCGTAACTTACTGGTGGTGCAAATCGAGCTTTGGGCGTTCAAGGACACCTAGGTTTCATAACCAGTGTACAAAATTCGTACTTGTTTCAGTATTTTGATTACATCTTATTCAACGGGGACATATGTACACTATGACGCACCTCATGTAAGAAGCAATTGATCAAGGATCAAACAAAAGAGGAAAACGTGGTAGAACACTATCTTACGAAACATAGCTCTTGGTCAGACTGGATGTTTATTAATCTATGGGCTTGTTTCTCTCAGTCTCTGTCTCTCTGTCTGCCTGTGCGGTACAAACGCATGATTGTGTTTGTTTGTCTTTCTGTGTGTGTGTGTACTCAAGTCTTCGTCTTCCTGTGTCTGAACTTGGAGCACACTGGCTGCTTTTGTTCAGTACAGTAAACAAAATACAAGAAATAGCGAATCCTTCAGGCCTTATCTTCAACTTTATATGAATAGTTTTCAAATGAACCTACAACTCAAGCACTGGTCACATGAGTGCAGTCGAGTTCTCTTTGCCACGTGACCGAGAATCAAAACTGAATTCGACCGAGGTTGGGGTAATAATGAAGAATTGTTTGGGTTTGTTTGTTTGCTTGTTTGTTTGTTTTTGCGACCCTTACACCTTTACTTTGCTCCAGTATGATCTCACACCACCCCGTACCAACATCCATTACTCCATCCACATCTGAATTTCGTTCTGCTGCCAGACTTGTTGATTGTACAGATGCTCCAGGGAGGGATGTCAGGTCGCTGCGGTGGGCTACCTTCTGAAGATGACACTGCACTGCTGCCGGGTCACCTCGACGGTGGGGGCCGTTCTGGTGAATGTTCCACTGCAAGAGTATACGAACAATTTAGTAATGAAACTACACCTTAGAATGTAGATTTTTATTTAAGAAGTGACCAAAGGGGAAAGAAAGTGGGCCTAAGATGGGGTAATGATGAAAGAATGGATGCTGTGAATGCTACACTTTAAGCAGCTTCCAATTGGGTTCTTATCAATAACTCTGTTCTTCAAGTATTTTCAGCCTCTTCAACCAAGGCAGAAAAACGATCAATCTTTTTGCACGCAACATTTTCTCGATCGTTACTTCAAGCACAACAAATTCTGTTATTAGTGTTTTGTCCCCAACATAGCATACTAACTCTAACCATCCCAAGATCGGCCAATTGGTCGTAAGAGGACGTGAAAATCAACTAGTCAGTCAAATACAATGAACACACACATCACAAACACATCGTTACTCTCTCTCTCTCTCTCTCTCTCTCTCTCTCTCTCTCTCTCTCTCTCTCTCTCTCTCTCTCTCTCTCTCTCTCTCTCTCTCTCTCTCTCTCTCTCCGATCCTCTCTCTACTTATATTCTTTGTCCATTCTATTGTCGTGTCCTGTCTCCATTATACCTTTGTTGTTAGTCAAATATTTATAGTTTATAAATAAATATACATATGTATGCATATTTTGCTTGTTCCTTTTTTGTTTTGGTTTAAAGAAATATTTGTCAAAGCCTCGTCGAAAGATATTGTAATCCCTATAATAAATTCTCCTGTTAGGTTCACCACCATAAGCTTGAGCTTGTTGTTGATCCTTAACATGTATTAAGTTGAATTATCTATGAATTGTTGAATAAACACTGTTTAAACCAAGCAATAGAAATCGATTTCGTCATAATGTCTACGAACGTCGATATGTCTCTTAACTTTATTATTAGTCAATATGCTAATACCTCTGACGTCCAATCAAGAGTAAAAACACAACCAGTCTATCTTAAACTACCTGCGGAAGTGGCTATCAAGGAAAAAACATAAAAATCCATTCCTTGACTTCGGCTGTCGGCGTCTTGAAGAGCAGCCGTCAGCAGTGAATGGATGACCCATTCAGCAGCTCCACACAGGAGTAAGTGGACGTCAACATTCGCTTAGCACGTGCTGTGTCACAATAGAGGACACTGACCTGAATTGGCGTTTTCAGACTCTCTCTCCCTCTCTCGGATATCTAACATCCGTCGACGTGATGCAACGCTTGTTAAGACGCGAGTGTGGCTGTGCTGAAGCAAGGGCTGATCTCTTGCAAGAAATTAAAATGAATCCAAAGAAAAGATCCGCGAAGGAATGTCGCAATAGAAAACTGATCGAAAGAAGCTTTAACATAAACGCCATGCTGCCAATTTGTAAACTTTTCCCACACATTTTTTCTGAAGAAAGGATTGCTCTATAACAAGAAATTGTGATGAATAGAAAAGAAAATAGGCCGGGTGTTTTAATGAAACCTGCAGACTTACCTAAAGCAGCGTTTAAAATATTAAACTTTTACAAACCTTTTTTTTCTGTCTGTAGAAACGCTGAGGAATTCTGACTGATTGACCAGATCCAGAACTGACATTATCTTGCCAGCATATAGCTTAGGACTTGGAAACGTCCAAAATGATCCAAAAGATGAGCGAGCGTACACTGCGCTCAATTTAGCTACCAATCTAATAGCGCATTTCCCCAAAAGTATATGTCTTTAAACGTGTTCAAAATAATCACACACACACACACACACACACACACACACACGCACACACGCACACCGCACCCGGCACACACACACACACACACACACACACACACACACACACACACACACATACACACACACACAGTCAGACAAACAAAAGGCTAAATTGTCTTTAAAGACTGTACATTTCTCATGTTCCTCTACGGATACATTTACGGTTAATAATAATAATAATAATAATAATAATAATAATAATAATAATAATAATAATAATAATAATAATAATAATATTAATAAATGAGCATTTATATAGCGCAACATCATAACTTTACAATTATGCTCTTTGCGCTTGACACATTTAAAATTAAAACACAGTTATACAAGCATTTACATCTACATTCAAAGTCAGCAACGCTTAATTAAAAGCATACACCATCAAACATACATTACAAAAGATTCTTCCTCTAACTAAGTAATAAAAACATTAATAAAATAGGTAGTCAAAACAAGGAAATACCAGCTGAATACCCTTAATCAAACAGAACATGTTATCAACAATACTGAAAACAGCCCTAGATGTTTATATACATTATCACATTATCACTAAAACAACAAATACACTACATGTAGCCTACTGATGGACTGAGAAAACAAAATCAGAGGTTGTATTTCTTGAAGAGGTGCGTTTAAAGTGCTCGTTTGAATGCTTGGGGTGACTGAGAGTGGCGGATGTGAAAGGGGAGAGAATTCCATTGTGTGGGTGCGCAGAAAGTAAAAGTGCGTTGTCCGTATGTTTTGGTTTTGGTGTGTGGAATGGTGAGGATGCGACAGTCAGAAGAGGCACGGGGTTTTCTTGCTGGAGAATAGAGTGTTAGTTGTTTGAGAGGAGAGTGTGTGGAGAATGGTGCTGATCTTACGAAGCTCAAAATAAGCTGCTCTACAGACTAAAGATATATGTTTGTTAAGGGTCATGTCAGATGAAAGGGTGAATCCAAGGTTTCTAGCTGATGGTGAGAAAAGAATGTCGGTGTTGCCTATTTGAACAGAAACAGGTTGGGGAGAGGGAAATGTAGTGTTCTTCTTTTTGCACAGTAAGACTTCAGTCTTATCATCATTCAGCTTAAGTTTGTTATCGACCATCCAAGATTTAACATCTGTGATGCATGTCTGAATGGTCTGGATGGCGGAATGTGTCTCTGCAGGGGGACTGGGTTTATACAGCTGGGTTTCATCAGCAAAAGACTGATTTAAAACAGAATGGTTTTGAATCAGTGTGGAGAGGGGCTTAGTGTACATGATGAAAAGGATGGGACCGAGTACTGAACCTTGAGGAACGCCGAAAGAAAGTGGGGCTGGAGCAGACATCTGGCCATCGACAAGCACAGCCTGAGTCCTGCCAATGAGATAGGACTCAAGCCATGCTAGCGGTGGACCGGAGATGCCGTACAGAGTCTGAAGTCTATGGAGAAGCGTGACATGGTCAATCGTGTCGAACGCTGCAGAAAAGTCAAGTAGGGTAAGCACTGACACATCACCACCATCCAGAGCAGACAGAATGTCACTGATTACTTTAAGTAGGGCTGTTTCAGTACAGTGAGAAGGGCGATAAGCGGACTGAGAGTGCGAGATCAAATCATGGGTGTTCAAATATGACAACAGCTGCTTCAAAACTACCTTTTCAAAAACTTTGGACAAGAATGATAAATTAGATACAGGACTTTCTTTCTTTCTTTCTTTATTTGGTGTTTAACGTCGTTTTCAACCGTTCAAGGTTATATCGCGACGGGGATACAGGACGATAGTTCTTCAAAATATTGACATCAAGACTAGGTTTTTTGAGAAGTTGTTTGACAAGTGCAGTTTTGAACAATGATGGAAAAACACCAGATAACAGGCTATCATTGACAATTTGAGTAAGAGTTGGCAACAACACATCAAGATTCTCAAAAAGCAGTGGTGTGGGTATGGCATCAAGTGGACAAGTTGTTGGTTTGGACTTCAGAATAATGGATCTAAGGTCTTTTTCACTGATTGGCTGAAATGATGGAAAAGAACAATCAGTTGGAACATCAACATGACTGGAGGAAGCAGAATGTGCACCCATCTGATCAAGTTCAGAACAAATATCTGAAACCTTCTTGATAAAAAATCACTGAATACATCTGGCAGCTGACTAGCGGGGAAAACAGTGGGAAGTGGGGATGCCTTACTGCGGCCGATCAACCGGCTGCAAATATCGAACAGTGTTTTGCTTGAATTGCAAGCAATAATCTGGGTTTGGAGGAAGGTTGTCTTTGCTGCGTGTGCATACTAACTTAGTTACAATGTCCTTTGCTCCTTGAAATATTTGTTTATGGACAGTAAGACCAGTCTTGAGATACATCAACATTTTTATTTTATTTTTTATTTACTCGGTTATATTATTTGTTAATTTACAAAACCTACTACTGTCAATACTCTGAAATAAATGTGGTACACAAGTGACAAGTCAGGCAGGAATATTGCTGAGCACGCAAAATCTCGACATCCGAAAAACCTGTAGATTATGTCACTCTCTCGGTCCCCTCTCGGACGTATCTGTTTGTCAATAAAACAACAGTGTTTGTTTATAGAACGAATAACAAATCTCCGTCTACGATTAGAGCGATCGGTCGATCCCAAGCACTGCCGTTGAATCGTTCTTTCCGCTGGTTGAAGTCTCTTTCTGAGGAAAACGCACAAAAGAAGAGAAGAAAAGTGGGAAATGGGCTTGCAGAAATGCCAACGACGGAAGCTGTTTCCCTCGTAATTGCGGCATTAGGTAAAACCTCTTTGTATGAGTTAGCGTCGCTTTTGTGGGCGAAAGCAGCTGAACAAGCGTTCAACTTGTAAAAGTGCTACTAAACTAGCTCCACAGTTTGAACATTTAACTGAGTTTCTGATCCCTAAAACAGTTAGTGTAATCTTGAAGTCTGCGCAGCAGCAAATTCAGTTTTGAGTCTTCCTCGTCTGCCCTTCAGGGTGTGTGTGTGTGTGTGTGTGTGTGTGTGTGTGTGTGCGCGTGCGTGCGTGTGTGTGTGTGTGTGTGTGTGTGTGTGTGTATGTGTGTATGTGTGTGTGTGTGTGTGCGTGCGTGTGTATATGCGTGTGTATGTGCGTTTGTGTGTGTGTATATGTGTGTGTGTGTATGTGCGTTTGCGTGTGTGTGTGTGTGTGTGTGTGTGTGTGTGTGTGTGTGTTAGGGGAGGTCTGGGGGTTGGAGGCATAAGAAGTAACAATTTGAAATCAGAATTTTGATACCATTGAAATAACAAAAAACAAAATACAAATACGTCTGCAACAAATCAAACAAATATCAAAATCAGATCTCATTCCATATTTTACCATCCCAGAACGTATTACCAAACAACAACAACAACAACAACAACATGTATTAATAGCAGGACTTTATATCAGGTCCTCACGCTTTCACTTGAAGGATTTGACCTATAAGGCAACTGAATCGTTCATACGCAATTACAACCGTAACCGACACACTTTGCACTAACATAAAAAGAGGATTGCGAATTTGTGAAAGCCAACCAACACCTCGTCCGTATCCCAGAGTGAACTAAGTTTCGGCCCGGTCAGACCAAATACCTGTACTGTGGAACCCCCCGTTCAAGACCTCCAAAACTTTGAGAAAATCTGGTCCTAAAGAGAAGAGAGTCTAGATAAACTGGATGTACATTTGGTTTAAACTGTATTTTATTCATAAACACACACATGATAATATGACAACATCATTAACATCATTAACATTTACTGACATGAACAGAAAATCTGGTCTTAAAAGGAAGGGAGTCTAGATAAACTGGATGTACATTTACCGACATGAACAAAACATCTTAAAAGGAAGGGAGTCTAGATAAACTGGATGTACATTAACAGACATAAACAAAACATCTGGTCTTAAAAGGAAGGGAGTCTAGATAAACTGGATGTACATTAACAGACATAAACAAAACATCTGGTCTTAAAAGGAAGGGAGTCTAGATAAACTGGATGTACATTTACAGACATGAACAGAAAATCTGGTCTTAAAAGGAAGGGAGTCTAGATAAACTGGATGTACATTTACAGACATGTACAGAAAATCTGGTCTTAAAAGGAAGGGAGTCTAGATAAACTGGATGTACATTTACAGACATGAACAGAAAATCTGTCCAAATGGGGTCTTATCAATAGGAAGCTTATATAGCGCGTAGGGTGTCTTAAAACGGGGGGTGTCAAAGTAGGGAGGAGGGGGAAGGGGTACCACTGTATAGTATAGAACTTACGTTGTCCATAACAGCATTGCCTGCTTGTTAATGTCAGACTGACGTGTTTGTGAGAGCGAACCAACACCTCAGCAATGCGACATGTTTTCCACAATGAACTACGTTTCCCTGGTCAGACCAGTGACTGTATATCTCGTATAGCAGACCTTACCCTATGTTGCTCTTAAAAATCGTAGCTTGCTTACAAGTCGGTGTGGAGAAAAAATGCGGCTGCCCCTGTCTGGCCAGGCAATTATTACCCCCCTCCTTGCTCACGCTCCACAGCACTAATCTATCACAACTGGCGAACGCTCGAAAAAGAGTCCTCCCCTAGTTCAGTCCATGCCGGTCCCACGGACGCAGGTAACAAGGTGAACCCATAGGCCCATGGCGCTTGTGTTTGCCCGTTAGTAGAAGATCCGTTTTAAGTTTGTATTGACACATTTAAAGGCACACAGGTGTTTTTTTACGTGAAGATAGTTGGCTTACCGCCTCAGATTTGGCTTGCAGGCTTTGACATGGGATAAGAACATCCTTCCACTAAGATATATGTACACCAACAATCAAAATCCTGAGATGGTGAGTCGAATCGTTTATGCGAGGGGTGGAGGGGGGGGGGGGACAAAAGAAACATTTTGTCGCCAAATGCTGTGTTCTTTTTTTCAGCTGGGTAGACCTTAATATAAAGTCTTCCAATTTCAAATTGCGATTTTGTTTTGTAAGAGCTTTCTTTCTTTATTTCTTTATTTGGTGTTTAACGTCGTTTTCAACCGTTCAAGGTTATATCGCGACGGTTTGTAAGAGCTCAAATGGATAGAAGAACGTTAAGTGTAAAAGCGTCTCTTCTCAACTTTAGCACCAGATGTTTTTGTTTTAGCTGACAATCAGTAGATGAATTACCTTTTTCTAGAATATATTTCTTAAAACCATATTAAACTTACTTCTGCAGAAGTTAATTCTCCTTTTGCACAATTGTTGAATGTACACAACAATAACATCAACAACAACAATATGTCAGTGCAAACAAAATTCCGAAATCTTGTGAAAACAAAAAGCATTTCAAGTAATCAAACAAAAGTGTGGTATATTCGAAAATAGCGTTATCAAAGTAGTGCACGTGACGCTACAAACTACGACCGCGCTCTGACCTAGATCTGGTACGTACGTGTCAAAACCACAGCCATTAATCCGATTGCAGGGACCCAAACAGGTGACCCCTGCAGTAAATGTCTCTAAGCAAACATTTGGACAGTGTCACATCCACGCTTCGCCATTCCGGTGATGTTTGGCCTTAATTGTGTGAAAAGCTGTTCAGTCAGAAACTAGATTCCCTCCATGAGATTAACTTGCGGTAGGTAATGGGTGCGATGGTGGATTTATTTAAATTCACGAGCAAAAATCATTACGGGAGTGGAATAAACCGAGCCGACGATATAGAATGACATACACACTATCGTTATAAATGCTAAAGAGACGGGAGCGTTTGCATAATTATGACGTGCGGGTTAATATGTGTCACTTTATTTGTAAAAGGTCAGGACTCCCCTGCGACCTATAACTTTGTAATGTAATACTTATCTTTTTCTTCTTTACATTTGGTTGTCAACCCTCTTCCTTCCCGGCCCATATAAATATCATCATCATCAACACCAACCTGGCCTAGTGGCAAGGCGTCCGCCCCGTGATCGGGAGGTCGTGGGTTCGAACCCCGGCCGGGTCATACCTAAGACTTTAAAATTGGCAATCTAGTGGCTGCTCCGCCT